>NC_064619.1:352165649-352765649 GCF_023898315.1 Schistocerca nitens
AAATCATCACTGTAACATTTGATTAGGGGATCACAGTTTCCTTTATTCAGTGCTTCGTCTTGTCTGTTGAGATAGTGAACTTGATTCGGAAGTCACGCGGAATTGTTTTCTTTTTTTCTTTTTTTTTTTCGACTGAGGGCGGGTTGGTTGGTCTGAAATAATTTTATTTATTTTAATCATACTTTTTTCTATTTTGCCCAACTCAAATTCCAAATTCGACCAGCAAGTAGTCTTCGGATCCGACGTCAGTTTGGAACATCCGACGTCCTTTACGTGAACCCAGCACCAGATCAGAGCAGCATCGGTAGCAAAGACGGCGCGAATCTTGCAAATGCTGAGGACATTAGGCAAATGAAACTGGAAGATCTCTTGCTCAGAAACAGATCTGGATAAGTAAAAGGATCTCAGTCCAATAGCACCTCTGCCTGACAACACCGATATTTTACAAGACAGCAAATACAATACACACAACTGAGCAATCATATAAATATCTAATCGAGTCACCAATCACGCTTAACCAAACACTTAATGAAAGTAAAACTCCTGCATCAATGAACATTAAACCTCAAGTAAAAAACACGACTAAGAAACATCCACTACATAGTAACTACGTACTTAACACAGCTATTAACGTACACCCAGTTACTAATAATGGTTGCTACGCGGTGGGCGGAAGCGGCTGCTCATTATGCTTCATCGAGGCTGGGGCTTAAACTAGAGCGCTCACTTACTATTTGTTAACCTTAACGACAATAACATCACTTACAACTATGGTCATAGACATTTATCTTACGATATGCTAATGGGCACTAGCCATACCTTAATCTAGGTTTCCTGTTTATATCAGGGATTTACACCCTTTATAACTAAATAGGTATTAGCCTGATCAATTAATAAAACACCAGCATTCGGCGGTAGCCTTGCTAACAGTCATCGCCCTACATATTTTTTTAGAACAGCCCTCGCTTTAGAATTTTGCTGACAGCTCAGAATACCCACTGAGCAAAGTGTACCTTACTGACGAACGCACGCTGTTCGTTGTAGCAGTTGACAGCAATCAACACAACCGAGATACTGATCAACCTAACGAAACCACTTAAAAATGCATACGCAGAAGCGTGCTCTGTAAATCATACCAACCAGATTAAGAGAGAACACACGGCGAAAATACTGAAGGCAGACAGTGATCAACACATTGCCACCTCTTAATATCGATATGCAGACATGTGTTCAATACACAAGTAATGCCGAAACACAAGAATACTCAAGTAAGCCAGTGGTGAAGACAAAGCAACAATAAGACTAGACAACACACAACCAATAATGTTAAAACCAGTTCATAAAACACAATCAGATGAATCTTAATGCTCGCTCGGACACGGATCTGGCAAACCGCACGCCTTCGGACAATCCAAACAGGGACACAAACGACCAAGTGACAATTCAAACTACAGTGGAGCAGCCGTTCTCAATTATGACAGCCACATTCAACTATTTTTGCTCGAGATTAGAGAGTACAAAAGCGAGCTTTACTTGTTCTCTCCTCCCGAATGACACGCAAAATTTATTTCTCCCGTCAATAAACTCACATATCGCGTCGTGCAATCATTGCTGTAGGGAATCAATACCAGATTTCAATGGGATTCCCTGAACTCACAGATCTGAAAACACGTTAGCTAATACAACATCCGGCAGGCACTTCAAGTAACTGACTCCCACTAGGTCTGTGTGTGAGAACAAAACAAACCATAACCTTTCCCAGTTACCATCCACTTCCTCAAGACGTGATACATGGCTGACCGGGAACAAATACGCTCACCAAACTCGGCGCAAAACCACTCAGAGATTAGCTCAACGGTGCCTACAGCAGAAACCGACACAAAACAGTTGCTGATAGGACAAAACTGACGCTAGTCGGTACTCCCACAATTCATTCGTGAGCTACCAGGCCCTGTAAAAACTGGCAGAAATATCTCAAAAAACTACCACATACAGGAGCGTGCTGCATACTACAAACCCGGGCAAATTTCATTTCACGTCACTAAACAAACAACGAAAAAGATGCAGTTACTAATATACAAAATTTGTGCAAGAATTCAGTCGATTCCACAAAGTCAAAGATCTCAATTGACACTCCGACAAAGCTATTGGTCCCTGATCCTCCACATGCTTCACATCCACAGAGAACGTAAATGTCCCCATTAGAAACTACACATCACTGTGGAAACCTCACAAGCGAGCCAGAACTTATTTTCCTACAGGTAGAGCCTAAGCCGACTAGGAACATACACGCTCACTGATACAAAAACATCAGACCGACAACTATTACTGTTTCTTCTTTTGCTTGTGCCTTTGTCCCGCAGTTTTCTCAGGGTCGGCATGGTTGCGATCGGATTTGGCATGGTTAATTGAAGGGGTGGCCGGTTGCCCTTCCTGTCACCATGACCGACAACTATTACTAACTATCAGTAACTGGTAAACATCCACGCAGTTCACATACAAAAACCTACACACGCGCCAAAGAGAAAAGTGACACAACTCACAAAACGACAATTTTTAGTTTGTGTCACTGAAAAATAAATGTGAAGTGCCCCAACGTCCGCAAAAACCACACATCTCTATCTCGCAGTTTGTCCACTTCAGGGAAGTTGTATCATTTTTGCTGTAGGCTACTTCATGATTCGCTGCGGCAAGACCAGTGTCGCTCCAGCGTCGCTATTGTCATGAGTGCGTGGGTCATTCTAGAAGAGCGGTACATACTTTGTGACACGTTTCATTTATTAAGTAAGCTGAACGTAATTTTTAAGATAATAGTTTACTACAATGTGTTTATATAGTGTCTGTATCTTACATTACAATGTCCATCAGACATGGGTGGATGTCTGAAGGAACAGACACTGTTTTCAAGATTACAGCTGTTGTAAATATTACGAAATTTCTTGCTTTGCAGCGTACAAGAAAAAAAAAAAACGGTAATTGCTGCTCTAAAGAAGGTTAATATAGAATCCATTTTCTCGACGAAAAGTATTCCTACATTTGATATGAGCCCATTTATGATTCTATGTTTTCGTAAATTGTGTTCCCTAAATTGTACCTAACTGATGTTCTTTATTAAACGGTATCAACTTCTATACATTATAATTTTGCATTTTTCTAATAAAATAATTTCAATTTGTATTTGGTTTTTTATTCGAACTTAAATACTAATTTTGCTTGACGGAGGTTCGAATTATCTTGGAGATTCGAATGCCATAGTGTGTATATAATCTTGGGTGGAACATTGGCAGTAGCATTCATAAGGGGTCATACAAAAAGAAAAGTGTTTACAAAAGAAATAACAGCGACACAAATCATTTAATAATTACCTGATAACACCTCACATTCGACGAGGACAGAACTACATGTCCATATTACTATGGTATAGAATATAATGGGATTTACTGCCAAAATTACTTACTTGAAATTTGAAAAAAGCTTATAGTGTTTGAACATAAGTTTCATAGAATTCTTTAAGTCGACTTTTCTTAAGTATTGCAGTTTTGAATTATGTTACTGTCCTTGACTGGGTGTGAACTGTCCCTAATCACCAACCGCATGTCATTGTGTGAGCCAAAGCTAGTTTCCGAGTGTGTGATATAAAATTGTCTGAGAACACACATTCCCACTAAATGCACTACGAGAGTTGCAGACATCAGCTTGCCGGTCCATGCAACAGGAAACAAATCAACTACAGCTGGTAGAATTTAACGTTTCTATGCCTATTCACAGGTGATTAACTATACGACCGAATGCTTCAGCAAGATATTCGAAAAACTTCCGGGTCTTAGGAGAATAATGAATAGTATGGAATTCCACTCTGCTGAATATGACGTCGCGATGAGAACCTGTTAAAAAATCGTCTACATGTGTGGTTCAGCGATCTGAGTTGGAGAACCTATGAAATAACTACTAGACAAGGCCCATACCGCTAGGTAGTTGCGCTTTACTGCAAGTCTCCGGTCGCCGCAAGCCCCAGGTCGTGGAACTGGAAGCCAGGGAACTTCACGCCTACAGAGAGCGTCACGTGGGGTACGCGACGGTATTTTAAAATCTTCGTAAGGCAGGACCACTCAGTTCACTATATTCAACAAATTTGCGTAGTAATTTCATGTCACGTAGGTTACTAGGCGTTGTAGCTTTTATGCCACATTGCACCTCGCTTTCATTCCTGAATTACACTATAGATGCAGTGTATAGATCGAAGATGCATCAGCAGCCAGCAGTCGGTAGCTGACCACACACCACGTGACGCCAGATGGTCACGTGGTGTGGGAACACGGAACGTTCGAGAGGCTTCCTTGGTTCAAATGGTTCAAATGGCTCTGAGCACTATGGGACTTAACATCTATGGTCATCAGTCCCCTAGAACTTAGAACTACTTAAACCTACCTAACCTAAGGACATCACACACATCCATGCCCGAGGCAGGATTCGAACCTGCGACCGTAGCAGTCGCGCGGTTCCGGACTGAGCGCCTAGAACCGCTAGACCACCGCGGCCGGCAGAGGCTTCCTATGCTGGAGCAGTGGGGAGTAATCGTTCGGACAGGACGCCAAGCCGCAAATCGCTCACAACTTGCTTTTGCAGATTACTATTAAATTTGAACTTCAACCCATACCGGTACTGAGAAGGGAGAACCGATAGAGGTACTCAAAGTACCCTCCGCCACACACCGTCAGGTGGCTTGCGGAGTATGGATGTAGCTGTATATGTGGATATGTAATAATTTCAACAACTTAAATAATTTTTTCTGAGGAAATATAGTTTTTTTAGTTAGGGAGAACTTTTATTAGATGTTGAGAGGGACCAGTCAGAAAAGAGCAAGAAGAGACAATTGTGAAACTGGTTAAGCGTCTGCAGGAGTCGCCATCGAAACTAAATGGTGTTAAGACATGTGTTGTAAGTGATAGGACTCTGAGTGACACTCAGATGTTTCATGTGATATTACTGGAAGATATAAGAACAAAATGTTAAAGCATATTGCGTTCAATGAGACTGTTATTCACGGTGTTTAGGAAATATTTCAACTTTCAAAATTAACTTTCAGTGGCTCAGTGAATCTGCAGGGTGTTCACGGCAAAGTCTGAATAAATTTTGAGAGGCATTTGTGGTATCTTAAGTCAGTGTCCATTCCTTTGTTTCGGCCTAGTCATAATTTGGAATTTTATTTTGCACCACTATTCTTCTTTGCAACATTCAATATAGGAGCAACGAACTCGTGACCTGCGGCGAAGAAGAATCCAATGGGGACATCAATATTTACAAACAGTATCCATGAAACACTTATAGATGAAGCCAGGTGAGCTAAAACACCTCCAGATAGTCAGTGAAGATACAGGACGCAAATGCAGAACAATTTTAGGGACTTTAATTTCATAATGTTCGTGTTATCTTCGTGTACCCAAAGTGGTGAAATTCCGTGCCAGCTGGCGTAAGCCAGCTGGAAGCAGAAGTCTGTATATCAATTTTGGGCAGTATCTAGTAGGCACTGAGCATATGCTTTGAAGACCATCGTTAAGGTGATAAAACTTAAAGAGGCTTAATAATATGCACTTTCCAATGCTTATTTTCACTTTGCTATTTTTTGCAACATATTTGTGTTATACTGTTTTAACAGTCTGTCAATTGTCACTGATACTATACAAAGGGTTTTGCTGCATCATTTTTTTGGTATTGCCTTTTTCTGAGGTACGATACTGGAAGTGAATGTACATGCTACATACTTCTTATTATTAGTTCAGTGCTACATGCTACTAGTTTGTCCATTTGTAGAATTCCTGCTACATGAAACACAGTTAAGAGATTTTACGTTAAGTGCTATTTTTGGCTTTATTTCTGTCTAATGGATATCGAAAATCATTTCATTCTGTTACCAGAGGTGTGTGTTTTTGAAGAATCAAATGTTTTTGCTACTGAATGTGATTCTGCGGATTTCACTTATGAATGATTAGTCTGTTCCTTGCAAATGAAGGCTTGCTACTATTTTCACAATTTTGTATTCTGTGGATTGAGTATCTAAATATTTTCTTTAGTTGGAGCTGAAGAAATTCAAATGGCTCTGAGCACTATGGGACTTAACATCTGAGGTCATCAGTGCCCTAGAACTTAGAACTACTTAAACCTAACTAACCTAAGGACATCACACAAATCCATGCCCGAAGCAGGATTCGAACCTGCGACCGTAGCAGTCGCGCGGTTCCAGACTGCAGCGCCTAGAACCGCTCGGCCACTTCAGCCGGCGGAGCTGAAGAAACGAAAAGCAGAGAATTTGTGCAGATGTGTGGTTATTTAGAAGCTGAACCTGCTGTGTACATTGGCTTGAAATAGTGAGTCATATGAAGATTTTCCATCATGTATTCTTATCCATGCATTGGTCTAAGGCTGTTCAAGGCAGAGTTAAACATGGTGTCCTCACGATGCAAAACTTTATTCACTCTGGCTTCACTAATCCTACATTTATGGAACGAAATATTGTCAAAAAAATCCATTCTTGTATAACCCTTACAGTCTTGTTGAATTTGCATTTGTTTTCAAAGGTTCCTTCTAGTTAACGTCAAATAATTCTTGGTGGTAATTGTAAATATGATTTAGAAAGTTTCCAAAGTCTGCTTCAAGCGTTAGAATATGTTAATTCTGAAGATAATGGCTTTGGTAGTAGTGACATTCAATTTGTGTACCCTGATCCTAGACCACAAAGAAACAGAAACCATGTTCATAGGCGACAAGATTTGAACTGTGATAGATATTGGCAGCGATACATGGAGGTGTTCTCACTTTGCAGTGAGAGTAAAAATTTTAGAAGAAATAGAAATGGTTGGACTAGTAGAAGGTTTGGTCATAGTTCAGGTGGCAGAGGAAACTACAGTAACAGACGATGGGAGGAGATAGGTTTACGTCCATGTATTATGTATGTATGGTCAGCTGATCTGCAGAATGACATGCACACAGAGAGCCTGCCACAAGGGGATGACAGTTGCTGTCAGCAAATGATTCAAAAAGGGGAAACAAAAGTTATGAAGAACTGAATGTATTGGATTTTGAAGATCGGAAGGAACTTTTTCTGTATGAGAGACAGAAAAATGTTAAATTGTTGGTGAGTGCAGTGCTGAGGATAGATGTGAATGGAGTTATTTTGTTTTTGTTCTGGTTAAGGGTAGCCAGGTGTCTGTGCTGAATGAGTCAGCATTTCTTAGGTGTGAAGTTGTAGGTTCATGGCCTATTATTCCTTTACAATGGACTAAAGTGGAAACGAGGAATTTCAGCACTGAGGTGAAGAGGGAAGCAGGTATTGAATTTCTTTGTTGTGGATATAGATTTTCTACAATTTTTGTGAATGCGCTGTGTTTGGCGATTGATGCGATATCAGGGGTTGATTTTAGCCAGAGTGTCAAATCATGATGGCATTGGATTGTTATGAAGCGAATCTGAAGTGTAATGATGCTATGTTGAAGTTATTATTCAATGCCTTATCTACACTGTCACTTGAGTCAAAGCCTGTTTTAAGAGCAAGTAGTGTTGGTTCAGTTTTATTTTTAGACTGTCAAAGAGATGATTATACTTTGCAGTTAATGTGGATTAGGACTGACTATGCTGAGGAAGCACATGAAGTAGTAAAAGGAGGTTTGTTTGATGTAATGTGTCGTCATTCATGAGTGATTTCAGAGCATATAGTTACAATCAATTGTTTTCTTTATCAATTGAAAGTTAAGGTGCATAGAATTTTTTTGTCAAGCCATATGCAACAGCGATTGTTAACAAGGAGAGGGTAAGGCAGATATCAGGAAAATGTTGCAGCAAGGTGTCATTGAGCCTGCAGTTAGTTAATATATCAATCTGTTGTTGGTTGTTCTAAAGAAACGTGACAATATTAGTTTGATGTTGGATTCTTGACAAATAAGTACGATAACTGTATCTGAAACTGATAGAATATTAATGCTGTATGTGATTTTGCAGAGATTTCATGGTGTTACAGTTCTGTCTTCAATTGAAGTAAGACAAGGCTAATGGCAAGTTGCATCCCTCTTGGCTAGAAATGTACAGCATGTTTGAGTTAGGGCTCTTGTTACCAGTTTCACAAGTTTCCCTTTGGCTGCATTCATTAGAGTTTATAACAGTATCCTTCCTAATGATTTTAAGAGGTGATTTATTGTGGGTTTATGGTGTACATTGATAATGTGTTAATTACTGAGGATAGGTGGATAGGATAGGATGGATAATGAAGTATTGGTCAGATTGTTGGAAATGTTTCAATTACAGTACATTTAGAAAACTCGGAGATTGGAAGAAGTCATATGAAATTTCCTTGACATGTTATGACTGTATCAGGAATTCAACCTGATCCTGATTGAGGGAATTAGTGGTTTGTCTCTCCCTACAAAGAGTAGACAAATTTGTTCGTTTCCAGTATTAAAAATTTTCATAAAAGATTCATGAAGTTGAACATATTAGCTATGTCATGACTGTGTGTATCAACAGTTAAAAGTCCCCCAACAGGATTACGATGCCCAAGCACAAATAAAATTTGAGGGTATGAAATAAGATCTTCTTGAGGCTCCTCTCCTGTCACATTCTGATTTAAATAAAGATTTTTGCCTTGGAACTGACAATTCCAAGACCGTTCTTGGAGTGGAGCTGTTCCATGAATGTGTAGTAGGTGGTGTTATGGGGTGTCATACTATTGCTTTGGTGAGCAGAGTGTTCAATAAGTGTGAATGTAATCATTCTGTGACTGAAGTAGAAGATTCGGCTGTTGTGTGGGATTTTGTGAAATTTCATTGTTATTTGTTTGGTCCAGTGATTGGGCTCTACATGGATTTCAGGAACGGACTGCCAATCTTTGGAATTTGCGATGACTGAAAAGTAAGCCAGATGGGCATTATACATACAAGAGTTCTCTTTCATTGTTGCTTTATTTTCTAGTAAGGATAATATTTTTGCTGATGCTCTTTCAAGATCTCTTCTAAGCTTGAATGATGGGACTTGATCATAGTGAAAGTAATTTTAGTGTATTGTACTTAAAAGGTGTTGCTTTGAACCATTTCACCAAATTTTCCTTTGTGGATATTAGCAAGGACAAGATAAGAATCTGTCAGCAAAAGAGGTGAAGTTCAGTTGGAGACATCATGTTAATGTGTCAATCAGACAGCACTGTGTGACAAGATATGGGATATTCTTCAGCAGGAGAATTGTAGATACTTTGCACTGGGTTCTCTATATTTCTGGGTAACTAGT
The DNA here is from genome assembly GCF_023898315.1 of Schistocerca nitens. Lineage (NCBI taxonomy): Eukaryota > Metazoa > Arthropoda > Insecta > Orthoptera > Acrididae > Schistocerca > Schistocerca nitens. Next base: position 352,174,920 of record NC_064619.1, read on the forward strand.
TAACAAATTGATTTGGCATGCAGACTGAAGTGGTGCACACTTCGATCCAAAGAAATGATATCACAAACTTCATGATATAAACTACATTATAAATCTGGAGAAATGAATCTATAAGATGTCTGTTTCATGCAAACCTTGTCAGAGGGTGAAACAGTGTCTCATCATGCTCCATTGTATCCTACTATTCCTTCTAAATTGAGGGAACTTGATGCTGTAAATTTATTTGATCATCTGCTGGGAACTGTTTGAAGTTTTTTGTATGTTTTTGTACCTGCACAGTTGATGTCTAAGTTTGTTTGACGCGCATACATGAGAAAAGCTGCTAGTAAGTCTGCTGTATGTGGTTTTCTTTATCATCTCTGCATGCTATTTGTCGTGGTGATAAGGTCTTTTGGAAAATCGTCCAGAATTCAGGTTGAAGGTTTGAAAGTATGCACTGAACTGCAAGAAGATTGAAACAGTTTATAGGATTGCTTTGCTTCACTATCTGCTGCGACACTAAGGATAAGATCTGCCTGCCCAGAAGCTGAACGCTCCAGTGTTTAAGTACCAGATGGTTATAATTAAAGTGCAACGACTCGCAAAAATCTAGTGTGGCTAGTAATTATCGTATGGCAATGAAAATTGATAGGTTTTCTAATGAATGAACGCCAAACCGATTTGTGTGGGAAAAAAATTGTCCAAGTTTTGGCTACCAGATGCAAATCTGGCACTGCACAGCATCTCGTCAATATCTCCAGTGAGCAAACTGAACAAGTGCAAGCAGCAGTTAATAATAAAATCAGAATTATGCCTTTCTCTCTCTTGTAACCTTCTCTGCTCACCTCCCAGTCCTAATCCATTAAACATGGAAACATTTCTGTATGTCTTCTTTGCATTCATTGTTTCAGAATTGCACGTGGTGGCCAAAATTGGAACGATTTTTTTCCAGTGTAAATCAGTTCTACATTAACACAGTAGAATATCTGCCAATTTTCGTTGCCACAGGATAATTAAAGCCCACACTGAACCTCTGTGAATAGCTATACTTGACTTATAACCAGCCAGTGCTTTCATTATTCCTTGTTGGAGGGCACATTGGGTAAATAATACCATTATGAGGATTAAAGAGGACCTCACTTGGCCTAAGTTAAATGGCAATGTCCATAAATTAGTGGGTCATGTGAGGAATGCTTGAAAGTGAAAGCTAACCCCAACACCCAGTTCTGTAACACCATGTTCTCTAGCAAAGGAAGACACATATCAGGGCACTTAATAAAATCAGTATGATAGACATCGACACCATCGTCCACACTGGGCTTGTGAGTTGACATATAAATTTGTTATTACTTTTGTTCTAGAGTTGGATCTCATCCACTTTAAACTGTCTATTCCAACTATCTCATCATTCATAGCGTGTAGGCTGTCTCATCATTGTTCATAATAATTTTACTGTTTACTTGATAGTCTTTTTGTAAACAAAGGTCCTAGTTTGATTTTAGGTAATCAGTCATTTCCATTTTGCGAAATGTCCAAGAAAAATAATTCGTTATATCCAGGTGCGTTAGGTAATACTCACCAACAAAGAAATGGTGCAGTATCCCTGGCAGCTTCTCCTAGAGAAATTACCATGCAGATTACAGTTAAATACACCACACATTGACATGACAGACTGACCCCTTGACGCCTTCTCTAATTGTTCACGACAGTCCAATAGTAACAGCTCCTCTCATTGGCAGCAGTTTGATCCATGAGCAGCTTTTATCTCTGTAATATGAGAAATACGACACTTGCAAGTTTGAGAAAGTCAACAAGTCTCGACTCGTTTGAGACCTTGCTGACTGAGTACACATATATGGACTCCACATGTATAGATTACTAAGGCCACTACATTTCCCGTTACGCTCTGCAATGCTAAATATGTGGTTCAGCAGAATCGCAGACATTATTATTCCTCCAAAGGCGTGAGAATTCTGTAACGAATTAAAAGATTTTTTCCCAGATCCAAGAACGGGGCAAGTGGCCCTCCTTTAGGGCACGTACGGTTAGTGTTATCTTTATCAGCCACTTGGCTTTTCTTTTCCGCGTCTCGCCTGATTGCTTCATCTGACAGCGGATTCTCATTTCCATTTAAACACAATCGATATGAGTCGCAGCCTAAATTGACGCAACGAATCTGTATCAAGAGTTATGAACAGCTGTCAGTTTATTGTGCAAATTTGTTGTATGTATTTAAGCTTCCACATAGATTTTCATCTTCATGTATAACAGAAGCGGAAACTAGTCCAACACTCTACTGAGGGCGGAAAGCAGCATAAAGCTGAATTCGAGTTCTAAACACGCTGATAAAAGGATCTTATAGCTGTGAAGTACTTAAAGCAATCCTATGTACGGGTGGAAATATTCTGTTCACATTATGACCCAACTTTGGATTGTGAATGAGGCATGAGGGTGCTAGTTTTACGTGGAAAACATTTGTCGGTAGATGACATCTACACAAGAGGTGTCAGTGATATAAAGAAAGCACTCGGTCGGCTCAGTTAATATCGGCTCACTTAATACAGAAAACGGAATCATATTGTCTCAAACGACTTCGACAAAGTAAAGAATGTTGGAGTCATATTGTCTCAAATGACTTCGACAAAGTAAAGAATGTGATCTACTGGAAGACTGGAAATGTATTTCACCGAACATTTTGTTAACGCGCTGTCCTCTCAGTAACTATCGAAAGTGGACGGATGACGTTGTAGTCCTTAAGTAAAAAAAAACCTAGAGCATTATGCTTTTACCTGCGGGCATAATACGAGGACGTGGATATTTTGGAGTCACGTCTGCTTAGTAAATGAAGTTTCTGCACAATTAACAACGCAGTACAATGATAGAGAAGGTACAAATAATTCTCGCAACACGGTTTACCGCACGTTCCAAATAGGACAGCTTAAACTAAGATCCATAAGTTGTGACAGAATTAGGCACTAGAGCGTATCGGTTGGACTATGAAAGAATAAATGCGAATTGTCTGGCTCGATATGCTAAACATCTCGTTACATGTAGACATTCTTGTCTTTATGTACAGTATTTTACTTGCGTTTGTCAGTAACATGCTATAAGGATCATTCACTTCGCCCTGTTACTACCGTAGCTATAGACGTCTTAATGAAATTTCTGGAGTAAGTCAGTATGACTGTTAATTAGTTACATCTCTTCATATCTTATTTCTTCCATATTAAGCATGACTTATTTCAGCCATATATGTACATTCCGTAAACGAAATCGTGTTACTGCTTAATCGATGAGATTTCGGGATATCCGGTACTTCGGCTGCATGGCTATCAACCATCTTCTGAGAAACCAATGTTTTATCATGACCGCAGAATAATAACTGTTTAACAGAGATTTTACTTTTCTCAGTTACCATCCTATTTCGAAATTTGGTTCCTCAATGCTCACACATTTTCGAGCATCGCGTATTGTGTAATCCACTTTTATATTATTCGGTACATGGGCGACGGGGAAGATATAGTTCCTTTCGAATGCTGTGTTATCAATTTCTGGTCCAGTGCACTCTTCCTTTTGGCGCCAGATATTCGTGCACAGACCTTATTAGAGAATGCAAGGACTGTTATCCACATATGAGGTAGTTACATTCCATCTGAAAAGAAGACATTTACGGCAACATAGGTGTAACATGTCCTTGAGAAAGAGAATGGATAGATACTGGCAGAAACAACATTTTTTTTTCATAGAGATGGTCAATCTATGGGAGAGAGCTTCCAAAATACTGAATACCGTACATATCACTGAATCGTGCGAGAATTTGGGTAATAACTGCGTACTTTCTAGAAACCGCTGCAATGATGGCTCTGTCAATTTTGTTAATGGTTAAACTATTGAGCAAGGCTGGAAAAACTCTGATTAATCCTAGCAAAACCAACGCATTTTCCAAAACGTGTACTACAAAGAGGGGGATGGGGGGGGGGGGAGGTTTTACGCCCACCACAAAAAACTAAATGGCTCAAATGGCTCTGAGCGCTATGCGACTTAACTTCTGAGGTCATCAGTCGCCTAGAACTTAGAACTAATTAAACCTAACTAACCTAAGGTCATCACACACATCCATGCCCGTGGCAGGATTCGAACCTGCGACCGTAGAGGTCGCTCGGTTCCAGACTGTAGCGCCCAGAACCGCACGGCCACTCCGGCCGGCACAAAAAACTGATTTCGTTACTTTTGTTGTTTTAGTTTTATTAAGAACATACTTTTAAATGGGTGAATAGGTACTGATGTATAGGTAGGGTCCAGAAAGTGCAAATATCTTTTGCACCGTCTTAGTAATAGCAGTGCATTTCCGTATGTGTACACGGAGGGGAGGAATACTTCATAAGACCACAACAAAAAATTTAAAAAAATTATATATTTCGTTAACTGTCGTTCACTTTTATTCAGAAAACAAATTTAAAGATATACAAATGTGTAAGAAGAGTCCTGAAGCGGAAAATATGAATATGAAAGTTGTTGAGAAGAGTCACGTTCACTGCTAAGACTTAAATAATTTTAGTGTTAAATTTTACTGAAAAATTTAAAACAATTACGGAATCTGGCAAAAGAAATCAGTACAAACGATGAATATGTTTTCAGAATTTTGAAATTTAAAGTACATGACTGGATTTCAATATTTTCAAAAGTAGCTGCCATAGAATTTTATACTGTGTTTCTACCAGTGAGCTGCCTCGACTTCGCACCTGACGACTTGCGGTAATTTTGTTTACTGGCTAGTGCACAGTTACGGCTTATTGAACTTAGAGAACAATAACTTACCACCGGTCGCCTAATCGCGAAAGGGGCATCTGCGCACCTACATTACATATTCTACGACAGCCAATGAGCGTTCAGTAGTTTTTCAATTTCTATTCCATTTCTTGTAAGCTGTCATAGCTGATGGTGATAACAAGTGATAAATTTTGCGTAAGCAAGCGAGAGACATAATTTGCAAGATATACAATTTCCTCAACCCGAAAGCACGTATTGCAACTTTGGCTTGGAATTGTAAACAATGCAATCCCCGTCCGTCCCACGACATGCGCGAACCGCCACTCCAGGCTGCGTGATAGCTCGCAGTTCCCATCATTGCTACGAGATGTCGCTTCAAACGCGAATAAAATATGGAACAGATAACACTCGTGCTCTCTGAGAACTTTCCGACTACAGCGCCAGTTTGGCACGAGCATCAGAATCCTTGCAGTGCATGACATTAGTTGTTACATACAGGTGGAAAAAGGTGACGAGTGTGTGTGGAAGGAGAATACGTGAATTGACTTCGGTAATAATAGTTTCGTGTCGCTCAATGGCCTGGAGCAAGTGTTTCAATTAACTCAAGGGGTGTGGTCTGTCAGACTGCTTGAAAATTTACGAACTAGCTCTCCAATGTCAGTTCTTGGGGAATGCTTCTACACTGCTCCTACCCTGCCTTAATCTTCACCCTACAATTTTTTGCTGTCAGTCGGATTATCGTCTTCTACGCATGATGTTGACATGTGCTACTGACACCTGTTGAGGTCTCCTAGACGATGCCTCGTGAAATACGCACCTGTTTTCTTCAGCATGGTACAAAATGTTTTCACAGGAACATGTCAGTTTTAAAGATCGTCAAGTTGAAGAAATTTTCAGTCAGTTACATAGATTAAGAAACAGCGAAAAGGACCACTTTTTTACAGTAGCCAATAATCTCAGCTCTGGTGTCGCAGGTTCATTCAGAGGAAGAACTTAAGGGCAATTAGGGTAATGGGGACTTTTCAGTTCCTCAAATAAAATACCTAAAGTGTTAGTTACAATTAAATCTGTTCTGAGTGGTGGTAAAAAAATGTAGATCCCAGCAATGAATGTAAATTTTAAGACTTTATTTTCGTACCTATCGTGGAAAACTTTTATGTGCAAGTTTAAACCCTACAAATTAGTTTTATGCGAAAATTTACTTGAGACAGAGATACTATAATTTTCAGAATCTAAAATTCAGGTGTCTAATAGTTCGATTGTGTGTACTGTTAAAAAAATAAACTGATTTTGTTTGATAAGAAATAAAATACTGCAGTACAATAAAATAAACAATGGGTATTTAAGCAACATATAAATAATTGTAAAAATAAATGTTATGTGAATTAAATTAAAAATATCAAATGGTTTGCGTCTTAAATTTCGGTTTAAACGTATGTGTCCTAGAGACCCCACCTCGTGGTGTACGTTACAGAAAAGTCTCTTCTTGAGTTAAAGGTTAATGTGGAGTCCGAACCACGTATCGTTTCTGGCGAATGTCCACATCATTGAGAGGTGGATGCTAGGTTAAAAGACAGAGTGAAAAATAAGTGGTCCATCCGACATTCTACCCAACAACCTTCCATTTTCGAGGTACGCACGTTACTTCGAGGGCGAGCTGAAAATTAATGCCTTCGAATTTTTTATGTGAAAACTCTTGAATCTTTTTAAAGGAAACACACTTCATTAACAGTCTACATCTTTATCCTTCATGTCGACATACAGTATTTATTTCTCAACATAGTCATCCTGGCTGCCAACACATATCCCCCAGCGAGTGACCAGTTTGTTGATACCGTCACTGTACAATGTTTGACTTTGTTGAAGGAAATGCCGCCTCAAGTCTGGACTCTATGGAGGATGATCGACGACAGAGAACCCAAGGCGTTGGAAATTTGCAGATGTCGCATCGCTTGTGTGTGGTCCGCCATTGTCAAGCTGAAGGAGAGGGAGGTCCATTTGTGGAAGAACTCTTCGAATTCGTGCTTTCAGTTTTCTCACACAACAGGCTTGAGATGTGATACCTCAACAGATATTGAGAACAGAATAAAAATTCTAAGGTATTGCTTTTAAGCACGCCCTCTTACTCGATCACCAGTGTCAGAACAACTTTTGATCACGCATCACTGACTGGTCTCTGGAGTTGCAGTGGCTGTAGCGGTAGGTGGTAGTAGCATCGTTTTCACAGTGGTGAGGAAGTTTAATTCATCATTGTTTAGTCACATTTCACGAAATATTCATAAAAAAATCCTTCCTCCTGAACCAATCCATCCATTCTTCAAACCTCGATCAAAATCTCTATAGTAGTTCCCCCGATTAGCTCAAACATGCAGAAAAAAACAGTCGTGTGACATTATTGGCTGGAATTGTTCGGCCTCCTGCTGAAACTCTTTCTACGAGTATTTGATGCCACTTCAGTGACTTGCACGTTGATCAACATGAGATGAAATTATGAAGACAACACACGCACACACACACGCACACAAACACACACACACACACACACACAGAGTCCCGGCCCGATGGGGAATCGAACTCAAGACCCTGCGATCTAGAGGCAGCAATACTAAGCACTAGAATACGAGCTGCAGAGAACAGGACAAATAGAAACTGCGGTACGGGCCTTCAATTTACATATGAATATATGGACAGATGATAGAAAGATAGAAGAAAATATTGTTTTATATTAATCTACGTCTAAGGTTCCTTCATTAATGACATTTGTGACAACGACAGAGAGCGCTCGTGTGCAGAACAGGTTTAAGGACCAAGAGACACAAGCCGCCTCTTGGGGCGCCAAGCTAAAAAGGGCGCCATGGGCGCCCAGCTACAGGATTTGTGTACAATACGTATCATAACTAGTAGCGAGGACCGACACCGGCGAAAACGTACGAGGAAAATGTGGGGATGGGGTGGGGTCGCCAAATGATAACTTGTGTGCAAGAATGTTCTCTAACCGACCCTGCTTGTTTATGATTATTCGCATGTAAGGAAACAACGAAACCTCATCTCTCAGCTAATTAGTGAGGAATGTTTCTGGGAAAACAACGCCCGTCTTGTTGAAAGATGGGTCTGTGTGAGCTGAGAGACGTACTAGATGGAAAATATTTTGTTTATGTGTGACATTTCAATGTCAGTAAGTAATTTATCCTGCTAAGGTCTGGGAAACATGGCGTTTAAATGAAGGCTGCACATGATAATTCAGAGGTAAAAGTACAGGGTGTTCCAAAATGATATTTGTAAATTTATTCACGTGTATTGCAGAAATGGGGCTAGGCAGGTAGTTGTAGTATAATGTTCACATACACGTAAAGTTTCGTTTTTGCAGGTTAGTTCTGCTCCCCCCTCAACAGATAGCACCAAGAGTGGCATGATGATAGAGACCAAATCTGACACCCAAGCCAGCGGAACTTTCTCACACGTAACAGAAGCAGATGTGGAACAGATGCAACACAAATTTATCTTGAACCCAACCAAATCAATCCGTCAGGTGCCTCGACAGTTGATCCAGCACCTGTTGATCCAGCATCTGTTAAGCGGCCACTAAACATTTGTGTGTGTGTCAACAATATGCTTTTCTACCTATCCCCAGTTCTGACACATACATGATCAAAGCTGTAAAGATAATTTTAGTATAAACCACGTTGCGAGCCATTTTAAACGAATTACTTCTGGTCTTATTATCTTCACCTATGGATTACCATGACATACGTACCTACAGATGTTGCTAACTGGTTAGTACCAAAGTGTTAGTATAGGAGGGGGATGAAATCTAGATTATCGTCAAAATCACAAGTCCTTCCTTATCCCTTCCACGAGTTTCTAACATCTTCAGTATATTTTTCGCATCTGGTTTGAATAAGAGTTGATCATTTCAACGACTTCTTGTCTCGTTATAATTAGGAGACGATTGGCAATGACATTCATTTTCCTTCAACCCTGACGGGTCAACGAAACGAGATAATTGTATACAAGATCGTCTCCACAAGGAATTGCGCTCCAACGTTATCTTCTACGCTGGACCGCTCCGCTTGTACGGTCACTCAGTGCGTGATATCGTCAAGGAGAAAGTCTACCTCCTTCCGCTTTCAGCAACAAGGTCGGGAATTGACAGATCGCATGGACACAGCGACTGGTACCATCAAACTAGTTCTGCTTGGGAAAACTTGATGAACACATAGGAATTATCTAGACATCTCTCGTGTTACACCTAGGCCCTTGTACATTCAACGTTAGTGTAACAATTTCCAACCGGGGGTTTATATGTCTAAATCACTGTTTTCCCAATGCGATGAAGTTGTTCAACTCCTATGTATAATCAAGATAGCAGTGTCAGCAGGACGACAGTTAGGTGAAGAATAATGTTAGTTAACCGTCTACTGGCTCTAGTCACCTATAATAAGCTGTGGAATAACGTACAGCTTGCAGCGCGAAACCGGTCGCAGCCCGCAATTTCATACAGTGGAGAGCGCAGGCTGCATGTCGAATCCAGGGTCGTTTCCTGCACCCTCACAATACTAATCTATACAGCAAATGTTACGAAACAGTTAATCAGTCTCAACGGTAACAACTCCCACAGTATTATCAGATTATTTGGGAATAATCCTTACCAGAACCAGTCCTCAGCTTCAAGTGGAACACATAATACGTGTGAGAATACGTGAAATGTATCGGACACAGTATGAATTTATATCTGGCTAATTCTTTTCTGGTTTCATTCTGTGTGTATAACATTTTTTTAACTTAAATTTTGTTCCTCTGCACTGAATGTCAACCTCTCTCTGTTATAGTATTATTTAGCTCGGCTCTGACAAGTAAATGCACATTTATTTCACCTAATTCCCTTTGCTTGGCAGTAAGTCCATTCGAATTCCTTTCAGCCTGTGTCATCATTTACTAAGTAAGTCCGCTACAATTCTTAACTAGCACGTTAATTTATATAGTTAAAATTCTCTTCGTTAACAGTTATCGAAACAGGCATACTCACATGTAAGATGGTGAAGTTATTACCAGCCACAATAATAAGGGACTCTTAGTAACTTCTCAACTTGTAGTACTAAATACGGTGTAGCTGCTCTGATGATGGATGTACTATCCAACTGGACGGCAATGCTGTTAGAATGTACCACTGTCGATATTTACAAATTAATACAAAACATATAATCTCGGGGTAGTGTCTGCCTAATTGTCAGAACGTCTTCGGTCCCGGGTTCGAGCCTCGTCAGTCCTTCCGCCATCATTCTTCCAACAGCGTTGTCTAAGAGGGCGAAGAAGCGAATAGAGAATCAGAGCACTCTCTTGTGCTTGGGGTGGGAAAATGCTCCTAAAGGCGGAAGACTCATCAATGGTCAACGGCATGAGGATGCAGAAGGCAATGGAATACACTGCATTAAGAACACACAATGTGTATCCACTGGTCATGATGATCTCTCCATTGACAAAAGATTCCGGAATAGTCCCCCACTCGAATCTCTGGGAGCGGACTCTAAAGGGGGAGGTGACCATGACAAAAAGACTGAAGAAAAGTTAGCGTTTTAGGGGCCGGAGAGTGCAATGTCATAAGTTCGAACATGTTAGGGAAGCTACAAACATCTGAAAAGGGAAATGCAAATGCTCAATCTAGATATAGTAGGGGTCAGTGAAGTGAAATGGAAAGAAGACAAGGATTTCTGGTCTGATGAGTGTAGGGTAATATCAAGATGAAGAAAGTATGGTATAACGGGAGGAGGATACGTTATGAATAGGAAGATAGGACAGAGACTGTGTTGCAGCGAACAGTTCAATGATACGATTCTTTTCATCAGAATCGACAGGAAATCAACACCAGTTCAGGAATACGTGCCGATGTTGCAAGGTGAAGACGAAGAGAGAAAGAAAGTGTATGAGGATATTGAACGGGTAATTCAATACGTAATGGAAAATGGAAATCTAGTAGGCATGGAGAACAGGAACGCAGTTGTAGGGGGAGGAGTAGAAGAAATGTTTATGGAAGCACATATAGAACAAATCATAGTTTAGTAGTGATGAAGAGTAAGCTGAAGTTTAAGACCCTAGTCAGGAAGAATCAGTACACCAAGAAGTGGAATACGGAAGTACTTAGAAATGAAGGAGTACGCTTGAAGTTCTCTAAGGCTGAAGATACATGAATAAGGAATAGCTCAGTTGGTAGTACAGTTGAAGAGGAGTGGACGTCTTTAAACAGGGCAATCACAGAAGTTGTAAAGAAACTCAGAGTTACAAAGAAATTAACAGCAAAGAAACCATGGGCAACAGAAGAAATACTTCAGTTGATTGATGAAAGAAGCAAGTACAAAAATGTTCAGCGAAATTCAGGAATACAGAAATACAAGTCGCTTAGAAATGAAATGAAGTGCAGGGAAGCTAAGGCGAAATGGCTGCATGAAAAACGTGAAGAAACTGAAAAGGAAATGATTTTAGCAATGAGTGCCTCAGCATATAGAAAAGCCAAAACAGCCTTTTGTGACATTGAAAGTAATGGCGGTACCATTAACAGTACAATGGGATCGGCACTGTTAAACGCAGAGGAGAGAGCGTATAGTTGGAAAGAGTACTTTGAAATACTCTATTAAGTGAGACTTGTCTTATGTGATTGAAAAAGAAATAGGAGTCGATCTAGAAGAGGTAGGGGATCCGGTTTTAGAATCCGAATTCAAATGAGCATTGAAAGACTTAAGATCAAACGGCCTTTTACGCAAACTAAGCGATGCTGGTTTCCCCGAAGGACACGTACGTCTCATACTCTCATATCTCACGAGCACATGTTTTAACTGCGACGTGCAGGGCAAACAATCCACAGAACACGGTATTCAAGCTGGAGTACCTTAGGAAAGCATCATGGGGCCCATCTTGTTCAACCTGTATATTAATGGCTTCCCAGCAACACAAAACACGACGTTAGCCATCTTCTCAGATGACACAGCCAACCTTGCGCAAGACTGTAAACCGTCGAACATAAATTCACGAATACAGACGGCACTAAGAACTGCCGAGCCTTGGTTGGAACGATGGCTTATTAAAGTAAACGTCGACAAGTGCGAAGCAGTTCTGTTCACGCGCAGACCGAAGCTACTGCACAAACATCAACAGTGTCAACAGGTAACACTGCATACACGCTCAATATGTTTCCGAGAGAAAGTCAGATGTCTGGCTGCACCGGAAACTTACATGAGGGGGGGGGGGGGGGGACCACACCACATTTATTACGTTGCCAACAGAGTGTACGCGAGGCTCAGACAACTCTACCCAATGCTCAACAGGGAAAGTACACTGAATAGGAGGGTGTCGAGGTCGATTTACATGATACTGATTTGACCTCTGATGGCGTACACAGCTGCCATCTGGAGACACACGGCTCCTACACGCCTGCGCCGCCAGCAGATCATACAGAACAAAGTGCTACGCATCATTAGCAACGCTCCACGCTGCACACGCACCTTGGATCTTCACAACGAATACCGCCTTGAAACCCTCAAGGGAGTACTCAAAAAACACGCTACACGGCTGTAAAGGAACTCGAGACACTCGAACAATCCTTTCTTCCTATCTGGGAAATTATGATCACAACCAGAGGTGGAAGCATAAGCCACCAAAGACTCTGCTAGCCAGGGCATAAGCACCTATGGCACCTATGGCAAGGACAACGTCGGCAAGCCCCTCCATAACAGCAACTTTGACTGGATATGACAGCTGCTATTAAAGTTGACCAGCATGCTACAGCAGGGAAACCGACAAGGTCGCACACTGACGCACAAACAAACCGCCAGCATTACCCTACAAAGTGAATCTGATATATGACCTATCGGACACAAAACGATAACGAACCTAACTTTTACATGTATGCTGACGCTGACCTAGAAATCAACACTGGCATCCAGCGGCAGCCTCCGAGCAACACCACCGTACAACGACAAAGGTATCGATCTACATAATACCCACTACTAACGAAGCCTAACTTTGCATGATCTGTCACAGGCAGCAGAAAAACCGCTACCGCCCTTAGAACCCGACGCAACTATCGCAGAGGATTTTTTACCCTTGGCTCTTGCCTTGGCGCTATTTTCCACTGCCCTTCAAACCGCTACCCTTTGTTCAAATTTCGACCTAATCTATCTCCAGATGAGCGCGTATTAATGGTTAACGTCAACCAGACGTACGCAAACATCGCAGTACCCACATCCTGCGAGACCTCACTTTAGTGAAAACTAACCATTATGCAGAGATGGCAGTGGACCTTTTGTGTTTGCCATCATGCCGGCGTGGGCATGGAGGGATTCCACCTGTTATTAGAAATTAAGATCAAATAAGCCAGAAGGGACAGATAGTATTGCATCAGAATTTCTAAAATCACCAGGAGAAGTGGCAACTTAACTACTTTTCACACTGGTGTGTAGAATGTGTTAGTCTGGTGATATACCATCCGACTTTTGGAAAAATATATCCACACAATTCCGAAGACAGTAAGAGCAGAGAAGTGCGAGAATTATCAGCTTAATAGCTCATGCATGCAAGTTGCTGGAATGAATAATATGCAGGAGGATGGCAAAGAAAATTGAGTATATGCTAGATGACGATCGGTTTGGCCTTACGAAAGGTAAACGCACCAGAGAGGCAGTTCTGATGTTAGGGTTGATAATGGAAATAAGACTAAAAAAATTAAGACACGTTCAGAGTTTTTCTCGACCTGGAAAAAGCATTTGACAGTATCGCGGTAAGCTATTGGGCTGCAATATACGGAGAGTTGTGTAATATGCGACATGTACGAGAGTCAAGAGGGAGTAATAAGAATGGAAGATCAAGAATGAAGAGCTCGGATTAAAAATGGTGTAAGACAGGGATAACTTTTCGCCGCTAATGTTCAGTTTATAAGTGGAAGAAGCTGTGTTGGGAATAAAAGACAAGTTTGTAACACCATAGCTCTAATGCTGTACGGATTTATTTTGCCTTTTGCTTTGGTTTAATGTTATAACATTGAGTATCTGTAAATGTGTTTGAATCGATAACATAAAATGATATACTCCTTTCTTTGTTAAAACTGTGATGTCGTGGTTTGATTCTATGCAGTGTAGTATATCTGTCATTTAAATTCTTTGTCCCATTTGGAGGGAACAAAACTTACTGTATATAATTGTAATTTCTGGATGAATAATTTTTTGTAGTAATGTCAATATGTGCAAATGTTCTGTTTTAATTAATGTGTTTGGTTGCTGTTATGTAAACTGCTGACCTTCACTCAGCATTCTTAGTTATCCTGTATGTAAAAGATAGTGTGGTTCCCCTCGGGAACGGAACTTAGTAGCGCGCGCAAATTTTGGTTGGCCTAGGTAGAAAAGGTGGACCCAAGAGTCAGTCGGGGACGAGCTACCAAACTGTGCACTGCCATGTGAAAATTGTACATTGTGCTGGTTCCGAGAGAGGCTTTTTCTGACACTTTCCAATGCCTCGGATGGATGAATAAATAGCTGGAACGATTCTGGAATTGGTATCCATCATCACCACCAAGAAGGGACAGAGTCCAGCAATTCTGCCTGCAAATCCACCTACCAACATGCAGTTGCCACCACATTGCGCAATCACTGTATCGGAATGCTATAATAATGTACAGTGAAGGATCAGCTTTTCGGATGTTTCAGTGTGCACAAATATAAGGTAACTTAGAACTGAATACATGTACCTACCTTGATTTTTTCCCTATTACAACACCTCCCAGGCTCCTCTTCATTTGAACTATGATTACCGAGTGTCTTAGTTTGTGGAAAAAAAATGAAAGCCTCAAAACATTAAATGATGTGGTTTGATCTTTGGTAATAAGAGAGTATTCAGGTTTACTGTGGATTTTCATGAAATTGTGGGAGGTAGTAAATGTAGTTTTGTGAAAGCCACCCAGTGATGGAAATAGTCTAATTTACAGTTTTGTGGAGTTTCAAAGTCACCTATTTAATCATTTACTTGCAAGTAGAAGAGTGTGGTAATAAAGACAATTTCCTGTTTCTTTCTAAAGATTAAAAGTTCATAAAACTGAGGCTTATAAAGTTTTGCTTCGTAAATGATCACATTGCTGTCTGTAGCAAATTTTAAAAGGTGAGTCAGTTTCTTGAATTATTGTCAACATTGTGTTTCACTGTAGTAAAAGTGGAAAACTGCAATAGTAGAAAATTATAGGTTCATGATTGCTAAGTGTATGTCTCTCTTGCGTATTGGAAGTGCATATTAATAGTATAACAGGATCCACAGTTTGTCTATTGTGCTAATGCTAGGTAACAAGTAACGGGAAGACCACTATTTATGAAAACCATAATTTCTTTATTGAAAAGACAGTGAGAAGTAACCTGTTGGTGAATTCCATTTAACTTTCATTCTAAATAGAATAGTATTTAGTTGAGAGATATTTAACCTGTGACCAGCTCATAAAAATGCAGTGAATTTAATGTCAGCTAGGAAAATATTTGAACAATAACACTGAACCTATGTCCAATTAATGATTCTGCAGTGAATAGTAATAATAACGTTATAAAGACCCTTCAGTCTGAATAAGCACTGAAAGTAATAGTGTGCTACGTTATTTGTTATATTTATGCAAATAGTTTGTGCAGTTCTAGCTGTTCGTTCCAACGTTAGCGTTAACATATGCAGGTGTCAGAGTTCATTGCACTCGCGTGTGGTAAAATATAGATTGTGTCATCCGTTAAAGTTACTCATAACTACATTCTTTAACAAGAACGTTAATCTTTCTCTTGCCTAATTAGGCTGGCGACCGTTTTCCTTACTCTTTAAACACTGTTGCTAGGTAAAACATTATTAATTACTGTTTGAATAATTACGTAATTCTGACTTTCACCTCCGATAAGCCACTTCCGTTAGGTACAACGCGGTCAATATAACAAAATTCCTCTCAGGAGGTAACACTGCTCTGCTTTTTCATACCATAATTACTAGAATATGAATAACTTCTTTACACGAACTGCCTTAGGCTTTGAGGTTAAGGTATAGTAGTAGCAGATGGTAGCGTTATAAGAGTGGAATTAAAATTCAAGGTGAAAGGATATCAATGGTACGATTCGCTGATGACATCGCTATCCTCAGTGAAAGGAAGAAGAAATAAAAGATGTGGTGATTGGAATGAACAGGCTGCTGAGTACAGAATATGAACTGAGAGTAGATCGAAGAAAGACGAATGTAATAATATGTAGAAGAAATGAGATCAGCGAGAGACTTAACATTAGGATTGATGGTCATGAAGCAGATCAAGTTAAGGAATCTGCTACCTGGGCTATAAGCATAGCCCATAAGGGGCTGAGCAAGGAGGACATCAAAAGCAGACTAGAACTGACAAAAAGTGCATTCCTGGCCAAGAGAAGTCTACTAATATCAAATATGGGACTTAATTTGGGGAAGCACATTTGGAGCACAGTATTGTATGGTAGTGAACCATGGACTGTGGGAGAACCGGAACAGAGTAGAACCGAGCCATTTGAGATGTGGTGCTACAGACGAATGTTGAAAATTAGGTGGCGTAATAAGGTAAGAAGTGAGGAGATTCTGCGCAGGATCGGAGAGGAAAGGAATATGTGGAAAACACTGATAATAAGGAGGGACAGAATGGTAGGACATTAACTTACATAGTACTAGAGGGAACTGTAGAGTGTTGAAGACTATAGAGGAAGGCAGAGACTGGAATACATTCAGCAAATAACTGAAGACGTAGGTTGCAAGTGCTAATCTGAGATGAAGAGATTAGTCCAGGAGAGGAATTCGTGGTGGGCCTCATCAAACCGCTACGGTCGCAGGTTCGAATCCTGCCTCGGGCATGGATGTGTGTGATGTCCTTAGGTTAGTTAGGTTTAAGTAGTTCTAAGTTCTAGAGGACTGATGACCACAGATGTTAAGTCCCATAGTGCTCAGAGCCATTTGAACCTCATCAAACCACTCAGAAGAGTGATGATTAAAAAAAAAAGTAACATACACTTTGTACCTTGAGTTATGCAAATATTACGTTCTTGTGAAAATGAAGACCTCATACACTTATATAGGCTTCTTGAATATTTAGAGCAAATGGACACATCAATATCTAAGTACTTGGATGACTTGATCGAGATCATCAGTAACACTTTCAGCAATATTAAACTTTACTTTTTTGCGTAAGTGTACCGTCAGAAGACGTCACTCAGCCGCGGAAGTTTGGAAAGCCGGACAAACAGAGTTGTGGCTGCGGCAGTCCGACTCCATGAGGAGCCGTTGGCCAGAGCTCTGCGACACCAGTGCTTGCGAGAGTCGGCGTCTGGGACCAGATGGACACAGTGGGCAGGACAGGGAATACAACGCAGTGAGTAACACGAAAAGAAATAATGGAAAATGTCCTAGCAGCCGAACAGGACGGATTTGACCAGACGCCTGGGTAGCCGTGGTTTATTCAGCACCCAAGAAGTTCGCGCCGTCCGAACACTAGAAGCATACCAGGCCCAGTGCTATTGGCTATAGAACAATCTGTTCTTGGCGGTTCCTGGAAAGCATGAATTGGGGCGTTACCCGGAGTTGTATGAGTGTGTTGTAATACACAGCTATTTCATATCTGGTGCGAGTAGTTGCTAACTCTCGCCCATATTCAACAGATACCACGCTTTTAGAAAAGAGCAGACACTATTATAGGTCGGTATACATACTGTATTGGCTGATAACAAATTTTGTACTAGATTACCTCTGATTCGGTACCTATAATCATTTCGGCCAGTCTGCAGTAGTACTCAATGAACCACTGGATTACTCTATTGTACCTTTTGGCAGGTGACGTAAGCACGTTAAGTGATGCAAATCCTTGCAATTTTGGAGCCTTTGATCTAGTGTTGTAATTACCGCTCTGTTTTTTTTTTCATGTATGAGTGACGACCTATGTGTATTGTTGTTTCCCCGTAGTGCCAGTTTTGAGAACAAAACCGAATTATTGTTTCCCACAGTGCCAGTTTTGAGTGCAAGACCGAAAACTGGTTTACGAAGTTATTTGAAAACCCTCTCTCATCTTCTTGTAATTTTGAATTGTGACGAAGCTCCTTATGCATTGTTACATTTCTGACTTCTTGTCACTGTATTTTCGGCAGAGATGTGCTTGATTATACAGAGACAACATTCAAATACAGGGTGTCGCATTTAAACTGTTCATCGCAAGTATCTCTGGAACCAAACAGGTATTGACAAACGGTTGCCACTTTTATGAATGTACGGCAGGGACTCACAAAAGTAAATACCATGAGACACTCTAAACCGTATGCAAGGATTGGTTTCAACACAAACTTTTTTTTTTTAAATGTACACCTTATATTATTCCTTACACAGTGAATAACACGAGATACCAAATGATAATGAGGTTGGTTGCTTCGTAATACCTCAATCACATCCCGAGAAATTGAGATGCGAAGTTGACGAAGTTGACACGGGCAATGAACGAAACGCGCCGCTATTGCACTTTTCGCGATGAACGTTGCTCGTAATCGTGACGTGATTGACGTACGTATTGTTACTTTCACTGTTATCACGAGGGCCAAAAGTAATAACAGGGATTCCTGCCACAAACATTGATATGTACATAACGATGTTCCTCATGCGTGTTGTATTTATCGACGCACAAACTACGGAACAGTACCGGCCGTTGTACACAGCACCGTTACACTGCCCAGGTCAACCCTTCACTCTGCAGTTGTATTGAGGAACGGGCCGCAGTCAGCGCTGTGTTTGGGAACGGCTCAGTATGAAACTGGTTTTCTGTTGGAAGGACGTACATGTTCATGACACCGCCGTACTGTACACTGTAATTGGTGTCACTGTTGTAATCGTGGTGTTAATTTACCTGTCCAATCGTTCTAGGCATTCGACATGGTATTCACAAATAAGGAAGTGACTGACATGATATTTCTGTGCAGAGAATGTCACCAAAATGGCACACGTGCGTCATCGGTGTATGCCCAGAGGTACCCTAAAAGTGGTTCAAATGGCTCTGAGCACTATGGGACTCAACTGCTGTGGTCATCAGTCCCCTAGAACTTAGAACTACTTAAACCTAACCAACCTAAGAACATCACACACACCCATGCCCGAGGCAGGATTCGAACCTGCGACCGTAGCAGCAGCGTGGCTCCGGACTGGAGCGCCTAGAACCGCATGGCCACCACGGCCGGCACGGTACCCTAATGGACATGATCCGACCCTCCCTACCTTCATGAATATTGTTAGAACGGTTCGCGCGGTCGGCTGTTGTGTCCGAGCGGTTCTAGGCGCTTCAGTCCGGAATCGCGCCACTGCTACGGTCGCAGGTTCGAATCATGCCTTGGGCATGGATGTGTGTGATGTCCATAGGTTAGTTAGGCTTAATTAGTTCTAAGTCAAGGGGACTGATGACCTCCGATGTTAAGTCCCATGGTGCTTGGAGCCATTTTTAAGCTTCGCGCGACAGGGCGGTTGTCTCCAAGAACGCGGATGTGGAGCAGAGGCGTAACACATGAAGCACCAGAGGTAGCTGTTCTGGCAGCCTGTGAAATAAACCTTCATGAAAGTAGTGGCGAAATGGAGTGTCAGATGGGAATTCCTCCAACAAGCGTGATGCGTGTTCTGCACAGGCATACATACCACCTATACCACGTGCCGCTACATCAAGGGTAGTATTTACCGATGAGGCCACGATTACACACAGCACTACTGGTCACCAGAAAACCCGCTCTGGATTCGCCAGGTGGAACATCAATGTCAATGGAGTGTCAGTGTATAGTGTGATAATGTAGGACAGCACATCATTTTCCAGTATTTCATTGATGGCACTCTTAATGGGTGACACTACGATCGGTTCCGGATATGTGCCTTATCTATACTGATGAAAGACTTACCGTTTCATTTGGGTCAAATAATGTGGTATGAACATGATGGGTGACCTGCGCATAGTGCCACGGTGGCGCGACAGCCTAAACAAAAAAATCCCACATTGACGGATTGGACACGGCAATCTCCTTCAGGGATTTCCAGCACTGCCGCCGGACCTCACCCCCCCCCCCCCCCCCCCTGGAGTTTTTCCTCTGGGGACATGTGAAAGATGTGGTGTACAGCAGATAATTAAAATAATCGCCAACATTAAAGCCCGTGTTATCGCTGCATGCGATGCAGCATCACCCCAAACACTGAAGCCGCGAGTGGATTCGTGATGGAGGGCGCACAGTGGTGGTGCTAAGAAAATGGCGGTCTCTTCGAATAAACGTTGTAGCGTTTCGGCCGTGAGACATGTGATTGCACACCGGCGTAAATTTTGTGTGTTATGGAGAAGATTTATGTTTGTTTTGTTGGTACTACTGTAAGTTTCTGTATGCTTTCACATCTGCAGTCATTAAAGATGATCAGTGACATGTACTGTACCTTGTATGTACCACTGTGTAATTGATGTACATCTACGTACATATAGCACGTATCCCTCTGTGCCACCCTTTGACAGCCATTAACTTTGTTTACTCTGGCCAGTGGTAATCGGTATTTCGTTACAGGCATGTCCATTGTAGTACTGTCGAAAAGTTCAATAAAGCGCGTATGAGTAAACCTTGTCCTTGTTTTCATTGTAGATATCTGGACACCTAGGCCACGTAGTAAGAGTGCACATAGCGATATACAAGCACAGCGTCTGTCGCGTCGTAGTACGTCAATCACATAGTGATTACGAGCAACTTGTGGGTCACGCTTGCACCGTGGAAAGTGCAATAGCGGCGCGTCTCGTTCATTTCATGCCTCAACATCGCGTTCCAATTTCACCGGTTGTAACTGACGTATTGCAATGCAACCAATGCCATTATTATTGTAAGTTCACATGTTATTGATTGTGTGTGGAATAATATGGAGTGTCCATTTAAAGAAACATAAATTTGTTTTGAGTACAATATTTGCACATGGCTTAAAATGTCTCAACGTATTTACTTGTGGCGAGCCCCTTCCGTACGTTCACACCCGCGAAAGCCGTTTGTCAATATCTATTGTGGTTCCAGAGATACTGACGGTGAAAAGTTTAGGTGGGACACCCTATATATGTGCTCACTGTTATAGTAAGTTTGTATTTGAAGCTCTGGCCCATATGCAGTCAATCAATTTTTGAATTTGGTATTCAGTCACTTGTGGTTCTTATAAGCTGTTTTAAGATTGGTTGCAATAAATAAAATGTGGAGCGACTAGGGCCTCCCGTCGGGTAGACCGTTCTCCGGGTGCAAGTCTTACGATTTGACGCCACTTCGGCGAATTGCCCGTCGATGGGTCCGAAATGATGATGATTAGGACAACACCCAGTACCTGAGCCGAGAAAATCTCCGACCCAGCCTGGAATCGAACTCGGGCTCTTAGGATTGACATTCTGTCGCGCTGACCACTCAGCTACCGGGGGACAGACATTGGGTGTAACACTAAGTTGTGAAAGAAATATTTTCAAGTTATGATGATTCACTGTTCAACCCAGGCCCTCCTCTTACGTCACAGTCTGGTAGCAGAGCATGGTTATATGAGTGTGCGGAGCTGCGAGTCATATAATAAGTTGAGAGGATATTTTTGGTATAACTGTTCGGGTTCTTTACCATAGCAAATACTAATCTGCTTGATGTTCTGTTTCAATACCTGGAAGGTATAAAGGCACATTTTTAGCCATAGCATGTAAATCTATTTTTTTTTTTAAATCAGAGAACCCTGTTTAATAAAGCATGAAAGCCAATGCAAGTTATCTTGTGCGCGGTCCCATGTGATCGCTGGTGAGACATAGAAAGGATGTCTAGTCTTTTGTTAATTACTTCTTCTGTTATCTGTTCTGGAATGGAGTCGAGGGAGAGCCTCGCGCGTTAGACTGGCCGCTCTAATTTGAACTCTTTAATTTTATAAAAAGTCACTGCGTACTGCAGGGCACATACTCGCGCATACTAGTAATTATATAAGGAAATTTCCACTGCGCACGGACGAGATACCGACGTGCGGATAATCAACATATCACTAGTGATTAATATTGTATTCCCAATGTAAGTAGCACAGTGCACTTCAGTAATTATAGTTATGATTAACGCTATTTGTTATTAAATTTCATTATTTGTTTAATCCATGATCTTAAAATTTCAACATTATATGTAAACTGTATTTTCAGTGTTTATCTCATTTTAGCTCAGAAATAACGTGGCCCACGAACCTCCTTCTTACGGCAACGAAATTCTCAAAGTATATGTCCGATGCCACCTTATCATGATTGTAAATATATTCACTGATTTTTTAAAAATATTTACATCCATCTCAATTCAGTTCAACAAAAATTATATAAAAAACCAAAATAATATAAATAATCATATTTACATGCATATATGTATATTTTTTATTTAATTATTTACAAAGGGAAGTGACCTATGCAAGGGCAAAACCAAGTATGAACTCGAGATCACAGGTGCTGATACCGCGGGAAGCGCAGATGAAATGGCGCAAAAGTCTTGGGAAGGTGCTTGACCATTCCCTGGCCTCACTGGACCTGCAACCGGCAGAGGTGAGTGCGATTGTCTCCCATATTCAATTGGTATCGGCTGAGTAAGCTTCAGTAATAGGTGTGTCAGAAGTCAGTGAACCGTCACATTCTCAGGTTAGTAGAATTTGCTCGTGAGTGTTGTTTTATGTAAACAAACTCCAAGAAGTAGAAGAATCTAAGAAATCTATCACTTTGGTACAGAAGTAAGCGCAGTGTTTGCTAGATCGCACACAGACACCGTCGAATAAGATTTCACGATGTCTGGTGGACAGCGAAAGATACTATGGAAATGGGATAGAAAATACGGAAGGAGTCGCAATGGGCACGTTGAGAGTGTCTCTGAATTATTTACAAAGCTGCCTAATCACCTGGTAGGATTACTGCGTGAAGGAGGGGTCTTATCAGTTAAAAGTAACAAGGATACGTGGACATGCCCTACATTCCTTCTCGAATTACAGGATAAAAAAAAATGGCTCTGAGCACTATGGGACTTAACATCTATGGTCATCAGTCACCTAGAACTTAGAACTACTTAAACCTAACTAACCTAAGGACAGCACACAACACCCAGTCATCACGAGGCGAATTACAGGATCACGGAGAGGGGTTAAGATATAAGGACTTACAATTTTGTCATTTATTTTACCAACGATCTCTGCTCGTTTAGAGCAGGCGTTACAGAAAGTTATGGAGGGGAAAATTACCGTTTACACCCTTTCCTGGATTGATCTACACTAAAGATCTCTCCAGTACAACTCGTCATCAGAAAGTAGTGAAATTATAGCTTGGAGTGCAGCACTCGCACGAACCACTAGAAGATCATGCTAGTAGAACTAAAAAGGACGCTTGGTGTGAGGCTCTTTCCTTTCCTGAGGAGGGAAATGTTAATGACGTATTAGAACGTACACTGAATAGCGAAAGAAACTGTTACACCTGCCTCATATCATGTAGGGCCTCCGTGACCAAGCAGAAGTGCCGCAACACGACTTGGCATGGACTCGACTGATGCCTGGAGTAGTACTGGAGGGCACTGACACTATGAATCCCGCACCTCTGTTCATAAACCCGTAACAGTACGAGGGGGTGTAGACGTCTTCTGAACAGCACACTGCAAGGCATCCCAGATATGTTCAATAATGTTCATGTCTGGGGAGTTTGGTGGCCAGCGGAAATATTTAAATTAAGAACAGTGTTCCTGGAGCCGCTCTGAAGTAATTCTGGACGTGTGGAGTGCCACGTTGTCCTTCTGGAATTGTCCAAGTCCGTCGGAATGCACAATGGACATGAATGGATGCAGGTGGTCAGACAGGATGCTTACCTACGTGTGACCTGTTAGAGTCGTATCTAGTCGTAACAGGGGTCCCATATCACTCCAACTGCACACGCCCCAAACCATTACAGAGCCTCCACCAGCTTTACCAGTCCCCTCCTGTATGCAGGATCCATGGATTCATGAGATTATGTCCATTCCCGTACACGTCCATCCTCTCGATACAATTTGAAACGAGACTCGTCCGATCAAGAAACATGTTTCCAGCCATCAACAGTCCAATATCGGTGTTGACAGTCTCAGGCGCGGCGTAAAGCTTTGCGTCGTGCAGTTATCAAGGGTACATGAGTGGGCCTTCGGCTCCGAAAGCCCATATCGATGATATTTCGTTCAATGTTTGGCATGCTGACACTTGTTAATGGCTCAGCATAGATATCTGCAGCAATTTTGCAGAAGGGTTGCTCTTCTGTCACGTTGAAAGTCTCTCTTCAATCGTCGTTGGTCCCGTTATTGCTGAATCTTTTTCGGGCCACAACGATGTCGGAGATTTGATGTGTAACCGGGTTCTTGATATTCACGGTACACTCGTGAAATGGTCGTACGGGAAAATCCCCACTTTATTGCTCGGAGTTGCTGTGTCCCATCGGTCGTACGCCGACTATAACACTACGTTCAAGCTCAGTTACATCGTGATAACCTGCCTTTGTAGCAGCAGTAACCGATCTAACAACTGCGCCAGTCATTTGACTCATATAGGCGTTATCGACCGCAGCGCCGTATTCTGCCTGTTTACATATCTCTGTAATTGAATATGCATGCTTATACCAGTTTCTTTGGCGCTTCAGTGTATATGCCCTGTGGATAGGATGCGAAAAATGTTCTGTACCCTACCAAGGAGTTTCATGCAGCTGTAGCAGGTTCATCCATAACAATTCCATTGTTTTTTTGGGAACATGAAATCCATGGATAGCTGCAAATGGTCTTCCAGTAGCTGAACATAAACATTTCCAGTCAATAATAGGTTCAGTTGGACCAGAGGACTCAATCCATTCCATATAAACGCAGTCCACACCATTCCTGAGCCAACATCAGCTTGCACAGTGCCTCCTTGAGTCCTTGGGTTCTTGGCTTTGTCTTCTGACTGGTTTGATGCGGCCCGCCACGACTTCCTCTCCTGTATTAAGCTCTTCATCTTAGAGTAGCGCCTACAACCTACGTCCTCTATTATTTGCTGAATGTATTCCAATCTCCGTCTTCCTCTACAGTTTTTGCCTTTTATAGCTCCCTCTAGTACCATGGAAATCATTCCCTCATGTCTTGACAGATGTCCTATCATCCTGTCCCTTCTCTTTGTCGGTTTTTTCCATATATCACTTTCCTCTCCGATTCTTTACACAACCTCCTCATTCCTTACCTTATCAGTCCATCCAATTTTCAACATTCATCTGTAGCACCATATCTCAAATGTTTCGATTCTCTTCTGTTCCGGTTTTCCCATAGTCCATGGTTCACTACCATACAATGTTGTAAGCCAGACGTACATTCACAGAAATTTCTTCCTCAAATTAAGGCCAATATTTAATATTAGTAGACTTCTTTTTGTCAGGAATGCCCTTTTTGCCATGCTGTTTTTGATCCTTGCTCCGTCGGTCACTCGCTATTTTACTGCCTAGGTAGCAGAAGAGGGGCAGCAGCCTTTTCAGTAGTTGCAGGGGCAATAGTCTGGATGATTGACTGATCTGGCCTTGTAACACTAACCAAAACAGCCTTGCTGTGCTGGTACTGCGAACGGCTGAAAGTAAGGGGAAACTACGGCCGTAATTTTTCCCGAGGGCATGCAGCTTTACTGTATGATTAAATGATGATGGCGTCCTCTTGGGTAAAATATTCCGGAGGTAAAATAGTCCTCCATTCGGATCTCCAGGCGGGGACTACTCAAGAGGACGTCGTTATCAGGACAAAGAAAACTGGTGTTCGACGGATCGGAGCGTGGAATGTCAGATCCCTTAATCGGGCAGGTAGGTTAGAAATTTTAAAAAGGGAAATGGATAGGTTAAAGTTAGATACAGTGGGAATTAGTGAAGTTCGGTGGCAGCAGGAACAAGACTTCTGGTCAGGTGAATACAGGGTTATAAATACAAAATCAAATACGGGTAATGAAGGAGTCGGTTTAATAACGAATAAAAAAATAGGAGTGCGGGTAAGCTACTACAAACAGCATAGTGAACGCATTATTGTGGCCAAGATAGACACGAAGCCCACGGCTACTACAGTAGTACAAGTTTATATGCCAACTAGCTCCGCAGATGATGAAGAAATTGATGAAATGTATGACGAGATAAAAGAAATTATTCAGGTAGTGAAGGGAGACGAAAATTTAATAGTCATGGGTGACTGGAATTCGGTAGTAGGAAAAGGAAGAGAAGGAAACGTAGTAGGTGAATATGGATTGGGGCTGAGAAATGAAAGAGGAAACCGCCTGATAGAATTTTGCACAGAGCACAACTTAATCATAGCTAACACTTGGTTCAAAAATCATAAAAGAAGGTTGTATACATGGAAGAAGCCTGGACCTGGGACCTGGACCTGGATAAACTGAAAGAACCAAAGGTTGTACAGAGTTTCAGGGAGAGCATAAGGGAACAATTGACAGGAATGGGGGAAAGAAATACAGTAGAAGATGAATGGGTAGCTTTGAGAGATGAAGTAGTGAAGGCAGCAGAGGACCTAGTAGGTAAAAAGACGAGGGCTAGTAGAAATCCTTGGGTAACAGAAGAAATACTGAATTTAATTGATGAAAGGAGAAAATATAAAAATGCAGCAAATGAAGCAGGCAAAAAGTTATACAAACGTCTCAAAAATGAGATCGACAGGAAGTACAAAATGGCTAAGCAGGGATGGCTAGAGGACAAATGTAAGGATGTAGAGGCTTATCTCACTAGGGGTAAGATAGATACTGCCTACAGAAAAATTAAAGAGACCTTTGGAGAAAAAAGAACCACTTGCATGGATATCAAGATCTCAGATGGAAACCCAGTTCTAAGCAAAGAAGGGAAAGCAGAAAGGTGGAGGGAGTATATAGAACGCCTATACAAGGGCAATTACTCGAGGGCAATATTATGGAAATGGAAGAGGATGGAGATGAAGATGGAATGGGAGATATGATACTGCGTGAAGAGTTTGACACAGCACTGAAAGACCTGAGTCATAACAAGGCCCCGGGAGTAGACAACATTCCAATAGAACTACTGACGGCCTTTGGAGAGCCAGTCTTGACAAAACTCTACCATCTGGTGAGCAAGATGTATGAGACAGGCGAAATACCCTCAGACTTCAAGAAGAATATAATAATCCCGATCTCAAAGAAAGCAGGTGCTGACAGATGTGACAATTACCGAACTATCAGTTTAATAAGTCACGGATGCAAAATATTAACACTTATTCTCTACAGACGAATGGAAAAGCTGGTAGAAGCTGACCTCGGGGAAGATCAATTTGGATTCCGTAGAAATGTTGGAACACGTGAGGCAATACTTACCCTACGACTTATCTTAGAAGCTAGATTAAGGAAAGACAAACCTACGTTTCTAGCATTTGTAGACTTAGAGAAAGCTTTTGACAATGTTGACTGGAATACTCTCTTTCAAATTCTGAAGGTGGCAGGGTTAAAATACAGGGAGCGAAAGGCTATTTACAATTTGTACAGAAACCAGATGGCAGTTATAAGAGTCGAGGGACATGAAAGGGAAGCAGTGGTTGGGAAGGGAGTGAGACAGGGTTGCAGCCTCTCCCCGATGTTATTCAATCTGTATATTGAGCAAGCAGTAAAGGAAACAAAAGAAAAATTCGGAGGAGGTATTAAAATCCATGGAGAAGAAATAAAAACTTTGAGGTTCGCCGATGACATTGTAATTCTGTCAGAGACAGCAAAGGACCTGGAAGAGCAATTGAACGGAATGGACAGTGTCATGAAAGGAGGGTATAAGATGAACATCAACAGAAGCAAAACGAGTATAATGGAATGTAGTCGAATTAAGTCAGGTGATGCTGAGGGAATTAGATTAGGAAATGAGACACTTAAAGTAGTAAAGGAGTTTTGCCATTTGGGGAGCAAAATAACTGATGATGGTCGAAGTAGAGAGGATATAAAATGTAGACTGGCAATGGCAAGGAAAGTATTTCTGCAGAAGAGAAATTTGTTAACATCGAGTATTGATTTAAGTGTCAGGAAGCCGTTTCTGAAAGTATTTGTATGGAGCGTAGCCATGTATGGAAGTGAAACATGGACGATAAGTAGTTTGGATAACAAGAGAATAGAAGCTTTCGAAATGTGGTGCTACAGAAGAATGCTGAAGATTAGATGGGTAGATCATTTAACTAATGAGGAGGTATTGAATAGGATTGGGGAGAAGAGAAGTTTGTGGCACAACTTAACTAGAAGAAGGGATCGGTTGGTAGGACATGTTCTGAGGCATCAAGGGATCACCAATTTAGTATTGGAGGGCAGCGTGGAGGGTAAAAATCCTAGAGGGAAACCAAGAGATGAATACACTAAACAGATTCAGAAGTATGTAGGCTGCAGTAGGTACTGGGAGATGAAGACGCTTGCACAGGATAGAGTAGCATGGAGAGCTGCATCGAAACAGTCTCAGGACTGAAGACCACAACAACAACAGGTAGCAGAATTCCTTCACTTAATCTACTTCGTGACCATCGATCCTGATGTTTTCTCGCTGTTCTCATGTCTACTACTTCTCATTACCTTCGTCTTTCTTCGATTTACTCCGAATCCATACTCTGTACTCATTCGACTGTTGATTCCGTTTAGCAGTTCATGTAATTCTTCTTCACTTTTACTCAGAATAGCAATGTCATCAGCGAATCATTTCATTGATATCCTTTCACCTTGAATTTTAATTCCGCACCTGAACCTTTCTTTAATTTCCACCATTGCTTCCTTGATATACAGATTAAACAGCAGGGGCCAAAGACTATCTCCTTGTCCTACATCCTTTTTAATATGATAAATTCGTTCTTGGTGGTCCACTCTTATTATTCCCTCTTGGCTGTTGTACATATTGCATATGACCCGTCTCTCCCTATAGCTTACAGCTATCTTTCTCAGAATTTCGAACACATTGCACCATTTTACGCTGTCGAACGCTTTTTCCATGACGACAAATCCTATAAATGTGTCTTGATTTTTCTTTAGTCTTGTTTCCATTATTAATCGCAATGTCAGAATTGCCTCTCTCGTGCCTGTACCTTTTCTAAAGCCTAACTGATCGTCATCTAGCGCACCCTCAATTTTCAAAAAATGGCTCTGAGCACTATGGGACTAAACATCTATGGTCACCAGTCCCCTAGAACTTAGAACTACTTAAACCTAACTAACCTAAGGACATCACACAACACCCAGCCATCACGAGGCAGAGAAAATCCCTAACACCGCCGGGAAGCGAACCCGGGAACCCGAGCGTGGGAAACGAGAACGCTACCGCACGACCACCCTCAATTTTGTTTTCCATTCTTCTGTATATTATTCTTGTCAGAAACTTGGATGCAAGAGCTGTTAAGCTGATTGTGAGATAATTGTAGCACTTGTCAGCTCTTGCGGTCTTCGGAATTGTGTGGATGATGTTTTTCCGAAAGTCAGACGGCATGTGGCTTGACTCATACGAGGTTTGGTACTTTAATACTGGCAACTATTTATTTACAGCCCGTACAAAATAGATACGTGTTTCAAAGTTTTAATGACCTTCAAAGTAGTCACCAGGATTGTGTATAACCCGTTGCGCCCGATGTAGAAGTCATAGGATACTCTTAGCAGTGCCAGTTGTGTTGGCAGTTCGAGCGGTGCGGTCTGTTACCCGACGAATTTGTAGCAGTTCTGAAGCGAAAGCCGTGAAGTGTTTCCTTCAGTTTAGAAATCGAGTTGAACTCACGAGGGCTTAAGGCAGTGGTGTGCAGTAGGTGGTGCAGCACTTGGCAGTCCCATCAGTCAGACAAACCAGTAACAGCTTGCACTGTACGTGCTTGAGCATTGTCGTACAAAATGATGGTAATGTCCTGGAGAAAGTGTCATCACTTCTGTCTCTATGCTGTTCATTTTTGGAACACAATATCGTGAGTTCAACTCGATTTCTAAACTGAAGGAAACACTTCACGGCATTCGCTTTAGAACTGCTACAAATTCGTCGGGCAATAGGCCACGCCGCTCGAACTGTCAACACAACTGGCACTGCTAAGAGTATCCTACGACTTCCACATCGGTCGCAACGGGTTATACACAATGCTGGTCACTACTTTGAAGGTCAGTAAAACTTTGAAACACGTATCTATTTTGTACGAGCTTTAAATAAATAATTGCCACTATTAAAGTTCCAAGCCTCGTACATTCTACACACCAGCGTGAATAGTCGTTTTGTGACCACTTCCCCAGAAGATTATAGAAATTCTGATGGAATGTTATCTATCCCTTCTGCGTTATGTGATCTTAAGTCGTCCAAAGCTCTTTTACATTCTGATTCTAATACTGGGTCCCCTATCTCTTCTAAAGCGACTCCTGTTTCTTCTTCTATCACATCACATAAATCTTCCCCTCATAGAGGCTTTCAATGTATTCTTTCCAACTATCCGCTCTTTATTTAACACTGGAATTCCCATTGCACTCTTAATGTTATCACCCTTGCTTTTAATGACACCGAAGGTTGTTTTGACTTTCCTGTATGCTTTAGTCAGTCCTACCGACAATCATATCATTTTCGATTTCTTCACATTTTTCATGCTGCCATTTCGTCTTAGCTTTCCTGAACTTCCTATTTATTCCATTCCTCAGCGACTTGTATTTCTGTATTCCTGATTCTATCGAAACATTTTTGTACTTCCTCCTTTCGACGATCAATTGAAGTATTTCTTCTGTTACCCGTATTTTCTTCGCAGTTACGTTCTTTCTACCTATATTTTCCTTCCCAAATTCTGTTATCGTCCTTTTTTTAGGGATGTCCATTCCTCTTCACATGTATTGTATACTGAGCTATTCCTTATTGCTATACCTATAGCGTTAGAGAACTACAAGCGTACCTCGTCATTCCTTAGCACTTTCGTATCCCACTTCCTTGCACATTGATTCTTCCTAATGTCTTAAGCTTCAGCCTACTCTTCATCACTACTATGTTGTGATCTGAGTCTATATCTGCTCCTGGGTGAGCCTTACAATCCAGTATCTGATTTCGGAATCTCTGTCTGACCATGATGTAATCTAACTGAAATCTTCCCGTATCACCCGGCCTTTTCCAAGTATACCTCCCTCTCTTGTGATTCCTGAACATAGTATTCTCTATTACGTGTTAAAGATTATTACAGAACTCAATTAGTCTTTCTTCTCTCTCATTATTTGTCCTAAGCCCATATTCTCCTGCAAACTTTTCTTCTACTCCTTATCCTACAACTGCATTCCAGTTCCCCATGACTTAGATCTTCATCTCCCTTTGCATATTGTATTACTCTTTCAATATCCTCATACACTTTCCCTATCTCTTCATTTTCACTTTGCGATGTTGGCATGTATACCTGAACTATCGTTGTCGGTGTTGCTTTGCTGTCGATTCTGATAAGAATAACCCTATCACTGAACTGTTCACAGTAACACACTCTCTGTCCTACCTTCCTACTCATAACGTATCCTACTATAGCTATACCATTTTCTGCTGCTGTTGGTATTATCCTATACTCATCTGACCAGAAATCCTTGTGTTCTTCCCACTTCACCGGCTATTACTATATCCAGATTGAGCCATTACAGTTTCCTTTTCAGATTTTCTAGTTTCCCTAACACGTTCAAGCTTCTGACATACCACGCTGTAAGGTGTCAGGCAAATCCAACACCTTCCATGGAAACACCGACATGATAAGCAAATCCAGTAGTATGTCACATAGCTCCGAATAAATCGTGACATTAAATTAATCAAAAAAATACGAGTAACGAGTGAGCAAATGGAATACCACAGACTAACACAAGAATGCCTAAATGCATGTCATATCTTCCCACCGTGAGACAGACGCAGTTCCGAGGGGAGAAACGAGAACAGAAGCCAAGAGCAGAACCGTGTTAAGCTGGAAGGCCCTACGATAAGGGACGGACGGACACCCATGTCGCCAGCTAACCGCTACGACCACACCACCCGCAAGTTTTAGCGTGAGACTTTTTCGTGTCTCTCTGACGTCAGGACCCCCCCCCCCCCACCAGCCAATGTTAAAAGCTAGAGCCCTCCAGAAGAACAGTATAGATCTTACGATAACACAAAAAGGGCTACACCACCCGCAAGTTTTAGCATGAGACTTTTTCGCGTCTCTGTTACGTTAGGACCACCCCCCAGCCCATGTTAAAAGATAGAGCCCTCCAGAAGAACAGTATAGATCTTACGATAACACAAAAAGGGCTACACCACCCGCAAGTTTTAGCATGAGACTTTTTCGCGTCTCTGTTACGTTAGGACCACCCCCCAGCCCATGTTAAAAGATAGAGCCATCCAGAAGAACAGTATAGATCTTACGATAACACTAAAGAACCACACCAGCTGCAAGTTTTAGCGTGTGACTTTTTCGCGTCTCTGTTACGTTGCAAACTTTAAAAACATTGCCCCACCACGAAAAGTATAACGTTTCTCATTGCATAGACAGAATTTTTGTAGGCGGAGCTTAAGGTTAACATTGAGACCCTGATTGGTCAGATGAAAACACAGCCAGATAGTTTTTTTTAAACCAGCTTCGGTAAACTGTAGTAAGGAGAAGTTAGGAGAACAGAGTTGCTTCGGAGACGGCGAGGTGAGTGGAGCTGTGCTGCCCGACGCCCCCTGACGAACACCGACAAGGTAATGAACGCACGCGATGCCGCGCATAAGGCTTCACTCAGAACTGCAGAAGTCTCATCTGTTACATCCCCTTTTTGCGTAATACTAGTGTCAATCGTCAATTAAAGCTCATGGTGTTCACATTTGCCACTTGAAGTAAAAATCTGAAACGCGATGATTTTTCTGTTATATAGTTTTTGAGAAGCCACATCAGCCACTGTAATTTACGACAAGTTAGATAAGTAATTAAAGATAATTGAGGGTCACTGTAGACCATTTTTATAGTTTTCTCTTTTGTGAAACTTAATTTAAACCTAGATTATAGATGTGATATGGCATAGGTCATCCTTCGATCCATTGTAGAACTTGGAAACCCATTCAGGGAATATTCGTTCACATTTTTGTTGAACGCAGTTGGTTTTTACCATCCTGTATTAAACCATTTTCTTTTATCAATAGTGCAATTTATAAACAATGTTTTGTGAGTGGAATAAAATTTCCAATGGTAAACTTAATTCCTTTTTTGATGTTATTTTACCAGTTAACTAAAAATAGGACAGCCTTGAACCCCTTCCACTAAATTTAGTTAGTATTAAGATTCTTTTACAGGGAGTGCAGTGGAGCTGACGCTGAAATCATTAAGTATTTGGTTATATCATCGCTAGTCTCACTGAACTCTTCTGAATTGTACATGTCATGTGTGGTCTGGCGTCTCCATACTAGCAACAGGTCCCAGGTTCAAACTAGTCAATTCCCTAAAAAACACGCTCAGAGCGTCGTTGCGCGAAAGTAGTAGGGAGACATGATATAGAACAAACAGACACCGTGCAGAATGTTAGAAAATGGCGACCCTGCCAGGACGGTAAAATACCATGATTGAAGGTCGACCACATGCCTAATTAGGTCAGAAAAATATCCTGTTGAAAAATTTTCGTAATGAAAAAAAAAATTTTTTTTAACGTTATGAATAGTCGAAAACAGTAGCTGCAGCAATAGATAGTAAGAAAGTATTCAATAGAGACATTATAGCAGAGACAATAGCATAATTAAGTTATGAATTTTAATATTGTTAGAATTAAGTTTTCTCTCCAATGCAAGTGCACAGGTGGCGGATACATCGTTGACAAGTTGGTTCTGCCCCAACAAGTAAGTGAATGATTGTCAAGTCGTGTGTGTAACAAGTTTATGAGCGCATGTTGACTCGAAGTAGGGCGCATGAATTGCTTTTAAAACAGAAAATAAGGGATTCGGAAAGATTAGCAATGGCAGATCGAGACCTTGAATGAATTGAGGTAGAGACCCATCATGAAAATGGACAGAGAAAAAGAGGACAGTACAGCAGACGATGCAGTATCGCGAGAAATAGGACATATAACGCACCATAACGAAGATAATGTACGTCAAGGCATAGAAAACATAAGTCAGCATACGACAGAGGAGCAGGAAAGCAGAGAGACAGTCGATGAGGATTATAACTTGCCTCTTGAATGCGTAGAACCCATAATACAAGTAATCAGAGTTCCCTCACCACAGAGTACAAGGAATGCGAGCAGAAACGTGTCACAGCACAGTTCAATGCAATCGGTTGCGAACCAACACTTGGGCGAAAACACAAGAGTGTAGGACGTCGGAAGAAAACGCAGTATTACCCACTAATCTGGCAGAATTATTACAACATATTACGGAAACCATGAAAAGGCAAAATAAAGAAATTGCGAACCAAATTCAAATTCAGAATGCAGAAACCACGAGACAAATGCGTGAGATTAAATAACAAAACAAAAAAATTCAGTTACACCTAAGTCGTAGTGAAGACGAGGCAAAAGAATCTCGAGAAGTGATAGGAAACTTAATAACAGGTCACAGTCAATTGAGAACAGACACTGACAAGGTACAAGTGGACGTACAAACATTGCATAATGACATTCAGGACGAGATCAAAACATTACGTAACAACACCCACGGAGAAGTCAAGAAACTAGAGGAACAGATAAACGTAATCACTAGACAAGCAGCAGGTACACCGCGTGAAATTGTTGAAAACAGAGTGTTACACAAACGCATCACAAAAGCAGCGCTGACAAGATATAATAACCGCATAGTCAAAATAGAAGCGCAAACGAAGGGACAATTTCAGAAATTGCGAACAGAGTTGTTGCAAACCATTGAAGAGCGTAGTGAACAGGATCGAACAAGCACAGAGTCTGCAACCACATCCGTATCTGTAACAGCACCGGAAAAACAAGCAATTAACGAAGATATTACGCATTTGCGATTCCAATCACAGGCGGAAAGTAACATACGTGACAATGGAAAGCCAGGTCGCGAAGAGTACAGTGCAATGCATTCAGCTACACGTTCACAACCGATGGAAGAAAATTATTGCGTACCACTCCAACGATACTACGCAAGGGTAGGCGAAAGTTACAGTGGACAATATCCAATGGATTTACCACAACCGGAAAGAACGACGGGAGAAATGATCAGAAACAAAAGTGGCGAAGAATCGCGAATTTCATATGGAACTATGACGAAGTACGACAACGATCATTTCCTCACAGTCAGAAAATTTCAACACTTTCGAGAAGGAAACTCATTACATCCACGAACTTTTATTGATCAATTCCGAGTAGGATTACCAGAACACTGGACGCTAGCACACAAATTAGACTTTATATGTGCACACATGTCAGGAACAGTCGCAGAATGTTGCAGCGACATGCGGATCGTACGAAGATTTCAGAGAGAAGTTTCTCTCACGATATTGGTCCAGCGAAGCACAGAACAGAGTGAAGTAAGAATTATTACAGAACCCATATTTTTAAAATTCAGGAGAGAAGAGTCCCGTGAAATTTTTCGAATTAATGGCAAAGAAAAATCAATGCTTAGATGTACCATACAGTGACGGAGAGTTGATTAAATTACGCGCGATGAAGCTACCATTGAAATACCAGCAATCATTAGTATGTCGCGGAGGCAATGACGTCGAAGCATTTAAAGGTATTCTAAGGGAATTAGAGTTCATATTTTCGGAAGATGACGCAAGAAAAAAGACGAATCGCACGTGAAAACGAAAGCAAAAAGCAGTGGAATCCACAAGACACAGTACGAAGAAACAATAATTACGAACCATGTGATAACTTCGCACCAAGAAACGACAATAGATTTCAACAAAAAACCGGTTATGGATTTAGAAGAGAATATGGCAATAACTATAATTCACCCAGGAACGGCAACAACTATTACAGAGGGAATAACGACAACCGGAACGGGTACTGGAGAACCAATAGACCGACAAATTATCAACAAAGAAATCACTATCAACAAGCTGAACAAGAAAAGAGAACACAGATAGAAGAGATGGAGGTAAGACCACCAAACCCCGAAAAACGTTCGAATTGACAGCTAAGCGCCCATGCCAAAGAGAATGACGCACCGACCCAGGACAATTGCAGCACCTTGAACAGAGAAGTAAAAATCTTATCACGAGAAGAGAAAAAGGAAGGAATAAATCCGCAGGGACCAGATGAAAACGAAGACAGGAAAATAACAATATCGTGTTGGGACGAAATTAATTGGGAGAATACTGACGAGGAAGATGAATTACCAGAGGCATGCACAACGGATGTAGGAGGAAAGGACGAAGTAATGAGTATTGCAGAGCTATTTAAGATGGAAACCAGGGAAAGCGAATTCAATGAGGATAATGCGCAGTCGACAGAAGTTGAAAATAAGTTACTAGTGGGCACACAACCCAACGTATATAATGAAGGAAGTTATGAAGCGATAATTAGAGCATTTAGATGCGATTATGTGGAAGTAGCGACGAAGAAGGAGAAGATAGACGAGGATGAGGAAAGAGTAGAGGATGCTGACGAAAGCGTAAATGAAGGAAGAAATAGAGAAGAGGAAATAAAAGAGAGAGAGGTAGCAGTCGAAGCTTACCCTACAGAAAGTTCGAATTCACAAGGAAATTCCTAAAAAGACTCATGTATGATTCAGTGGAGGATTCGTTGATGCAAGAAAAAGAAGAACAGAACGAGCCCTTTCAAATTCAACCACTTGTGAAGGCCATGGTAAAGCATATCCCAGTCAATATTGTAATTGATAGCGGAAGTGAACTGACTGCGATCTCAGAAAATTTTTTCATGCAGTGTAATGCCAATCAGGAATTGCCAGTTCTGAAAACACGTAAGCTAAAGTAAGAGGTCCTATTAGAAACAATGCTGCGGAAGTTACGAGACAAACAGGTTTAACTCTTTCGTGCCAAGGTCAAAAGATCGAAGCCAACTTCGTGATTATATCTAAACTAACTGTAGATTTGATTATAGGTGCAGATTTTTTAAATGAGAGACGAGCGATAATAGATATGGGGAAAGGTAGCTTAACATTCGGGAATGTCACACTTCTCTTTGAGCAAAAGCTAAAATTAGAAGAAATACCAGTCATAAACAAACAATTAAGAATGACGCGAGATAAAGAGGATGAAGAATTAGAATGGTATGCACAAAAGGGGTAATCGCCTCTACTCTTGTTAGAAGTCCATAAAGAAATCGTCGAAAAACTGCAAGAAGTTCCAGGTATTTCAGAACACAGTAAAAGAGAATTAGAGGGTATTTTACGAGATAAAGCAGAGGTATTTTTACCTAAGACTACCTATTAAACACTTTCAGTACAAGTTTGAAGATTAATTTTATTACTGGTAAATAATCAGCACAATATTTCAAGATTATGTTGCAGATAAGATTGTCAGAAGAATGAAGAGAGAGGAAGGTGGGAAAAAGAAAGTAGCTTCAATAAAAACAAAAACAAAAATAACACCAACGGTACCATAGATTAAGGTGAAGGAATAAAGCGTAGATAGTCTAACAGCATGAAATACTAAAATGCTATACACCACGACACTACACAAAAATAAAAAACGAATTTGAGGATTTTTGTAAAAGTTAAGACTCGAAATATCATAGAATTGTAACATGAAAAGGGCGCCGAAATTTGTAAAGCTTTTTAAAAAGGCGTAAAACAATGTAGGTACTAGACATATGTTAGATGAATATAAGTAAAACTTTTTGTAACAACCATTGTAAAAACTCCAGCAAGGACGAGATGCAACAACCCACAAGTTCCAATGCGAGAAGTATCAAGAAAGAAAAGGATGTAATTAGCAAGACATGATTCCTACAAGGCAGAAGCGTTGAGAGAAAGGAAAGGATAGCGAGACCAAATCGGCAATAAATTTGCCCGCTAGGCAGAACCCTGCTGTCAAGCGGAACCACAGAGTGCCGGAGCCATGCAGAGACGCGATGGGACACCGAACGCCGGAACGGTCTCCAAGCGCCCCGAATGAATGGAGCGAGCAAAAAATGGCCCGACGAGAAGACGGCTTGGGCAAGCCACCACTGGCAAAAAAAGTATGTAAAAATCACACTACCGCTATTAAACAGCACGCTGATGCACGAAACTGAATAAAACGTCCACAAAGTAGAAATGACATGTCCAAACAATTTATCAAACTGTTACTAAGAGGACAACTTCAAAGCGACTAGTTATCAATAAATATTTCCATATTCTGCCCAGAGAAGAACCAAGAAGCAAGTAAGAAACAGAGAAAAAGCAGGGAGAACAGGAGTTGAAGATTAGAAAGATTGAGACCAAAAAAGAAGATGGGTGAAGAATAGACGACATACCTTCCCAAATCCATATCCTATTGTAAACTAGTCGTCTGTGGAGTATTACAACGAAAAACGACCGCTTTCAGCAACACACAACGATGACTTTCACGCACACAAAGCCAGTAAACCACGAGATCCTGCGCTCACAGCTCCATTCCATTATGGGACCTCCACAACAGCAACACACACTTGCAAAGCCAACAAGGAACGGTGAACGAAGCTGTACATCAAATACTTGCCCACATCCATCTCGCTCAAGTCCATCACCTTCATGCAAAAACATTTGCCAACCTCATGCTTAAACATTCATAGGATTGTGTGAATGTGTGAAATCAAGTTATGTGATGTAGGAATTGTGCAAAAGAAACGTGTGAAAAACTAAATAAGTTAAGCACACCAGACAGCTAATAAACTACAAAATAACAGTCATTGACTATGGACTTAAATAAAAAAATAGACTATCGATAAAAATAAGTCATTAGTTTGGAAATGGACAGTATATAAAGAACAAAAGTAAGGCATAATAAACACTAAAACTATATGCCACTTATTTTCTCCTCATAAAAAAAAGGATAACTATATTTTACTTATTTTCTCCTTATAAAAACAAAGAATAAAAAATTATCTTGTTGGATGTTTTCCCTTTTTTTTTAACATTTGTACCATTTGTTAGGATACTATCTCAATACTTGTGTATGTATATTTGTTTGTCAAAGCAATTCTTGGAAATAATTCTTATTTGTTAGTGTAACAATGTTGAAATGAGTGTATAGAAACGAAAACATTTTACTTGTACATGATATTTAGAAAATGTGTTAGGAATAGATTTTACTTAATTACTACATTTATAAAAAAAATATATTTCTAAGAAAATCGATGTGAAAGACTCCTCATTTTCGATAACAAACTTCTTAAAAAACAAACTTCACACTTAAATAAAGAAAGAAAATAATTAAAAATTAATAATAGCATGAAAATATTCTTCTCTTGTCATTTTTAATTATAATGTGGAAGAATATAAAAATATAAATTAGTAATACAAACTAGCATAGAACCAGAATAACGTGGCTGAACAGTAGGTGACAAAATTTAGATAAAGGACAGACTTAGACAACGATTCAATAATTGCCTAACTTTAGTACAAAAATTAAGTTCGAAGGGTGGTGATATGTAAGGTGTCAGGCAAATCCAACACCTTCCATGAAAACCCTGACATGATAAGCAAATCCAGTAGTATGTCACATAGCTCCGAAGAAATCGTGACATTAAATTAATCAAAAAAATACGAGTAACGAGTGAGCAAATGGAATACCACAGACTAACACAAGAATGCCTAAATGCATGTCATATCTTCCCACCGTGAGACAGACGCAGTTCCGAGGGGAGAAACGAGAACAGAAGCCAAGAGCAGAACCGTGTTAAGCTGGAAGGCCCTACGATAAGGGACGGACGGACACCCATGTCGCCAGCTAACCGCTACGACCACACCACCCGCAAGTTTTAGCGTGAGACTTTTTCGTGTCTCTCTGACGTCAGGACCCCCCCCCCCCCACCAGCCAATGTTAAAAGCTAGAGCCCTCCAGAAGAACAGCATAGATCTTACGATAACACAAAAAGGGCTACACCACCCGCAAGTTTTAGCATGAGACTTTTTCGCGTCTCTGTTACGTTAGGACCACCCCCCAGCCCATGTTAAAAGATAGAGCCCTCCAGAAGAACAGTATAGATCTTACGATAACACAAAAAGGGCTACACCACCCGCAAGTTTTAGCATGAGACTTTTTCGCGTCTCTGTTACGTTAGGACCACCCCCCAGCCCATGTTAAAAGATAGAGCCATCCAGAAGAACAGTATAGATCTTACGATAACACTAAAGAACCACACCAGCTGCAAGTTTTAGCGTGTGACTTTTTCGCGTCTCTGTTACGTTGCAAACTTTAAAAACATTGCCCCACCACGAAAAGTATAACGTTTCTCATTGCATAGACAGAATTTTTGTAGGCGGAGCTTAAGGTTAACATTGAGACCCTGATTGGTCAGATGAAAACACAGCCAGATAGTTTTTTTTTAAACCAGCAACGGTAAATTGTAGTAAGGAGAAGTTAGGAGAACATGTTGCTTCGGAGACGGCGAGGTGAGCGGAGCTGTGCTGCCCGACGCCCCCTGATGAACACCGACAAGGTAATGAACGCACGTGATGCCGCGCATAAGGCTTCACTCAGAACTGTTACATCCCCTTTTTGCGTAATACTAGTGTCGATCGTCAATTAAAGCTCATGGTGTTCACATTTGCCACTTGAAGTAAAAATCTGAAACGCGATGATTTTTCTGTTATATAGTTTTTGAGAAGCCACATCAGCCACTGTAATTTACGACAAGTTAGGTAAGTAATTAAAGATAATTGAGGGTCACTGTAGACCATTTTTATAGTTTTCTCTTTTGTGAAACTTAATTTAGACCTAGATTATAGATGTGATATGGCATAGGTCATCCTTCGATCCATTGTAGAACTTGGAAACCCATTCAGGGAATATTCGTTCACATTTTTGTTGAACGCAGTTGGTTTCTACCATCCTGTATTAAAACATTTTCTTTTATCAATAGTGCAATTTATAAACAATGTTTTGTGAGTGGAATAAAATTTCCAATGGTAAACTTAACTGCTTTTTCGACGTTATTTTACCAGCTAACTAAAAATAGGAAAGCCTTGAACCCCTTCCACTAAATTTAGTTAGTATTAAGATTCTTTTACAGGGAGTGCAGTGGAGCTGACGCTGAAATCATTAAGTATTTGGTTATATCATCGCTAGTCTCACTGAACTCTTCTGAATTGTACATGTCATGTGTGGTCTGGCGTCTCCTTACCAGCAACAGGTCCCAGGTTCAAACTAATCAATTCCTTAAAAAACACGCTCAGAGCGTCGTTGCGCGAAAGTGGTAGGGAGACACGATATAGAACAAACAGGCACCACGCAGAATGTTAGAACGCCCCGACTCGTAGAATATTATTATTTCGTTGATTACTAAATGTTTTTCTCATGGTAACCTCCTTTGGCAGTCCCCTCCTGGAGATCGGAATGGGAACTATTTCGGAATGTTTTGCTAAAGGAGAGATCATCATGACACTTCTTTAATTACAGGCCGCATGTCCTGTGGATACACGTTACGTGTTTTTAATGCAGTGATTTCTATTTGCCTTCTGCATCGTCATGCCGTTGATCTTTTTTGATTCTTCCGCCTTCAGGGGCAGTTTCCCATCCCTAGGACAACAGAGTGTCCTGAACTTCTGTTTGCTCCTCCGCCCTCCTTGACATGGCCGTTGGCAGAATGGGAGCGACTTCTTGTGCCGGAAGTCTACGGCTGCCAATTTTGTTTATTATTCAAAATTTAACCATCGGCGGGATTCGAACCAAAGACCGAAGACGTTCTGATTACGAATGAAAGACGCTACCCCAAACCATTACCAAATGAAAACGTGTTTCTGCTGACCAGGTCACGGGTTCCAGACGTCTAGGGTCCAGCCGATATGGTCACGAGCCAAGGAGAGGCGCTGCAGGCGTTGTCATGCTGTTAGCAAAGTCACTCGCGTCGGTCGTCTGCTGCCATGACCCTTTAACGCCGAAACTCGCGACACTGTCCTAAGAGATACATTCGTCGTACGTCCCACATTGGTTTCTGCGGTTATTTCATCCAGTGTTGCTTGTCTATTCACACTGTCAACTCTAAGCAAACGCCGGTGCTTTCGGTCGTTAAGTGGAATCCGTCGGCCACTGCGTTGTCCGTGTTGAGGGGTAATGCCTGAAGTTTGGTAATCTCGGCACGTTCTTGGCACTATGGATCTCTGAATACTGAATTCCCAAACGATTTCCGAAATGGAATGTCTCGTGCGTCTAACTCCAACTAACAGGCGTTAAAAGTTGTTAATTTCTGTCGCGCGGCCGTAATCACGTAGGAAACTTTTTTACACGAATCACCTGAGTGCAGATGACAGCCCGGCCAATGCATGCCCTTTTATGCCTTGTGTACGCGATACTGCCGCCAAGTTATTTGTTTTTCATATTATTGTTAGTATTTTTGTGGAACTGTTAGCTGGTTTTGGACATTAATTAATTGTGATGTTTCTTGCATATGCCTTGACTGAGAGTGCATTAGTCTATTACTAAACAAGTGTTCTTATTCAGCCACTTGTTGTTTGAATTTAATCCATTGACCTTATAAGTTTTTTTTGAGATTGGCTGTAATATACAAACTCTGACTTGTTTAATAAAACTTTTAAAAGTTTTTAAAATTTTTGTCACTCTCCGCTCAACCCAGTCCTGTCAAGTCATATTACATCACAGTAAGGTAGAACATTCTTCTTACCTCCTATACGGTCAGCATTCCAGAAAGTTTTGAAATTACGATCTTAATGAAGCAAGGAAAACTATCTGTAAACAACGATGGGCGCGCATTCTTCGAAGTTATATAAGCCACAGAAATTCCAGAGAACAAGATCTCGGTTGTACATCGCACTAAAATGTTCGTGACTGTTAACAGTTAGTTCGCTGCAACGAGCAATACCATATGTCTTGGACCATAGCACAGAAATTTATTTTGTCCATTATGCTTAAGAAGATATGGAATGCATCAATTAATACGCTTTGCTTACAGTGCCATAGTTGGGTGTCGATGTACGTCTGGGGACAAAGACTTAGCCGGCCGAAGTGGCTGCGCGGTTCTGGCGCTGCAGACTGGAACCGCGAGACCGCTACGGTCGCAGGTTCGAATCCTGCCTCGGGCATGGATGTGTGTGATGTCCTTAGGTTAGTTAGGTTTAACTAGTTCTAAGTTCTAGGGGACTAATGACCTCAGCAGTTGAGTCCCATAGTGCTCAGAGCCATTTGAACCATTTTTGAACAAAGACTTATTTGATCGTCGTGGTACAGGGAGATATCGAATGTTCTGAAGTTGGACGATGAAATTACATCTCTGGCGTGATGGTCTAGTGGTTAGGACGTTGTGGTGTGCGGTTACGAGCGACTGCAACATTAAAGTTTTCCAGAACATATGGTTGTTCAACGAGAGGATGTGGTCTAGTTGGCAATTTGTAGATTATTCCCAAATTCGACTTTACGAAGGTGACCAACATGACTCAAGTATATTTGCAATTCATTTTAGGGGGAA
The DNA here is from genome assembly GCF_023898315.1 of Schistocerca nitens. Taxonomy (NCBI): domain Eukaryota; kingdom Metazoa; phylum Arthropoda; class Insecta; order Orthoptera; family Acrididae; genus Schistocerca; species Schistocerca nitens. The sequence continues at coordinate 352,218,183 of NC_064619.1, forward strand.
GTTTATTTATTTAGCGTTTGGCATTTAGACACAATTGTTATTACAATCAATATGCAAAATTGTAATAATTTGGCATTAGATATTCTTACAGTTATTACAATAGTTATACAGAATTATACAAAATTATACAAAATTACACATAATACACATGTTACAGTAGTTATACAAAGTTATAGTAGTTTGGAAGTAATTACAAACAAACATCTAATGAGTTAATATATGCTATTGATTCTGGAGTCGCCATCAGGAAATCTTCTGGGGTCCCATCATAGGCTGTCCTGGGGCAGTCTTCTATTATGTGCTGGATAGTTTGATTTTCTCCACATTGACATAGCGGCGATTCTGTCATGCCCCACTGGTAGAGGGAATAGGCGCATCTGCCATGTTTAGTTCTAATTCTGTTTAAAGTTGCCCAGGTTTTGCGTGGTAAGTCAAAACCTGAAGGCTTCTGGGAGATACATGGAAGTTTGCTGATGTTCTTTAAGGACCATTCTTGGTGCCAGGCGCTGGTTATGTTGAATTCTTCCTCTGTTGCAGATGTGGCTATTGCGGTTCTGATGGGTGACCTTCTGGAGCGGAGGCGGCTTTGGGTGGCATCTTCAATATTCTCATGGATGGGTAGATTCCGATTGCTCATTATCTTTTTGTACTCTCTTATAAGAGCGTTTGTGTGGCGTAGGTTAGGGGGTGGTATGTGGCTTAGTACTGGGAGCCATTCCACGGGTGTAGTCTTTATTACACCAGCGATCATTCTCATTGTGTTATTGAGCTGTGCATCGATTCTATGGGTGTGGGGGCTGTTTAGCCATACCGGCGCACAATATTCGGCAGCTGAGAAGACGAGACTTAAGGCTGATGTCCGTAACGTAGTAGCTGCCGCTCCCCATGTCGTTCCACAGAGCTTCTGTATAATGTTATTCCTTGTTTTTAGTTTCTCTGCTGTTTTCATTAGGTGATCTTTGAAAGAGAGTGTTCTATCGAGGGTCACACCTAGGTACTTTGGAGTTTTATTGTGGGTAAGCCATGTGGTCTCGAATTTTATTCTGAGCTCCCTCTTAGCCGCTTTATTGTTTAGGTGAAACATGATACTTCTGTTTTGTTGGCGTTAGGTTGCAGGTGCCATTTTCGGAAATATTCTCCCATCTTCTCCAAGTCAGCTGTTAGGGTCTCCTCTGCCCCTTCAAATGACTGACTTCTCGTTGCAAGGACCCAGTCATGGGCGTAGCCAAACTTCTTTGATCTTGTTTCCGGTATGTCTGCAATGTAGAGATTGAAGAGGAGTGGGCCAAGCAACGATCCTTGAGGTAGGCCATTTTTTAATTTCCTCGGAGAACTAATATCTGAACCCATGGTGACTTGGATCGTTCTGTCATTAAGCATGTTGTTTAGTAGGCGAGCTGTTAGTTTACATGGGATTATGCGGAGGAACTTATAGATCATGCCTTCTCTCCAGACTGTGTCGTAGGCAGCTGACAGGTCTATGAATGCTGCAGAGGTTTTAAGCTTTCTTTGGAACCCAGCTTCAATGTACGTCGTGAGTGAGAGAACTTGATCGACACAGCTGCGGTTTGGTCTGATACCTGCTTGTTCGATTGATATAGCATTGAGTATTTTCTGGCAGATTCTATTGTAGATGAGCCTTCCTAACAATTTATATATTACTGACAGTAGTGCTATGGGCCTGTAGCTCTTCGGTGAGTTTGTTGGTTTCCCTGGTTTTAAGATGGCTATTATTTTCGATCTTTTGAGGTCACTAGGCACATTACCGGTTTGGATGATGTCGGTGAAGAATCTCGCCAGCCAGAGTTTTGTGTATTTACCGCAGTGTATCAGGAGTTCTGGGTTAATGCTGTCGAGTCCTGGTGCTTTCCCTGGCTTGGCCTCTTTGAGTGCTGTTTCTATTTCTTCGAGTGAGAAAGGGAGAGCGTATTCAGTTTCTGTCGCCTTATTCCTCAGATTCCTGAGTTCTCGTTTTATCTTGATCGTGTGTGTTCTGTCACTAGGGGCTCTGGACGTGGCCACTATATGAGATGCCATGGTGTTTGGGGAGACGTTTGCTGTCTGTCTTTGAATAGGTGCTCCACTTCCTAATTTCCTTAACAGGGTCCATGCTTGTCGGCTTGAAGTCTGGAAATTCAGGCTCTCCATTGCTTCTGTCCATTTACGTTGTCTTGCAGTATCAAGACTGTGGAGAAGGTCATCGGCCAGTTCTTTGTCGCCCGTCTTGAGGAAGCGCTGGTAGAGCTCGTCACTGTTTTTGGACCACCCTGGGACATACTCTCGTCGGTATCCCCTAGGGATGTGCTTCTTGGCAGTGCTTATTACTGCTTCGATGAATCTTCTATAGTTTTTATGGGTAGGTGGTATCCATCCTAGACATTTATCAAGGTCTCGAGAGTACTTTTCCCAATTTGCGTTCTTGAAATTCCATCTGGGGCAAGGCATGGAAGTCACCAGTGGGATTTGGCTGCCAATTTCAATAATAACTGGTCGGTGCTGGCTATGAGGAAAGTCGCACAGGACTTTACGGGTAGCTGGTAATGGTTGGTTATTTCCGTCAGTTGAGGTGAAACATAGATCCGGGTTGTATTCCTGCTCCCAGGCAGCTGATCTGAATGTGTAACGGTCTTTCGCATCAAAGATAGGGTTAAGATTTTCATTTTCAGCCCATTTCACCAAAGTTTCACCATTAGCATCACACTCCTTATATTTCCACTGTTCGTGGTGGCTATTGAAGTCTCCCAGATAGATTGCTGGGTGAGGTTGAGCCTGAATTACTGATCTTGGCCATGGAGTGGTTGGAGGTTTATAAATATTTGTAACGGTTACGCTCCCAATTTTTACTGTGACGTTATGGATTCCATCACCTGACGACGTGGATATAAGGGAGGCATTTTCTATATCATGTCTGATGTAGGTTGCAACACCATGGGTATGGTGGTAAGTGGCACCAAGTAATTCAAATCCGGGTATTTTGCCCCTTTTCCGCAGTTGTACTTCAGTACTACAATGTGTTTCCTGAATGGCGATCAGATCAATGTTGTCTTTCTTCAGTAGTTTTGATAAGTATTGGCACTTAGAATAGCTTATGCTCTCTATGTTGAGATGGCAAATTCGGACCGTAGGTCCAAGTTTCCTTGTTGGCATATCCTTAGGAGGACGTGTTTTGTGTCTTCTTGCATAGTCAGGAGAACCTTTCACGGTTTGTCTGACTGCCATTATGTGCTAGCTCATTTAGCGTTACCCGGGGTGCACCACGTGGAGGCGAGCTAGCTTTACACCCCTAGGGGGAAGTATTACCTGAAGATTGTACAGTCGACACTCGATAATCTGAAACTCAAGGGACCAGGCAAAAGTTCAAATTACCGGGAGTTCAAAATAGCAGGAGTTCAAGTAAACGAGAGGGACAGAGAAAAATATTCGAATAAATAAGAGTTTGATTGAAAATATAGTGTAGTACGTCTATGTTACACACAAAGGTGTATTCGTCTTTATTTTAATAATGTACAAAATAATGTATATGTACTTAATTTTGAAAGATAGTGATTTTCTTTTGAGAGAGCGACTTCCAATTAGCACTGCCCACCTAATTTTAGATTTTGATGAGTGCTGAGGAAAAAATCATCGCTCGATTCCGTCCTTGGAGCGTAGGAACATGACGTTTCCTCGCTCAATGTGACTGGAGTTGGCTGTTGTTCTTCGTTATCTTCCTCGTCGTCATTCTGAACAGCCGGCCGGTGTTCTAGGCGCTTCAGTCTGGAACCGCGCGACCGCTATGGTCGCAGGTTTGAATCCTGCCTCGGGCATGGAGGTGTGTGACGTCATGTCCTTAGGTTAGTTAGGTTTGAGTAGTTCTAAGTTCTAGGGGACTGATGACCTCAGATGTTAAGTCCCATAGTGCTCAGAGCCATCTGAACTATTTTGTCATTCTGAACAGGCCAATAGCTCAGTATCCGTTAGAGGACCATGGACACCTATGTCGTTGTCAAAATGAACGAAATCCTCAAAGATTAACTCACCACAGGTGAGTAGAAGTTACTATCCTGAATCTTGTGGGATGGAATTAATTAATTATCTCGACTCTGAATGCTGTTTCGCGGTTTCTCTTTTTGTCGCAAATCCGCAGTGATAGGGCAGACATTTTTCCAGGCCTTATCAATCATGGTTATAGCAGTCAAAAGTGTTACTTACGCCTTCTCACCTTTCATAAGGCTATCCAGCGCAACTGAAACAATTTCCCTGCGGTAGAGAGTTTGAAAGTTATGTAATATGCCGTGGTCCATTGGTTGCAATTTTGTTGTCGTGCCGAGTGGGAATAAATCAATTTTACGTGCTCTAATGGTGGTAAGCTGTTATTTGTGGTGCAGCTGTCCAAAAACAGTAAAATTTTGACTTTCCTCTGTTTCATATTTCTGTTAACAGAGGACAGCCATTCATTAAACAACTGTGTTGTCATGCATGATTTTGCCGCGCCCGATAGCTCCGCCGGTCTTAAATGTCTTGTCACGGTTCGCACGGCTCCCCCGCCCCCCCCCCCCCCCAACCCCCCCTTAGTCCCACCGGCGGAGGTTCGAGTCCTCCCTCGGGCATGGATGTGTGTAGTGTCCTTAGCGTAAATTAGTTTAAATTAGATTAAGTAGTGTGTAAGCCTAGGGACCAATCAGTTCAGCAGTTTGGTCCCGCAGGAACTTACCACACATTTCCATGCATGATTTTTTGTTTCAACAATAAGTGATGCTAAGCGATTTTATTCCTTTGAAAAATCATGGTTTCGCAGATTTCCCTACTATGGGTGTCTTCTGTTTCTAAGATGTGTCCATTTTACAGTCTAGAATGACAGTTATTCTGACCTTGCTCAGTTTTGGTTCATGACACTTCTCGTCTTCGAATGACAGGGTGAGACCAGGAAGACATTCTAGAACTCGGTGCGTTCCACAGTTTCTAGAAACACTGATTGACTACACCACAGTATGAAAGCTGACTGCATATTGAATGAGATGTAGGTCAGAGAAGGAAACAGCGGGTGGTCTGACACTATACTGGGAACCACAGAGAGGGCAGAGGAACTGACTTCAAATTATAAAGTGTGTGGGGCGTCAGCCTGTTGTAGACCTCCTCTCATTTGTATACAAGCACCACATGAATTAAATTCGAATTACGCACTTTTTCACACTAATGTTGGTATAGAATTGTTTATTTATTCGCTATAGAGTGATTACGAGATTCTAGTATAAAATGTTAGTTTGGTTTTTCGTTTCTTATTTCTTTTTATTTTTACAGCTAACTGTGATGCGTGATATATTGGGAACTGGCATTCTGGGCAGAGGTTCTGCTTTTTTCTTGAACTGATGTGCTCGAAGAATGTGTCGCTAGTACGTCGCTCGTGGTCGGAAGGCGCGGGACGCGAAAGGCTAGCAAGTAGCCACGGTGGGGTGACAGAGAAATCAGCGATAGTGCGCCGTCTGGCCTTGCACAGGCGCCGGCGTTTGGGAAACAGGAGAGGACAATGCAGCGTTCCCCACGGTGTGATAGACTGGGCTCCTAACTTGGGCCCTTCGGCAGACTGTCGCCAGTGGTCACTGTCTCGCGAAACTGTTCAGTGACCGAAGAATGCAGAAAGCAGACCTCTCAGTCTCGATAAAATCGTTCCCAACCTCTTTGAAACAGCACATCACCTAATTGTTCTGTTTCTAGCTCTCATTCTTGTGAGGGAGGTAAAATCTGTGTGTGGCTGGAATAGTGGAAAATGTTTGTGTAGTTCTGCCTTTTTCTTAGAGCGTGTCTGATCGGTCCCTCTATGTGAGTTGCAGTGGTAGGATATTAAAATTATTATGGAGGTTCTGACTGGGAACCGCGTTTGCCGGCCTCCCAGCCATTGGTCTTTTGGAGACGAGGAAGCTGTTCTTCGAGGCTACGTGGCTAGCCACAGTTACATTCTAATTTCACTTGGGAATCGGGCTTCCGTAAGTTAGCACTTGGCTCGGACACTTCATGTTCGAGAATGTCTGTACTTGACGGAAGTTTTCGGTGAGCTCTAGATTGCCAGGTCTGGAGTAGTAGTTAGCCGTTTTTGGTGGAAAGAACTACCGACTCCATCCGGCAGCACCGATGGCATGCGGAGGTGGACAGCATTAGTGAGCGATTGCCATTTGTTGTTCGCTGACCAGCCACGGGCGCAGCATACAGCTGCAGTACGCCGACTACTGCAGCAGCCGCAGATACAACCATTATGAGGGCTCGGTTCTGTGCGAAGCATGAAGTGTAGGTTTGAGAGACCTAGATGAATTTCAGAACTGTTAACGTTGGGTTCAGTAAGCAATAAGCGGTCTCTAGTGCCTGTAGTGCTAAACTTATGCTTGACTTTTCATAAACTGTTTCGAGTAAAAGAGGTACTCACTGCTCAAATAATCCAAGTGTAGCTGTTTTTCTTTGTCTCATGAAAGAAATGCCAGTCTGGCTGAAGCACTTCTTTAAGTGTTATAGCAGAGTCTGTAGTTCTAGTAATTATTGCGAGTTTTTTTCTAGTCCAGTTCCATATGTGGTATTGGTCTCGGCAGATGTGTGCCAAGGTTTCTACAGTAAGGCAATGATCGCAGTACGGATTCTGCTTCAATTCGATATTGTGCAGTTTTTCGCCTGTGAGGACCTTCTCGTTTACAGTGTCACATGCCGCGAGTGATTAGCCGAGAGGTCTAAGGCGGAGGTTCGAGTCCTCCCTCGGGCATGGGTGTGTGTGTTTGTCCTTAGGATAATTTAGGTTAAGTAGCGTGTAAGCTTAGGGACTGATGACCTTAGCAGTTAAGTCCCATAAGATTTCACACACAGTGTCACACCATGTGGACACTACTTTGGAGTGGAGGATGGGACTGTTAATATTTTTCCAGACGTTTCTCCAGTTGACCGCTGGATATTTTGCTTGCATGGGATTTTGCCTATAGTGTCCCATGAGGTGGTAGCAGGTCCTTCTGGTGTTAAGCTGCTGTGGAGGATCTTGAATACAGCTTGTTTCCAGGTAGTAAGTCCGGACGTAGTCGAGTTGAGCGCTGATGTGACCAACTTCGAGTGGAGCCTTTTTGCTCCTTGGGGCTAACCTGTTGAATAACGTTTTTGTAATTTTCGGATGGGGTGTCTGCAGTATTTTGTGGATACGGCCCATATATATGGCAGCGCATTGTTTGTGGATGTCTTTGATGTCCAAACCACCAGCAGGGCGGGTTAGCATTATGGTTGGCATGGTGACTTTAAAGATATTTCTGCTCCAGATGAACCAATACGCTGCAGCTAAAAGCTTGTGCGCTATATCCTTGGGTACTGGGAACACTGCTGCGATGTGATATATTTTGCTTAGGGCATAGCTGTTAATCACGAGAGCTCTCTGTATACGATTTAGCGTTCTAGTTTTGTGTTCACGGAGAGTAGCTCTGAATATATTTAGGTTATGTCCCAGTTGGCAACTGTCATCTCTCGTGAGTTAGACATTAAAATCATACCTAAGTGGTTCATCTTCTATGTCCTTGGTAGCCATGCTATTTGAATGTTCTCCATACCAGGTCCGACAGGTAAAATTTTCGATTTGTGTACATTTAGTTTGGCTACAGAAGAAGTGGCGTAATCATGGATTATTTGTTGAACGATTTCAATTTCTGATTGCGTGTTAACTATTACACTGATGTCATCAGCATAAGCGTGACACACCGTTTTTGTACCTAATTACTGTAGACCTTGTAACCTGTGACGGAGGTTTAACAGTAACGGATTACAGCGATTGCGTACAGTGTCACAGAAAGGGGAGAGCCTTGTCTTACTGACTGCTTGATCGGCACTGGTGAACTGAGTTGGCCATTAATTTTGATTCGAGAGGAAGTTCCGATTATACATTTGCGTATGATCTGATTATATGAGCACTGAATCGAATCCGTTGCATTATAGTTAATAGAAAGTGGTGGTTGATGCGGTGAAATGCCTTATCGAAGTCTAAACCCATGAGACCAACATTGAATTTACATAGCCACGATAAATATATAATATCCCGATATTCACATAATGCATTTGACATAGATCTCCCTGGGACATCACTCATTTGATAAGGGCCAAATACCTTCGGCAGTACCGTTTTCATTCTACTATTTATGAGTCGGGCGAAGATTTTATAGTCGGAATTGAGCAGAGTTAGTGGTCGAAAATCCTTCAGCGTATATTTTGGTGAACTCTGGTCCTATGACGCGCCAGTACTTCTTCCTCAGGTATGTTGGCTACAAGGTCAGCGTTGTCAGCCGGATGGACCGTGGGTTGAATTCAGGATAAAAGCGGCTCACTTGCGGTCGAATCAGTCACCGAAGCGGCGTAAAAATCTTTATGATGTTGCACCACGTAGTTTTTTACTGTGACTTGTTGATCGTATTCGTTCCCCTCTTCATCATTGAGAGTATGGAGTAACTTTTGTTTACCTCTCTTGGCTTCCCGGATCACGTAATATACGCACGTATTCTCCTGCGTCAGTTCAATCGGAGGACGCGCTCGAACTTTTTTCCCATCTAGAGATTATCGTACCAACGCTATTGTTCTTGATTTAGTGTGTTTTATTCTAGAGCTGTTTGCTTCTAATCCCATGGCGTCATCATATAGTTCCCGGAGGCAAAGAATGTGATACTCCAAGGTGCGTTTTCGGCAGTACGCTTTCATGCGACGATATCGTGCGATGTTTGTTTTTTTCTGCGGTTTTGCAGACTGTAGCCACCACATGATGCGTGCTAGATATCTGGATTGTGTGCGAAGGCATCGCTGCCACGTTTCATGGATCTCCTGTTTCAGCTCTGTGTCCTCCAAAAGTGACACGTTTAACTGCCATACGCTCTTTCCCAGGAATGTTTTTGTTTAGTGTGCTGCGCGATTTTAGGAAATGCTCTGTGATCCGAGAAGTTAAGAGGTCAAATTTCGCAGTCAATTACATTATGGATAAAGCCTTTCGTTACATACAGCTTGTGTATTCTGCTTGCCGAATTACTGGATACGTATGTATATCTTCAAGTGTGCGGACGAAGACGGCACCAAGTATCTATCATATCTAGTCCATTAGTTAACAACAGCTCCTCGCAAAAGTTAAAGTTAGTGATTTGATCTTCTGGACGCAACACGCAGTTAAGATTTGCACCCAAAATTATGTGCAAACGAGGATCCGTTATTAATGGGACAATTTCGTCCCGGAACAGGTTGCTCCTTGCTCGTTTTCCGCTGGATCCTGAGGGAGAATATACATTAACATGAAGTAGATCATATATTTTAGCAGCTATGCCTCGTCCAGAGTCAACTACAGCTTATGCTGTACATGGTATGCCGTATTTGAACAATATTCCCGTTCCACATTCATTGCCTATGTTTAAGATTGCCTCATATCCATAAACAACCGCTATTTTCGTCGTAACTACCTCTTGTATCATCGGTATGTCAATGTCGGCGGCATATAAGTAGTCCTTCACAGATTGTAACTTGAAGTCAGAAACTGTTTACGTTGAGTGTGGCAATTTTATACACCTGCGTCATTCGGTAGTCCTACTAATCGCATTCAGTGTCATCAGACCATGCAGTCCCTTTATCAGGTCTACATTGGTTAACCGTTTTCATTGGTTCTTCAAGTGGAGGGGCCGGCCGCGGTGGCCGTGCGGTTCTGGCACTGCAGTCCGGAACCGCGGTACTGCTACGGTCGCAGGTTCGAATCCTGCCCCGGGCATGGTTGTTTGTGATGTCCTTAGGTTAGTTAGGTTTCAGCAGTTCTAGGTTCTAGGGGACTTATGACCTAAGATGTTGAGTCCCATAGTGCTCAGAGCCATTTGAACCAGCCAAGTGGAGGGGCGATGTTCATATGTACGTCCTCATTCGTGTTTGGGATGTCTGGTTTTCCGACGTCTACCACGTCATGCTTTCTGCTTCGAACTGTTTTGAGAATTTTTTTGATACGTGAGAGTTTTTGTTCCAGTTCTTGAATCTCTTCAGGGCTCTTTTTTCGTGTTTGCCGTTTAGGTTTCACCGGCTGCTGTGTGATGTTGTCTTTCTCAGTATTCTTCAAATCTTCTGAGAGAGTCTTATTTCGAGCCAAAATGTCACCCGTGCTCTTAGTGAATGATGGTGTCAATAGAGAAATCGGTTCAGTATGAGGTTGCTCATTCAGGGCTCGTTCTTGCAAAATGTCATTCTCAACAGCAGAGGAATCGGAGAATTTGCGGCGGTTGCCAATATCTTTCGGGGTCTGTTGAAATTGTTATAGCTGTCACGGTTTCCTTAGGTGTCAGTGGTGGCAATCTGGGCTTCTGTTAGGGTTGAATGGTTCTCCGTGTTCACATTAGGGCTTTGGGTCAGGACTTGGCCGCGGGCAGCCGTAGCGTAAGTCGCTGGCAGCGCAGTCACGGACGGCGGTCTCGGCACCTCGCCTGCCGGCAGCTGCGCCACTCGCCGCTGTAAACACTCAGCGCAGGCGTGGCCGGGAGAGTCGAACGTCCTCGGCTGGCCGTCGTATGTAACGATGCCGCGGTGTCCACAGACATTGATGTACGATGGTACATGCTTGTGCAAGTCGACCTTTAATTGTCTCACTCCGCTGAGCGCTTGGAATTTGCGTGCGTGGGACCACCGTTCGGCAACATTACTGAGAACTTGCCCGTACGGCGCTGTCACTGCGGTTTTCTGTTCCACTGGTACTTCGAATGGCAGTTCGAAAATCCTGATCGTCCGTATTCCAAACACTGCATGCGTTATGATGACTTCGCCTATCACAGTGTTTAAACTTCATTATTCCTCCGCAAGACTCAACTATTTTGTCGCATAAGTCAGCATTCTTCAATTTGACAAATACAACGCTGCTCACTATCGAAAGATGCATTCCAATGACATCTTCTGAATCAAGTTTCACGTCGTATTCCAACCAATTCGATTTCGTGTAGTTTAGGTCGGGCGTAATTTCCATCAAACTATTTCAAAGTATCTTTTCTGTTCAAGTGGGCCATCATGGTATCATATTTCAAATTTCAATAAGCGTAGAATTTCTGCAATGTTGCAAGAAGCACTGTGACTTACCACACCGGAGCACAGCAGATCGCGGTGCACGAAACTCAGCACACTCCCGCACAACACGGCTGACGCGGAGAGACTGACGCCTCAGACCGCGCGGCTACCGCTCGCGCTTGCATGTAGGGGTGGGTAGATGCACACATGTGTTGATCCCTGTGCCTTACAGAATAACGAGATCACCCAGGGAATGCCACCAAAACATTTTTCATAAACGTCATCACTCTGAAATGGCCACGTCGAGTTGCGATATTGGCATGCAAACTCCTGTCTTCGTCGCCAATGAACAACAGTCAACAAGGGTGAATGAACCAAACCTGTGGAGGGCCGTACACAGCAACTTTGACTTAACTGTCGTTGAGGAGACCCTGTTCGTAGCCCCTTGGTTCATCTGAGCAGGCAGTTGTTCAACAGTTACACATCTATTCACCCATAACACATCTCCACAGCCGACGTTCATCCTTGTCAAATATGGCCCGTGGTGCACCACGGTTGTCTCGGTGCCAGCTTTGAATACCAACATTTTGCCGTGAACGGTATGCTTTAACCACGGCGGCACGAGAACAATTTATAAACTCAGCCGTTTCAGAATAACTTCCACGCTTGGCCTGAAAGGCAATGACTGTGTCGTTTTGGACGTAAGATAAACCGCTCCGTTTCTGAGTTATGACAACGACTGCACTCTTTTCTGCGTTCCCTCGACTCACTATATTTACCCCCCCACTGTCAGTACTGCCATCTGACGTCTGTGAATGATTACTGCACGTTGAAATCAATGGTTACATTAATGTGACGACCGTGTAATTTTTCCACTCACCCACCCAGCCACATGCACACACACACACACACACACACACACACACACACACACACACACACACACACACACACACACATGATCCTCAAATTCAAGCCTAAACATGATCGTGAACTCTCAAACGACTTGTCTCAATACTAGTTCCACGTCTAAACTCATGGAGCTGAAAAATAGAATGCTAATCAGGCAGGTAAACTTCATGTTTAAGTCTAGTTGAGGCGATGTGGTAAAACTAACCTGATCATGCTTATAGCTGTACAAAATAAATATTGGTTATAATACTGTGTTAATCAGACAAGCACACAAGCAAACAGGAAGTCTAAATTAATTACGGTTATGGAAGAATGTAACTAAAATAATTTTTTTGGTCTACACTTGGTATAAGGCACAATGAAGACTCAAATTATACAGGGTGGTCCATTGATAGTGACCGGGCCAAATATCTCACGAAATAAGCATCAAACGAGAAAACTACAAAGAACGAAACTCGTCTAGCTTGAAGGGGGAAACCAGATGGCGCTATGGTTGGCCCGCTAGATGGCGCTGCCACAGGTCAAACGGATATCAACTGCGTTTTTTAAAATAGGAACCCCCATTTTTATTATATATTCGTGTAGTACGTAAAGAAATATGAATGTTTTAGCTGGACCACTTTTTTCGCTTTGTGAGAGATGACGCTGTAATAGTGGTTCAAATGGCTCTGAGCACTATGGGACTTAACTTCTGAGGTCATCAGTCCCCTAGAACTTAGAACGACTTAAACCTAACTAACCTAAGGACATCACACACATCCATGCCCGAGGCAGGATTCGAATCTGCGAACGCAGCGGTAGCGCGGTTCCAGACTGTAGAGCCTAGAACCGCTCGGCCACCCCGGCCGGCCGCTGTAATAGTCACAGAAGTATAAGTACGTGATCTCACGTAACACTCCACCAGTGCGGACGGTATTTGCTTCGTGATACATTGCCCGTGTTAAAATGGACCGTTCGCCAGATGTTAGGTTATTTAAGGAAACAGGAAGTGTTCAGCCACATGTGAAACGCCAACCACGACCTACAACAAATGATGATGCCCAAGTAGGTGTTTTAGCTGCTGTCGCGGCTAATCCGCACGTCAGTAGCAAACGCGCGAGAATCGGGAATCTCAAAAACGTCGGTGTTGAGAATGCTACATCAACATCGATTGCACTCGTACCACATTTCTATGCACCAGGAATTGCATGGCGACGACTTTGAACGTCGTGTACAGTTATGCCACTGGGCACAAGACAAATTACTGGACGATGACAGATTTTTTGCACGCGTTCTATTTAGCGACGAGGCGTCATTCACCAACAGCGGTAACGTAAACCGGAATAATATGCATTATTGGGCAACGGAGAATCCACGATGGCTGCGACAAGTGGAACATCAGCGACCTTGGCGGGTTAATGCATGGTGCGGCATTATGGGAGGAAGGATAATTGGCCCCATTTTATAGATGGCAATCTAAATGGTGCAATGTATGCTGATTTCCTACGTAATATTCTACCGATGTTACTAAAACATGTTTCACTGCATGACAGAATGGTGATGTACTTCATACATGATGGATGTCCGGCACATAGCTCGCGTGCGGTTGAAGTGGTATTGAATAGCATATTTCATGACAGGTGGATTGGTCGTCGAAGCACCATACCGTGGCCCGCACGTTCACCGGATCTGACGTCCCCGGATTTCTTTCTCTGGGGAAAGTTGAAGGATATTTGCTATCTTGATCCACCGATAACGCCTGACAACATGCGTCAGCGCATTGTCAATGCATGTCCGGACATTACGGAAGGCGTACTACTCGCTGTTGAGAGGAATGTCGTTAGACGTATTGCCAAATGCATTGAGGTTGACGGACATCATTTTGAGCATTTATTGCATTAATGTGGTATTTACAGGTAATCACGCTGTAACAGCAAGCGTTCTCAGAAATGATAAGTTCACAAAGGTACATGTCTCATATTGGAACAACCGAAATAAAATGATCAAACGTATCTATGTTCTGTATTTTTATTTAAAAAAACCTACCTGTTACCAACTGTTCGTCTAAAATTGTGAGCCATATGTTTGTGACTATTACAGCGCCATCTATCACAAAGCGAAAAAAGTGGTCCAACTAAAACATTCATATTTCTTTACGTACTACACGAATATATAATAAAAATGGGGGTTCCTATTTTTTTAAAAAAACGCAGTTGACATCCGTTTGACCTGTGGCAGCGCCATCTAGCGCGCCGACCATAACGCCATCTGGTTTCCCCCTTCAAGCTAGAAAAGTTTCGTTCTTTGTAGTATTTTCGTTTGACGCTTATTTCGTGAGATATTTGGCCTGGTCACGATCAATGGACCACCCTGTATATATCCACATACAAATTGTTTTATGATCCTTGTAAAATGTTACAGTAATATCTACACGTCCAAAATACGTAGAAATGGTTCATATTTCAGTCTGAGGTAATGTTACCGATAGTTCAGAGAGTCTTTCTTACACGTTTTCAATAATATTTTACCTTAGCACTTTTTACTCTTCCTTTGGCTTCTGACTGCCTTGTGGTCTTCTTCTTCTCCGATCCAGTTTTTTATAGCAGCGTACGACTTATTATTCAAAGAACGAAAGAAAAAGGAAATAGTCATTAATTTACGAAAAAATACAATTCGATATGTATACAACAATTTTTTCCTAAGAAGGCGATGTCTATGGCTTGGTCTTCGTTGCATATCTTAACTTACTACTTACTGATTTTAAAGATACTTAGATACTTTTAAGTAATAAAATATTTATAGGCTTTCCTGTAATCAGCACAATCCTCGTTTCAGAATGTAGGGTCAAATCGTATTTTTTTAAAATTCTTGGGAACATATAAACGAAAGAAAAGTGTTTAGCAACGGATGTTCAATGATGATTATAATAAAATGACGTAGGCATTGGAATTTTTCTTCCCATTTTTTAATCGAAACTTTTTTCTGTCTTAATCAACACATTTTGTAGAAGCTGCTGACCACGACTGATTTTGCAATGCACTACAATAAAAAGACTATTTAACGCATATCACCAAGGACGACCACGTACCTCGTGTATACTTGGTCATGGTTAAAACAGGAGAAACAGGTTATATGAACTCACTGTGTGCTGCCAAGAGGAAAAAATTAGATGAACGTCGAGAATCACTGAAATCGGTCAGCGATAAAAGATGGATTTTCTTTCACATTGCTTGCAGCATATTCATTATTATCTCTGGCTGCTAGGAGATATAGTTTATTCATTTCATTGTTTGAGATAAAGAGGATACTACATTACCCCACATATTTTTTATAGAAACATTACGAAAAATTGCTCCAACAGTAGTTACACAAACTTCACTGATCGTCAGATATATGGTTAAGTATTTCTCATGAGTCACTTCACAGCAACAATCTTTATCACTTAGTTTGTGAGTCCTATCTGGTACTAGTTTGTCACTAATTGGCTATGACAAGTGGGGGTAAGACATGAGAACTAATTCAATAAAATCTTGAAGATAATTCAGTTTTCCGAAGAGAAATATTCAAACTTAATGTAATTAATTATTTAATCTAGTAGTTCAGACAGTAAAGATATACGACAAAGATTTACAAAATTCCCAGTTTGCCATGGAGGCGGAATAAACGTTTACAACAAATACACTCACTACAGGATTATGGAAAGATTTTTATGTAGTGTTTCAAGAGTTATTGCCTCTGAGATGCTTTGAGCTTTACAAAGTGTTGTGTGACAGTCTGCTCAGCCAACATTTATGATAATTAGAATTCTTTTTCCAGCATATGCACTTTAGAATGAATTGTGGTTTAGGTTAGGAGTGGGATACGCACATCTTAGTATTCGCCCTCTCTGGAAGAAAACCAATTTAAACTTCAAGTGAGATGTTCTTTATTAATTGATAACTAGTAATTATGTTAAGTAAGACAATATGATAGACAACAGGATGGATTGGCAAGCCAGTTGGATACATGGTTTCAAAAACGCAATGCGCACACACTAGGTCAGGGGCGGGCAGGAATTCTGCACGAGTGCGGTGCACATGCACGTGTGCAGTTAACAGGTGTTCTGCGTGCACACAGGGGCAAGCTGGCCACCCGCTTCTCTCCCCTCCCCACCATACCGTCTCTCCGCTTCTTCCTCTGTAATGCGTTTTGTTTCCTGGCCTGCTTTATTGAATGAAGGAATAAGGGTAGTAGGAGTGCTTGAAAGTAATCATCGTTTGAAAGAGTACCTATTACCTACGATACGTTTTATTTAATCATCACAGGTGGAGTTTACAATACGTTTAATGTCTGGAACAAAATTTCTACATACAGACAAACGCAAACAGTTACGCAAATTTTCATTACAGATGTTTGCTCTTAACCGAGAATTATTAATTTTCAAAACAGAAAAAAATCTCTCACAAACGTATGTCGAGCCAAACATTGACATTATCTTCGCGGCTTCACGATGGAGACGAGGAAACTTGCTGTGGAAAGTCGTGATAAAAATCTATCACACGTCTTGCCAAAAGGAACCTGTCTCTCGGACGACAATTGCGCTGTAGACCTATTAATTCCATTTGCAAACTGGGATAAATATCATCTACAGAAACAGCAGATTGTCTCGAGAACTATTCAAAACCTAGGGATAAGTAAGATATATCCCCAAATCGCTTGAGAAATTCCTCTTTTATTGCACTAAGAACGGCAACATACTGAAATTTATTATAATGGCGTTCAATATTAAACTTCCGCTGACCAGCGAGAATACTGTCACATATTATACATTTCCAATTTTCACGTTTTTGCACAGAGAAAAAATGATTCTCCCATTCCTTTTTAAAAGATAGCAAATCTCCAATTCTCCGTTTCCTTGATTCACTCTGCATTTTCCGGTTACTGAAATTCACTACGTAGTGGTCGCTTCGCTTCAACGTCCGCAGCTTACCCTGGAACTACACTGCGGCAACCTGCCGGCTGTCGCCACTGCTCCATTCGACGATTGCACGCGAGCAGCACACGTGCAGCGCTGTGTGCTCATGAGCCGCGTGCAACGTTTGCCCGCCCCTGCACTAGGTTGAGGGCGAGAGAAGTCTCCAGAATCTGGTGGACTCAGGAAGATGAACATGAAAGTGTTCAAAACAGATCGTGTGACATACGTTAGTAAGGAAAATAAGATTGCTCTTCCTGGAGGAGAGTGTAATTAGTACAAATTTATAACTGAGAACCTGATCTGGTGAAAGGTACCGAGAGACACAAAATATACACGAAGAGTTAATAGAACCCAAACGAGTACAGTTGGGTCCTTGTGATATTATGAATCTTGCTAATGTTATTTCATGTTTCTAATTTAATTACTAGAATTGGCTGGCTCTGAGCACTATGGGACTTAACATCTACGGTCATCAGTCCCCTAGAACTTAGAACTACTTAAACCTAACTAACCTAAGGACATCACACAACACCCAGTCATCACGAGGCAGAGAAAATCCCTGACCCCGCCGGGAATCGAACCCGGGAACCCAGGCGTAGGAAGCGAGAATGCTACCGCACAACCACGAGCTGCGGACTAATTACTAGAATTCACACAGCCACTAGCTGAGTCCAACGGTATTCAATGGTTGTGCTCACGCTGTTTTGAAGGGGTGTCTTTATTCAGTGCGTGCAGTCAACAGTTTACAAAATTGTTCAAATGGCTCTGAGCACTATGGGACTGAACTTCTGAGGTCATCAGTCCCCTAGAATGTAGAACTACTTAAACCTAACTAACGTAAGGACATTACACACATCCATGCCCGAGGCAGGATTAGAACCTGCGCCCGTAGCGGTCGCGCGGTTCCAGACTGTAGCGCCTAGAACCGCTCGGCCACCACGGCCGGCCCTAACAGTTTACATTAAAAATTCCTCCACAATGCTCATGTGCGCCTCTTAGAAGTATCGTCGGGACGCAGTGGCCTCCTGCGACGAAAACAGTCGTTAATTTGTCATCATCAGAAGACTGAAGAGAGCGTGGAACCAGTGGCGACACCCAGTGGCAGTTCTGTGAAATCCATGCTGCTCAAGTGAGGCGTCACATCGTGGCTGCCATCCACACGTCATGGTTATGTAACTGTGACAAAATAATCAGTCCACCAGATAATTCAGATAACACCCACTCAGGCGCTTACATGTTAACATGTTCCAGAGTCCTCTCTCAGCATCATTGAAACTCACTAAGGACGGTGCCCTGAAACCAGCAGTGTCACATGACTGGCGGTTCATTTGATGTACACCTCGTTCACTGAATTTGGTTCACAGTTAGTAGGCCACTCCATGTGGTTTAAGGCGTCATGTCACGGATTGCACGGGCCTCCCGCCGTAGGTTCGGGTCCTCCCGCGGGCATGGGTGTGCGTGTGTGTTGTTCTTAGCATAAATTAGTTTAACTAGTGTGTCAGTCTAGGGACCGAAAACCGTAGCAGTTTGGTCCCTTAGGAATTCACACACATTTGAACATTTTTGAACAGTTAGTAGTACTTGTTGCGCTCAGATGAAAGAATTTCACATGCTTGACAGGGCATGCATCCACGTTTTCTTCATCTGACATAAACTGTTTTACGGATTTGCAGCATGCTGGGTTCAAAACAAGATAGCAGTTGTATTACCAGTTTGATATAGCAAACAGACAAAGTTGCAAGATTCAGTGTTTTTGTTTAACTGATGACTAGCTTCAGGTGCCTGAACCTATTTTCGTCATTTAAACAGACAAAATGGGGTATCCATAATAGCATGCAAACCTGTTAAGATTGTACATGCATATATATCAAAGTCAACTTTGTCAATGAACATTGGCAGGATGACGATAAGTCAAGAAATTAAGTGAGATTATCCTAATAGAGAACAGGATGCGATATGGACCCTATTTTATTTATGAATGACATCTGATGTACAAGATGCTTAAAATGTCTACCGTCCTTGGTTGCAGTGGTATACAGCCAGTTCAGAAACTCTCATAGTGCGCTGGAGTGTGGTGGACTCAAGTACATCAATCTCACTTTTGATGGCCGATTTTTGGTCTCCCATTTACTTAGAGGGATTCCTATAGAATCTGTCCTTGATAGAACCCCATAAAAAGAAGTTGCAGGGACTGAGGTTTGGACTGTATGGGGGCCACTCTGTTCTGTGCCCTGTGAATTTCTCTTCATCTAATGCAATCAAATGCTCACCATACGTAAAACCATGTGATGTGATGCAAGTAACTATATAGGCATGGAACACCTTCCTCAGTTTAAGCATTCTGCAGAACACACAAGAGTTACAAATCCCGTTACATATCTACAAATTCAACCAAAGAGAGACAGTAAGTGTATCCAACTGCTACACCAAGACAGGATGGTTAACATTTAGATGCATGATTTTAACAATAATCCAGGAATGGGTCCTCTATGAGTGCTGAAGGCAATGTAGTCTAGCTAAAAGACGAGTGCAATATTTCATGACTATTCAGGGAAATGTAATTGTGACATATTTAGCTACGCACAGTTGTAAATCATGTGTGCTGAGGAACAAGACTGAAAGAATTAAGCAGACGTTCTGCTGTTGCATGAATTAATAATGAATACATATACTCAAAAATACTAAATTGATGCATATGTGGCGCAGTTAATCAGCAGCTATATTTTAAGAAATAGATACTAAACTGTGGTGTGTTGCCCAAACAGAAGTATCACACCTAGAAGATTACAAAAATACCCTTACACATATAAACGTTACGAAATGGTGAAAACAAGAATGCCCCAGCATAAATAAAATGTGCGCATATGCCTTAATTCTAATATATACACTTTATCATTTTACACAAATGAGGTGTTATATTGTGTTGCAATGCTTACTCACCATCATGAAATATCTTTCCATCCTGAAGAGGATGTAGGCCCTTAATTGTACTTGAGTCTAGGCAGACCAACATGTAGCATCCAGGGTTCTGTAATCTGGCTGTTACAAAAGGCCCAGTATAAAGTAATTGCCATATGCGATTTCTTTTACTTAATAAAGAAGGTTTTGGATGACTGCATATTAAAATCTGGCCACTTACTTATAAGGTGCTTGTCAAGAACACTTTACAGTTAAAGCATTGGCACTCCTGTTGCGCTTTGTCAAAAACTATTACTACCGCTTCATGAAACTTTTCCTCCTAGGAGATTATTTTACTAGGTACCTTTAGTATGGCTGTAGTCCATTCATTGTTTTCTGATAATCGAAGTATAAGTTTACATGATGGAAAATTAGCAGGAGTATGACAGAAGTCATGAATAACTTCCTCTATATTGGACAGATACAGGAATCACAAACTGTGTCCTAATGAACTTCAGAGAAGATCTGTGCAGCCATATTGCTTTCTGGATGGTACTTGGAAATTGGCACCATTTTAATATCTTATTCTTGCAACAATTGTTTCTTTTATGGCTTATAAAACTTCAATTTTTTTGATAGAATGAATATGCTATTGCCAAATTGGGATATAAAATGGCCCAAAACATATTTGATAATGATTTTCATTATGCTTGTATTAGTGCCATACATCATTACAAACTTGGAAAATACATAATAAAGGCATACTATTTATTTTACACCTGTACTGCTCTGTGGAAAGTGATACATGCTGTAGCAGCTTTGTCAGTGTAAATGGATGTAATCCACATTTGATGCAGACTTTCAAAGGCTTAGCCTTCTGACACTTGAGAGATGTGCAGAGAAGTGTCTGTACTTCCACATGCACATTTGGAAAGTAACAATAGACTACTAGTTTCTTCATACATTTTACCAAACATGATGGGTATACAAGGTCAGGCCCAACAGCACGTCTGCAACGGAAGACGTGTGCACTTTTGAACTCTTCCTCGTTAGCTCCAGAGATCATCAAGCGGTTAAGACCACATGGCAGCGTACCACCGAGACTGTATGGTCTTCCTAAAGTGCATAAAGAAGGGTTACCTTTACGGCCTATAGTGAGTATCAATGACGCACCCACATATGATTTAGCCAAACATCTAGCTTCTTTGTTGAGACCATTTGTTGGCAAATGTTCACACCATATACCGAACCCCGCTGATTTTATCAACAGTCTGGGGGTTCTCAATTTAAGTAGTTCGGATCTTCTAGTGAGTTTTGATGTAGTTTCCCTTTTCACAAAGGTCCCTCTTTCGGATTCCTTGATTCTAATTTGTTAACAGTTTCAATCGGACATTACTGCTTTGTTTCGACATACTCTTTCCTCAACTTACTTTATGTTTAACCAGGAATATTTTGAACAGTCTGACGGTGTCGCCATGGGCAGCCTTCTGTCTCCTCTGGTGGCTAACCTTTTTATGGAGGATTTTGAGGAGAGAGCACTTGAATCAGCGGTCTGTAAACCAACTGTGTTTTGGAGATACGTCGATGACACTTTTGTAGTGTGACCCCACGCAGAAGAAAAGTTAATGGAGTTCTTTCATCATCTGAACTCCATCCACGAGAATATTCAGTTTACTATGGAACTAGAGAAAGATGGCTGCCTTCCATTCTTGGATGTTTTGGTTAAACGGAAGAGTGATGGCACTGTGGGACATTCTGTCTATCGTAAGCCCACTCACACTGATTTGTATTTGCATTCTTCAAGTTGCCATCACCCATCCCAGACCATGAGTGCACTTAAAACCCTTGTACACAGGGCACACACGGTGTTGGATGCAGAGAATTTGTCTAAGGAACTGGTACATTAGAGGGCGGTGTTCAGAGACAATGGGCATTCAACCGTCAAATTAACAGGGTCTTCTCAACTAGAGCCAGGAACGGGGAAATGGATAAAGAGGAGAACACACGAGCCAAGTCCCTAGCTTTTCTTCCCTTTGTCGGAAATATCTCCTTCAAGATAGCAAGGATTCTTAATAATTTTAATGTGAAAGTGGTTTTTCGTCCGCTTTCTAAGATTTCGGATTTTCTGGGACCGGTGAAGGATGATTTGTTACTGCGGAAGGCGGGAATTTACAAAATACCGTGTCAATGTGGTGTGGCCGATATACGACAGACAACGCGTACAGTGGAAGAGCGTTGTACAGAACATTAACGTTGCACTCGCCTACTGCAACCCAGGAAGTCTGCAGTTGCAGAATATTGTATTTCTAACGGACATTCAATGGAGTACGACAAAACTTCGATTTTGGCCACTGCAACAAATTTTTGCGACTCCATTATCAAAAAATCAGTTGAAATTCGCATTGCGGGAAATCTAATGAACCGTGACAGTGGTTAACAATTGAACAACGCATGGAATCCCGTCATCTCCGAAATTTGCTCGAGACGAAGACGCCAGAAGACTTCGATAGCTGCGGCCAGCGACAATACCGACGACAGCTGAGTCTTGCAGTTCCACCAGCGAGGGCGCTGCCGCTGGGCGGTGTGGCCCTTCTGTCTCCGCAACTGCAACGCATGCGCGGCAGTACTATCAGCGCACTATATAAGCTGGAGCGGAGAACGTCTTCGTCAGTCCTCGTTCGGCTCACCTGAAGATGGCTGGCAGTTGTCCAGCCGAAATATCGTGCAATGAAGTGTACGACGACCGGCTGCAAGCCCGAAATCTTTTTGAATAGTGATGATGTAGTCATGACCTACCCTCAAACATAGGTAGCCAGCACAGACGTCGATCCCAGAATCCCTCTGGCCTGATAGGTCCATTCTTACCAAACGTTTTGTCATCAAATCTTCGACTACTAGGAAAGAGTGCTCTAACTTCATTTTGTGTACCTCACTTCATAAAAGGGTCACCCAATTCACTGGTTCGGGTCTGGGACTATTCACTCACATTCCATGTGGTATCCATTCACGGGGAATCTTGGTACCTTCATATGCTTACAAATTCGTCTAGAGAAACCCACTGATGTGACACTTAATTCAGCATCTGTGTTCACAATCAGTTACAGATAATCTGGTAACCACTGAATCTACTTCAGGTTCGTAGTTCCTTGTAGTATTCTTGTCTCTGAAGCACAATGCAGCCACACATATGGTCATTCTAACTAGTGAGTCCATCGTGCACCTTTCATTCTGTATGACTGGGCTGATGGGGCTAAATCCAGTAACACCTAGTTTTCTGATCTGGTTTTAGGATCAGTAGACGCTTGTATTATTGTCATGCACAGATTTTGATAATTTGGTGTCAGTCCTGATTTCAGTGACTATTTCGATAATCTTGATAACTACACAAGTAATGACAATTACCTCCATAGCTCTACAGATGACTATTTGATGTAGGTGGATAATTATCATCCTACAAGTTGGCAACAGTGATGCTGGAATGCAATGCATGGTGTGGGCTACTAGAACATGAGAAAGAGCATATATCTGCAGAATGCAGCGCATGGTTATGGCGATTATCAGATCTGTTTCCGCGTTCCTGGTCGCTGTTATGAGATTTGTTGCTGCAACCAGAATTATTATTGCTTCGTGTGTGTGGACTCGATGCCCCATGTGCATCGTCCTGAATTAGATCAATTTTAACAACTGTGGCCAAAGGGCAGTGGGTGGGGTGGGAGAAGTAAGTTGCTGGTGTATGTTAAATAACATTTCATTAAATTTTTAAGCGAGTCAGTTTTTATTTCCTGCTATGTGTTAAGACCATCAAAACAACACAATGCCTCCAAAATTACAAGTTAAACAATCCATTAGGCTTTATAGACTAACCCAGAGTCGAATCTCATCAAAGAAATGTTCAAGGTATTATCTATCTAGTTTCCATCTTTTACATCCACATAAAAACGCAATTGAAACACAAATTCTCAGATATGCTAAAGAAACAAACATATATGTGGTGTTGTCTTTAGTTACTTCTCAGTTACAAGGAAACAGAGAACTTAATCAGGTGTACACTGAAAGTTGTTTCGCCAATACAAGGCAGGTTTAGCAATCTAAGTCTAAACAATGAGTATTTTTCATAATGATTACCCAAGGTTTACATAAAACAATGAATGAATACCAAAATTTCACAATATTGTTATGCACCAAGTTAGTATCCCCAACTTCAGCTAAGTTTTACCTTAGCAACTGACTGAAGGCGAGGTGAATGTGTCCAAGACCATTAGACCGTCAGCTTGGGGGGAAATGCTGAGAGAGTTGTGGCAAACACGGAAGCTATCCCCACACGAAGGAAAGAACGAGCGCCCGTGTCTGTAATCGAAGCACAATGACCTCATTGTAGCCGAGAGATACTGTCATACTACTGACAAAGCAGAGTTAGGTACGATGTACCTTTAGGTATGCTAAAGCCAAGGCAGCAGAAAACATCCTCTGAAAGATGAAGATGCGAAAGTCTCAAGTCATTAGGAGCGCTGAAAGCGAGGGAAAACGAAGACAAGTGTTTTAGATGTGAGTGCCGAGAGCACATCAGGAACTGGACCCATATATATGGCGACCACGTGAGGTCACCAACTATGAGCTGAAGTTCGCAACAATGTGGCGTGGAGAGTGACTGATATTTATTTGCTTTCTGGCCACTGAGGTATGCGTTCTGTCATTTATCTCACCATAACTTTCCATGTGTTCAAAAAGTGTCAATTCCTGTAGTGTGTATGGAGTGGTTGATCACAAAGCACACCAGTGTAAGAATCTCGTTAGGGTACAGTAAGGTGCAAAGATTAAGCACAGTTTAATTCCTTTTTGCGTACTGTGTGTGCAGTTTCCTTTTCTTCTGACACTGGCAGACGGAGTTTACATGAATGCCAGAAACACGAGCAGCGACTTCGAATTAAACAGTGGAAGCTTTGAAGGGGCAGATAGTGGATGTGACCTAGGACAGTATATAGATGGTAACGAGCGTCCTTAGCGTACACATCCCGACATTGTCAGTACAGAAACGGGGATTAGCCATCATGAAATCATTGTAGCAACTATGATTACGAAAGTTAATAAACCAGTGAAGAAGGCTAGGAGATTATTTCTGCTTCATACAGCATATAAGCAGTTGTTAGTATTTCACTTAGACAGTGAATTGACGTCCCTTAGTTCCAGTAAGATGGATACAGAGCAACTATGGGCAAAGTTTAAGTAGATTGTAAGGCGTGATTTAGAGAGATATGCGTCTAGTAAGTGGATAAAGGATGGAAAATAACCACCAAGGATTAATAACGAAATTCGGAAGACGTTGAGGAAGCCGAGACTGTTGCACTACTCTCGGTTCAAAAGAGTACGCACAAATGACGACAAGCTAAGGTTAGTAGCGATTCGTGCGTCTGTGAAAAGTTCGATGCGCTGAGCGTATAACAACTACCACCGTCACACCTTAGCAAAAGATCTGGCAGAGAACCCGAGAAAATTCTGGTCCTATGTAAAATCTCTGAGCGGGTCTAAGACTTCTAATCAGTCCCCTGTTGACCAGTCTGGCGTAGCAGTTGAAGATAGCAGAACGAAAGCCGAAGTTTTAAATTTTACATTCAAGAAATCGTTCACACAGAAGAATCACGCAAACATACCGTCATTTGATAATCGGACAGACTCCCGTATAGTAATAAACATTCCTGGCGCAGAAAAACAAATGAAAAATTTGAAAGCAAATGAATCACCAGCTCCAGACAGAACCCCAGTTCGGTTTTACAGAGTACTCTACGGCATTAGCCCCTTACCTAGCCTGCATTTATCGTGAGTCTCTATCCCAGCATAAATTCCCAACTGACTGGAAAAAGGCGCTGGTGACTCCAGTATATAAGGGTAAAAGAACGGACTCCCAAAATTACCCTCCAATATCCCTAACTTCGATTTCCTGCAAAATCTTTGAACATTTTCTCGGTTCGAATGTATTAAACTTTCTTGAGACTGAGAAGCCTATGTCCACGAGTCAGCTTGGTTTTAGAAAGCATCGCTCGTGCGAAACTCAGCTTACCCTTTTTTCACAAGATACACTGCGGACTATCGATGAAGGGTAACACGCATATTCCATATTTCTAGATTTTCGGAAAACATTTGTCACGTTACCCCATTGCACGCTGTTAACGAGGGTATGTTCCTATGGAATAAGTTCACAGAAATGTGTTTCTATGACTTCTTAGGTAATAGAGCCCATTATGTTGTCCTCGACGGCAAGTGTTCATCAGAGACAAGGGTATCGTCAGGAATGCCCCAGGGAGGTGTGATAGGACCGCTGTTGTTCCCTATATACATAAATGATTTGGCAGTGTGGGCAGAAATCTACGTTTGTTTGCTGTTGATGCTGTTGTGCACGGTAAGGTGTCGAAGTTGAGTGTCTGTGGGAAGGTCAAAATTTCTGGTCGGCTTGACAAATGGCAGCTAGCTCTAAATGTGGAAAAATGTCAGTTAATCCAGATAGTAGGATGATCAAACATGTAATGTTCGGATATAGTATTACTATTGGATATAGTATTATTAGTGTCATCCTTGACACAGTCAAGTTGTTTAAATATACAGGTGTAACGTTGCAAAGCGATATGAAATGGAGTTAGGATGTGAGAACTGTGGTAGGGAAGGTGAATAGTCGACTTTGCTTTATTGGGAAAATTTTAAGAAAGAGTGGTTCACCTGTAAAGAAGACTGCGTGTAGAATGCTGCTCAGTGTTCGGTATCCATACCTGCCGGAATGAAAAACGACATCGAAGCAATTCAGGCTGCTAGAATTGTTACTGGTAGGTTCGAACAACACGCGAGTGCTACAGAGATGCTTTGGGATCTCAAATGGGAATCCCTGGAGGAAAGGCGATGTTCTTTTCAAGAAACACTATTGAGAAAATTTAGAGAACCATCGTTTGAAGCTAAATGATTACACTGTAAGGACCATGAAGATAAGATACGAGAAATTGGGGCTCATACGGAGGCATATACTGTAAGTAGGTTGTTTAGGTTTTTATGTTGGTAACGCCACGTAGTGATCTGTATGAAAATCGCTGACTGTGCTGTGTGCAGTCTGTGACTGGTTGGAGTCATTGTTGGAAGTTTCGCTAGTGTAGCGTTGAGCAGTTGGAGGTGAGCCGCCAGCATTGGTGGATGTGGGGAGAGAGATGCCAGAGTTTTGAGAGGTTACTATGATCGGACGACCTGGACGTGTGTCCGTCAGAAAAAGGAAATTTGTAAGATTGTATGTAAATACATTGTTTGCTCTCTATCAAAATCTTTCATTTGCTATGCCTATCAGCAGTTAGTGCCTTCAGTAGTTAGAAACTTTTATTTAGCTGGCAGTATTGGTGCGTGCTGTATTGCAGTAGTTCGAATAACGAAGATTTTTGTGAGGTAAGTGATTTATGAAAGGTATAGGTTATTGTTAGTCAGGGTCATTCTTTTGTAGGGATTGTTGAAAGTCAGATTACGTAGCGCTAAAAATATTGTGTGTCAGTTTAGTGATGATCAGAATAAGTAAAAATAGAACTGTCTGAGTACGTTCAGTTTTGCTCAGCTGTTTGAAAATCAAATAACGTAACAGTTTTTCCAGCGCTGTCATTCTTTACATACAAAGGGGAAGTTTCAATAGATAGTCGTTTTTCCCTCTCTCTATTCGTGAGCAGAACCCGAAAGGAAATAGTATTGTTGCAGTGTACAAATCGCCATGGACCGCATTGTGGCTTATGGAGTATCTATGTAGATGTAAATGTAGAAGGAGAAAACAGAGTAAAATTATTCCACAACAGAGAAGGAGATGTTAGTAGTAATCTATGGTATTACGTATTGCACTGTTATTTTATATGGACAAAAGTTTGAGGCAGTGACAGATCACAATGCTCTAAAATGATTATTAGGACTGAAGGACCCTTTCAGCAGATTAACAACGTGGGCACTCCATTTGAACGAATTTGATTACGAAGTAATACACAAACAAGGAAGAAGGTACACTAACGCCAACAGTTTAAGCAGAAACTGGGCAGAGCATTGCTGAATGGCAGGAGGCTCGAACTGCTGATGCTGACTGTCAACAATGCAAGTCACAACCTCAGTTTGTGACACATGATGGCTTGCTGTGCAAAACAACAAAGTGCGGATTACGAGTGTTAGTACCTACAACTCTCTGGAACAAAATCTTGGCACAAGCATATCCCCATATTATGTCAGGCCATGGTGGGTGAAGAGCAACTGATAGACGAGTTGCCAAAATGTTTTGGTGGAGGACTAGAAAGCGAGATGCTAAACAATGTGTCAGGAACTGCATACCTTGTGCACAACAAGCTGATTTTAGCCACTGACCATTTCCTTTACAACGTCTAACAGGAGCAGATAAACCTTTCAGAACGCTAGGGCTGAATATTTTAGGCCCATTTAATAAAATACTAGCAGGAAATAAAAACATATTGACGATCATTGACCATTTCTCGCGTTATATAGTAATGGTTGAAATTCCTGACCAAAAAGTGAGTACTGCTGCTCAAGCGTTAGTATAATTGGTTGCTCACATTTGACATTCCAGATACGCTAATTGCAGACCAGGGTACCAATTTCATGCCCAATCTTATGAAGCAATTGTGTCGACTGCTCCGAATTTGTAAACTGTGAACAAGCCCTCTGCACACTCAAGACAATGTGAGAACAGAATCAGTTCATTGCAGGATTCAGAAGATGTTGAGCTATTATGTTAGCGATAATTATTGAAAAATTTGTCATATATTTAAATTCTGTAACCATCGCATACAGTTCTAAAGTGCATATGGCTACTAGTCTTTTGTGAGTCGAGGTAATACGCAGGATAAAATTGCCTTCACCTTTGGATGTGATTAAGCCAAACTTGGATCTGACGTCGATTCAGTAAAAAAGTTCGCCAAGAAATTGCGAGACATTTGGCAACAAGTAAAACGCGCAAATACGAAAGCCTTAGAACGACAAGAGCAGATAACACAACGCTTAGAGGATATAGCGCAATACAGAATTGGCCAGTGGGTATTAATAGCAAACCCATACGCATCAAAAGGCAAAACGAAGAAACCCATGACCCCATACGATGGTCCATACCAAGTAGTGAAAATGATGTCACCTGTCAATGTTAAAATACAAATGCCAACGAAGACTTCGATTATTCGTGTAGGACATATTAAGCCTTTTAAGGGAACTGCCGATGCATTGCTACAGATTCCAGCAGCATCTTCGGTAGCCTAGCAGTCTTAGACCGTCTGGGGAACCACAAGTTCGTCTGGAAGGACGACGCTGTTGCCAGATGCACTGCCAAGTTCCATGACAACACTGATAGGGCGTGGAGGCCGCCATCACCCTCTAGATCTGCTAGATGCTGACCTGCATGACCTGGACGCTGTCCGTCATCCGCTTTCAAGTGGCTGAGAGCGCCACTGCTGCTTCTCTCGACACTAATGCTACTGGCTCCTTTTTCCCAAACAGGGTCTGAGAGCTGATCCCTGGGAGCCAGTGAATACTTCAAGCGGACCTGGGTCGAGACTGCTGAGTGTAAACCTTCGAGGTCCACGAGTGCACTTCGGAGATCGATACGCAGGCCAGGAGGCCGCCGAATTTCGCGGGTCGACGGCCGCCCGTGACGTCGCAGCCGTCACTCGATGCTTCGCCGCGCGGGCGATACTGCGAGTCGATCGGACGCCGGCATTCTGCTGCTAACGAGGCGCTACCCTGCCCACCCGGCTGAGGCGCGGCACTGTGGAAGACGTCCCGTATTACTGCCCAACATTATGTGTTGTTGCCAATGACGTTTTCTTGGCGCTCTCGAGCGTTTCTAGAACCTCACCACCGCATCCCACCCGGCTCTCTCCTAGGAGTCTCTACTGGACCACCGCTATAGTATAGGATTAGCTAACTCTTCCAATTTACGTAGTCACATGCAGCCACGAACCCAGTCGTTCACTTTTGAGAATGTGGAATATGATGTGCATCACCCTCCCAATCCCATCAAAGAATAGTAACAAAATAAATTCAGAGGCTCTGGGAAGCGTACGTGAGATCCAATTTTAAACAGAGATAGCAAACATTATTCATCAGTACTCACAAATTTGATTTATTAGTCCAAACCAAAACATTCTACGCAGAAACCTCAAAGAATTTCCAATTACCGACCACTTTTAGCAGTTCACAATTGTTGATAATTATGCTTTTAGTGACTTTGAAAAATTATTTCAAGATCATACTTCCGCAGGAACTGATTAAACAACAAAACGGAAATGAAACAAAATCGCCAAGACAGACACACACTCAAGCAGATGACATTAAAAACAAACGTACCCAAATCCATGGGAAACAAACACCACCAACACAGTGCACATCCTGGTGCCGGGTCAAACAGAAATGAATGTACTGTGATAATTGTAATAACCGTCCCATTTCAATAATCTTTCCTGTACCACTAACTTAAACCTGTAACACACATAACAGGCAGTTAGAGTAAGCTCATATTATCACTAATGTCGTGAGACATATTTACTTAACCAAACGGTGTGACAGCTCTTAATTGAGAAGCATTTCACAATTACGACACACTGGACAGTAAGGAACCTGATAACTGCACACACTAAATGGCAAACAGCCCGTGCACGATTCGCCACACAAGACGCGTCCTTACAACTAAACTTAAGGTTCAAAGCGTACTCTGTTATATAAACTGTAACGTAGGAAATGATATCCGGCGCTCAAGGCACAACACAATTCAGTTAAAGAGGTCATGATGGCTAGAACTTCAGCTCCCTTATGTAATGCTTACAACAGGGATCTTAATGCTGCTGATACTCACTCTCCAGTCTTAGCAAGAGAAGCCAAACTTGGGAACACCAGCTAAGTTACCAATCCGAACTGATTTGACAGCAGCGCTCCCATTAAACATACAAAAGCCTTTACAGCTTCAGCCCATTCTCAATCAAAACACAGTAGGCACACGCCATCACTATTAAAGTCATAATGGAACTCAGCAGCACACAGTCAGACCCAAAACACCAGGGATGCTGTTACATAAACAAATGCATCTTGAATCACTAGTATTCTCACCATGCTCTCGATACTGAATGGAGGCAGATTCCTCAACGGTTGTTCCATTACCGCCTCACATATGAACGCTAACTGCCCATTAGCTCCGGCCGCACGGACACCTTACAGCAGATATTTTAATTTCTCGCCAAATCCGGTTTCTCTGGGTCAACACCGTCCCACAGCACACAGCGTCCACGAGCCACACCAAGTACTATTTTATTTCCTGGCTTTGCCCTCCACTAGACCCGGCACAACATGCCTCTAAATATGCATCTCATCGGCCACCACTGCCTTCTCCTGGCGTTAAGTCCCAGGCTCTGCCCAGCCAAATCAGAGAGTACGTGCATAAAGTGTCGATATCGATCTGGCTCCAGCTGGCACTTATACATACATGTCACGCCACTAATGGAGAAAAAGCTATCTGTGTCATTTTCTAATGCGTTAAGAAGTTTTCCTCTAACACGCACCGGAAGGTTAGAGTTGAGTATTCTTATAACATATCTGTCAGATATTGCCTCTCCCCAGTGTTTCGTTTTATGTAAGTACTTCTGGAAATACTTCATGAAGCTACCGTGTTTCTATCTATATGTCTCGGGCCTGAGAACTTCTTTTCTTAGCCTTTCTTGGATGCCTCACGACCAGTACTTGGACAGAAAAGCTCTTTAAAATTTCTTGAAAATATGCCATTGTTCCACAGCTTCTGGGGCCCATTACACAGCTTCTCCTTGGATATGTCTGCTTACAAAACGGATGCATTGTTATTATTTGAAGAATGATGGCATTATGCCACGAAAAGCCCCTATGTCTGGCTTGCGGTATCGTTGCGCAGCGTGCGCTGTGTATGTCAATCAATGACAATAGAAGATATTGTGGTAAATGATTTTGTGTACACCTTGCAGTAATTTATTGCACTCTTTGCAATTGATGTTCTACAAGCGTAGTAAAATGGTCATGTTCTATATTCTTGTTTAAATCTTGAATTTTCTTGTTCACTATTTCTCCCAATACACATATCGGTGTGTTCTTGGTATGAGGTGAATGTCCTCGAGGTTTTTTGATTCCTTCTCATGAGGTACCCACTGCACATTTTCCGTAAATGCATTTTACGTGGCTGTTTATTGAGTGATGAATTGCTACTGTTCATCCGCTAAGTGTTAAATTCTTTTTAAATTTGCTCTAAAGCTTTTTTCGTTTTCTCCTTTAAACTTTTGACTCTGGCTTCTGTTTGAGACTATGCTGCTGTAATATGCGTAAAGTAGAATGCAGTTTCGTGTGACTGCCGGAAAGCATTTTGTTGATTTGTGACTATTTGTTGAACCACTGTTTTAGTTTCGCTATAAGATTTTTTTGAGTTCAGTCGTAAAGAGTGTTAGATTATGCAGTGTTTGTAACAAGGAATATATATGGTTAGCTCCAGAATAGAACACTAAATAAAAATCATATAAATCTAACAAATTCTCGGATAATTTTAAAAATCTTTGTAAAATATGTATACTCTATGATAGGATTCTCGTTCCGGTTTTGATTAAAAAACGAGTTAATTGAAAGAGATGCACTTCAGTTGTACTAATGATTTATTCTAACCAGAACTGACTGAGAGTCGTGATTGGCGTGCATACTGAGCAGCTACCTGACGGCGGACATTTTCGCCTAAGATGCAGTGATCTGGATGCGTTGAACTGAATGGCCCGACTCCGTGTCATACATTTGCAAATACAGTAATCTTATAAACCTCAAGATGCGATTTTAACATGCTGAAACCAGTCACTTTCAATCCTGGACTGAACCACAAAAAATTCGCTTCGCAACAGGCTGTATACATGGTGATGGTGTCCTTTGTGCAACAGACACCAGAATTTTGACAAACATAGGAATTATTAGAGAGAATGTTTTTATCAAAATATTGATTAGCGTGCTTGTAGGAAAGACTCAGGAAACAGATGTCCAGTCCTGAATCATTTCACGCCAAACTGGTAGCCTTTGCAGATATTTGGAGAAGTGCTTAAACCTCTAGTGGGCGCGGCCATTTTAGTAACACGAGGTGGCGCACAGCATACTTTGTACACATGTAAAGCGGAACTGTCTTTATGTTACCAACGTAAACAAGTATGAACAGAATCACAGTTTAATCTTAGGTTAATCAAGCAACGATAAAAGAAATTTACGTAACATGAGCTAAATCACTCTTTAATTAAACAACAATTAAAAAACTTTCATTTTATCATGCTGTTGCCACGGGCAGGTGTTAATCCATAGTAATGGCGCACTTGAAGCATTAAAAAGCGCAGCTGCCTCAGATACCAGCCAACCACTTACTCGATCACTAATTATCTCGCAGACAACGACCTCGTTGTGAGATTGTGCTACTAGCTCGTAATTTCATTTTCTTGTAGGGATCGTAAATTTTTTCTGACCTAGCTCACTGTTTATATTATATTACTGCTGACTACTTGGACGTATGACAAAACAGTTTATCACTGTATTAGCTGATACAATAACGAAGAAATTGGTATGGACCCGCAATTGTGAAACAACCATGGAACGGCGCGAAACAAATTTATTTGTGGTTGGCACACTTTATACACAGGCAGGCCTGTTCGAGAGTAAAACAAACCTTGGTATTAGGTTTGAGCCAATTACACATAATTGGCATGAGCCACCGCCAATAACTTTTAATCGTGCACCAGATGCACAACGAGAAGCGAGGAGCAGTTAATTCTATGTGACGGTAGACTAGCACCCACAATCACAAAACTGTCAGTTTGAAACACAATCACCCAATATAATCCTTTCGGGTGGGTATATGCTGGAGGTATTTGACCTGTTGTTGTGGCAGGTATTGTAACATGACGGACAGCTTCTTTCTCCACAATCTGCTACCCACACGACCTCTGACAGACGCTACTCCGGGAAGAGGCAGTTGAATTGATGCCTTCCTGTTTCCAACGAGCTGGTGACTCTGCAGACCAGGCGACGACTTAACGCTTTGGCTGCTCGGTAAGGCAGTTGTATCTCTCCAGTGGGTCCCATGTTGCCCAGCTCCGTCACATCCTCTATTCGTATCCGACCAGTCTACTCGCCCTCTGTTAGTGGCAAACCTCAGAGCAGCAGAACTAAGAGGGGCGCTGGAGCCTGACACCTTCTAGGGGTGGCAACGCGCTGAAATACGTCTACGGACGCAATTCTCGCGGGATGACTCTGACTCTCCCTCTGTACACTCCAACTCCTTCCCTTCCCTGGGTGAGGGAAACAAGGTAACAAGGAGGACAATTAATTTGGCCCTCCAGCCGCAGTCTTATTGAGATGTATCCGGTTACTTCACCCAATAGAAGGATTCTCGACCGGGAGTGTGACAGAAGTCAGTGCCTCGAGCATGTGACTGTGTCCAACAAAGCGGGGTGATAGTTCACCTGACAGTTTTTTTTTCATCTTGAGGACATACATTGAAATCTTTATTGAACATAGAGTCCCCAGCTTTAAAATTTTCGGGACGCCGACCGATTGATATACTGTGCTGCTTCTGTCCGGTGGGCGCGCTCTGTATTTAACCTATTAACTTAGTCCTGTTCCAACTATCCAGAATAGCCTCGATAGTCACCTTTTCTGGTAACAAATCTTTGATGGACCAGTGTTGGAACAGCCGAAAATTCACAGAATACAAAAACGATGGAGCAGCTGGAGCTATTCTGTGAGTCTCATGGTTAGTACTATTGCATACTAAGTTCAATCCAGGCAAGAGGCACTCCCATTTGGTCTGGGTGGCAATGGGAAAAATAATCAACATGGCCTTTAGGTTGTGGTTAACCTTCTAAGGGAAGGACAGCTGAGGGTACGGCGTGGTGGTGGGATGGGTGACGCCATACTGAAAACTCCTGCAACTCCTGTGGTAAGAACTTCAGCGGTAGGAATGCTGGAGCGTTATCGCTGACTAGCATCTTGGCGAGGCCCGACAAGGGAAAGATATGTAGTTAAACTACTAATTGCATGCATTGCAGTTACCTCGCTACTGGGTATCAACCAAATAAAAAGCAAAAACGCCCCCGGAGCCACAAAAATATACTTATGTCTCCCATAGCTGGTCCACGGGACATTCAGCATGGGTCGATTGAAGAAAGCCCCTACGGCTGTTAGGATTACGTTTGGTGATACTGAAAGCCCGGCACTTCCCCTCCAAGCTCTGCATGTCCTAACGGTAAATCTGGCTAGGTAAGGACCCCTTTAACCTTATGAATGGTTTCATAAACCCTTAAATGACCCTCTGCTGCAGACTCATGCTAGTACTTAATTATGACCGGAACGAAGTTTCGAGAAAGACAAATATTTAAGCTTCCGTCTCCCTGTGTGCAATAACATGGCAACCTATTTTGTAGTTCGTATCTCGGAACTTCCTCCCCTGTTACCACGCCCTGCTTAGTAGAACGTAAATCAAGATGTTGCTCTTGCCGTTCGCGCAAGTCATAGAGCAGAGATGGTATTTCAGCCAATAGGCCAAACTCTTCACAAATATCCTCCCTCCCTAAAATGTGCAGGTACGGTGCCTTCCTCTCTGAACATTCTACGAAGAGCCTCGTTGGCTACATTTTAGTGACCCCTAATGTGCCTGACGAAAAAGTGGAATGCCGAAATTCCGCACTGCCTACCAGGCGATCTGGCCGGTTTTTCACTGCTCACTGAAAAAAGCGAGGCACCCAGAAGACATGGTCAGATATCTTTGTGACTCTGTACACTGCAACGCCATCGTCGGGTATATAAGTAGCTGATCAGAACTGCGGTTTCTTGTGACTGGTACAACGGTGACCAGAATGCATTACTGTTGTTCATGTTTACGTT
Organism: Schistocerca nitens; assembly: GCF_023898315.1. NCBI lineage: Eukaryota > Metazoa > Arthropoda > Insecta > Orthoptera > Acrididae > Schistocerca > Schistocerca nitens. The sequence goes on from NC_064619.1 coordinate 352,253,836, forward strand.
TTTATGATGCCTGGTAAGGTATATAAGGGGTGTGAACAGAGTCAAATGTTGCGTGATCACTGTGAAGGTCGTAGAGATGCTGTAGACTCGTGTGAGGCAGCGTTATCAGCAACTGAAAGGTTGAAAGGGGCCTCTTCGTGCGTCTCCATGTGGCCAGCTGGTCAAATCATGCGATGAACAGATTTGTGGGACATTGCGATGTGACCTTAGGGCTTGATTATTTGTTTCGAGCGCAAACTCTCGGAGTTCTAGGTAAAACTCAAACTTATCAGTTGCGCAGAGAACAGCAAAGGCCTCTAATTATAAGTGGAATATATAGCCTCTGCCGGAGTCAAGGAATTCCACGCGTAAATCTCAGGGCTACCATCACTATCCTTCTCCTGTACCAACATGGGGTTAGCACCGGAGTTGGAAGCATCCGTCTGGACAATAAGCGGCCTTTCAAAATCTGAAACAGCAAAGATCAGAGCGTTACTCAATGCGGACTTCAAGACATCTAAAGCCACTTGATAGTTGTCGGTCCACCGAAATGGCTCTCGCTTCTTGTGCATCCGCTCTAAAAGAGTAGCAAGTTCCACAAATTTTGGGACGAACTTCCTAAGGAAGTTGATTGTGCCGACGGAACGAGATACACCTAGGTGGTCGCAAAATATATTTAACCTGGCTACGTGAATGAACAACTTTAATGTCGGTGGCAGAGGCCAGATGGACCAAGATGGAAATCTCCTTGCGAACAAAATTACTCCTGGAACGTTTGACGGTGAGCCCCACCTCCTACAGCCTCGCCACGACTTGCTTCAGATGTTTGAGATTTACAGAAAACAACTTCCCATAAATCGCTACTTCGTCAAGGTAGTTATACAAATACTTGGATGTAACATCCCCTAACACTGAATCCAGAAGCCTAGGAAAAGCCGTAACTCTGGTTGACAACATGAAAGTCACTCTATCAGAGTTATATAAACTTTAATCGATACAAAACTCAGTGACGGTCTGTGACTCTTCTGCTACAAGCATCCGATAATAGGCCTGATTTAAGTCGAGCACAGTAAAATACTGTGCCCGGTAAATCTAGTAAAACACCTCTGCAAGTCAGGCAGAGAAACTGATTCTAAAATAACTTTACTACTTAAGGTACGCTAATCCGTTACCACCCTGTAGCCATACCCGTTGAGATTAGTCATTAAAGAAATGGGAGAGTTGTACGACGAGGTAGATTGACTAATTTCTCCTTCGCGCAACATATTCTCCACCGGTTGTCGTAAAAAGTTCATTTTTGGGAGGTTTCAATCTGTAGGGTGATTGTCGTACTGCAGTCTCATCTGAAAGGCGAATATGATAGTCTATCTTGGTCATCATGGCCAATTTGTACGTTAAACTTCGGGAAATTCTCGCAACACACGGAGAAAATCTTGTGCCTGGTTGGCCGGTAGATGAGCAACATCAAACCGCCCTAATTTGGTAACTACACTACATACATCTTGTAACTCAGAATGCCCACACAACCAAAATTTTGGGAACGGACCGAACTTAAAATAAAACTGCCTTCCCACATAATCCAAAACCAGATCGGTTTTCTGAACAAAATCACAACCAAGCAGGACTCAAACCTTTGCTTACGATAAGGTTCAGGGGCCAGAAGAAGTCAAGAATTCTACAGTTAACACTTAATGAACCAATTTTATACAACAGTTGACCATTAACAGTCCTGCAGCCTGACAAACGGCACATAGGTTAGGAAATTTACGCACCTCCGTGTGCCTTAAGTACCAATCGCAATTTACGAAAGAAACGCTGCTCTCCAAGTCACCAAGGTGCAGACAGTCTCGTGGCTAAGCGTAGAACGCACAAAAGGAATCGTATTATTGACAGCTGCCCTGACCTTATTACAAGAGCAAGGTAAGATGTACAAAACGCGCTACCCTACCTACTCATGGCGGCAGCTGCTTCCAGCCTTCCCTATTCAGCCCAACATTGGGGAGAAAAATGTCCCGGCAAGCTGTAACGATAACAACACCCTCTTTTCAATTAAGATTTTCAACCAGAAAATCCTTGCTTAACGAACTAGCGACTTCAATCCGCTCGTGCCTAAAATCGGCCTGCCTGACATCTTCAATATCGTCAACCAAACGGTCCACATCGTTGTTTGTAACCGGCTTTTCGCCAAATAAAACGCGACGACGGCCCTCTGGTCTCATCTCTCGCAAAATGTTAGCGATTACTTCAGATTCTTGGAGCTGAATGTTAAAGACTACGTCCAGTATACGTATTTCACTTACATATTCAACTCAAATCTCCGTTCCCCATTCTACATGCAACTCAAATAACAAATCACGATCAGCCAACGCACTACTCATAGTATCGGTTAAGGAATCCCAAAACAAGGAGTAGGCCGCGGGGTAGCCGCGCGGTCTGAGGCGCCTTGTCACAGTCCGTGTGGCTCCCAGGCGCCTTGTCACAGTCCGTGTGGCTCCCCCCGTCGGAGGTTCGAGTCCTCCATCGGGCATGGGTGTGTGTGTTGTCCATAGCGTAAGTCAGTTTAAGTTAGATTAAGTAGTGTGTATGTTTAGGGACCGATGACCTCAGCAGACCTTACCACAAATATCCAAATCCACAACAATTCACAAGTTATTTCTCAGGAAACCTTAAACACATCCTCCTGCCTTTATAAGGTGATCGAGAACAACAAATAATTGACCAGTTGTTGCATACTATCGACAGAAGCACGGCTAAAAGTGGATTCGTCAACTTCGAGGAATGACAAGGAGTGGCGGATGGGGGGGGGGGAGGAAGGGGGGGGGGGAACGAATGCGTAAGCCAGAACGCCAGTACCCTTTAATCGTGCACCAGATCAGACGACGAGAAGTGCGGCACAATAAATTTTATGCGACAGGTCACTAGCATCCACCGTTACAAATTTGTTGTTAGAAACACGCTCACCCAATATACTCCTTTTTGATGGAGATCTGTCGGTGGTAGTTGACCTATGTGGCTGTTGCAGGTATTGTACCATGGCAGACGGCCTCTTCCTCAGCAAGCTACTGTCCACGCCACCTGTGACAACGCCGAACCGGACAGAGGTAGCTGAATCGATGCCTTTCTGATTCCAACATGCTAGCCTTGCTATAGACTTGGCTCAGGCTGTGTGTACACTGACCCAGCGACGATTCATGCTTTAGCTGCTTGGGACGGCGATTGAATTTGTCCGGTCAGTCCCATGTTGTCTGGCTCAGTCACATCCTCTCGTCGTATCTGACCAGCCTTCTCATCTCCTGTCGATGGCGAATACCAGACCTCAGAGCAGCAGGGCGATACAGAACACTTGCAGCCACTTTCCGTACTTGGTGCTATCAGGAACTGATACCTGCATGGCGGAGCTGGCTGCTAAGAGGACTCGCCTGGCAACGATGTGCCTCTTAGCGGTGGAAGCTCGCCGATGTGACATCTATAGATGATAGATGCAAAGAACATATCACGAGTTATCGATTCTCACGGGATGGATTAACTCGTACTTCAGTGATAGTAGACACAGACGCTTCTCTTAAAGTTACGACATACGATTTATTTAATAAGATCAAGGAGATAAACGTTGTACCGACTTATCAGATACAGAGCTATCATTCTGCCAAAGCTCTAGGGGGAAAATCGCAACCTGTCAAGTGGCAAGCACAAGTGATTGTTACAATAGGCAATACAACCATCCCCCTTCCTGATTTTGAAGGGTCTTGTAGTCGATGTTTACTTGGCACCGAATTTTTCCGAGAAAAGGACTTTAAATTAGACTTTCCTTTGGGTAAATGCTATTTGATACCGAGGGCGAAGATATCACAGTTGATTTAAAACAAACCACAATAAAACACGGTAGATACTACAACCAGGGTATTAAGACAAAATTCTTGATAAGAAAGACTGTAGCTGAAAATAATACTTCTTGTGTCTGTGTTAAGAGTGAGAATAACATGGCGTAAAGTAATGGAACATCCTCTCTCAGTTCAGAGCAACAACTAAAATTAAGAAACATACTTATGAAGTATTTACTTATATGTGATGGAAAACCTGGTACAATAAATACGTATGTGTACCACGTGGACGTGATGCCACATGATACATTCTGCCAAAATACTTATTACATCCAATAGGTGAAACGGAGGGCTGTTGCCCGAAAAAGAATACGAAAGCTTCATGGGAATATCATTGAACTATCTCACTCCCTGTACTGTAGTCCATTACTAGCAGTATATAAACCTAATGGCCAAGTTAGTTTTGTCTTAGATGCACATGCCATTAACGAAATAATTGTGACAGTTTGTACACAACCTGAAAATGCAGAGCATTTACTGCAGAAATTTCGTGGTGTACACTTTCTGTCTAGCATAAATCTCAGGCTTCCTATTGACAGCTTCTATCGTCTAATGAATCTAGGTAGTATACAACTTTTGTTCATTCTGGAAGAAGTTACCAATTCTGTGTATTAACCTCTGAACTCAATGTCAGTTCCTGTGTGTTTATTGTTGCACTAGATACAGTTCTAGTATCAGATCTGCTAGATAAAATGGCACTGTATGTAGATGATATTTTAATTTCTGCTGCTACATAGGAGGACCATCTTAGTTTATGTGACAGAATATTACGTAAATTTTCACAGGCAGAAGTGACAGCCAACTTACATAAATATATTTTAGGTCAAGAAGAAATTAAATTTCTTGAACCGGGAATGTAGGTTTGAAATACAGCACATGGAAGATCAGGGTAATGTAGAAGAAGACGCCTTGTCGTATCTGCCAATAGGACTAACTGATCTTACGAACATGCATGAACGAATTACTGATTACCGGAATCTCTTAGTGAAAGATGATCAATATATGTAATTCTATCTAGATACGTGTGCATGGTCACATTATAATCTTCAGATCCTTGGTGGCACAAGCTAGAAACATTACTCATACAAAATCCATCTGAGGAGGTCATGGAACACATTTTTTCCCGAGTCACCAGTCTTCTGTCTGGTCTGATGCGACCCGCCACGAATTCTTTTCTTGTACCAACCTCTTCATCTCAAAGTAGCACTTGGGACCTACGTCCTCAATTATTTGCTGGACGTATTATAATCTCTGTCTTCCTCTACAGTTTTTACCCTCTACAAGTCCCTCTAGAGCCATGTAAGTTATACTCTGATGTCTTAACAGATGTCCTATTATCCGTCCCTTTTTCTTGTTAGTGTCCTCTATACATTTCTGTCCTCTCCGATTCTGCGCAGAATCTCCTCATTCCTTACCTTATCAGTCCACCTTACTTTTGACATTAGTCTGTAGCATCACAACTATTCTCTTTTGTTCCAGTTTTCCCACAGTCCATTTCTCACTGCCATACAATGCTGTGCTCCAAACGTATTTTCTCAGAATTTTTTCCTAAAATTAAGGCCTATGTTTGATACTTGTAGACTTCTCTTGGCCCGGAATGCCCTATTTGCCATTACTAGTCTGCTTTTGATATAATTTTTACTCCGTACGTCACTGGTTCTTTTGCTGCCTGGATAGCAGAACTCCTTACGTTCACCTAATTCGTGACCATCAATCCTGATGTTAAGTTTCTCGTTGTTCTCATTTCTGCTACTTCTCCTTACTTTCGCCCTTCTTCGATTTGCGCTCAGTTCATATTCTGTACTCATTAGACTGTTCATTTCGTTCTGCAGATCATGTAATTCTTCTTCACTTTCTCTCAAGATAGCGATGTCATCAGCGAAACGTCTCATTGATATCTTTTCACCCTGAATTTCAATTCCACTCGTGAACTTTCCTTCCATTTCCATCATTGGTTCTTCGATGAACAGATTGAACAGTAGGTGTGAAAGACTACATGCTTGTCTTACACCCTTTTTAATCCGAGCACTTCGTTCTTGGTCTTCCACTCTTATTATTCACTCTTGGCACTTGTACATTTTATATATTAACTGTCTCTACCTATAGATTACCACAATTTTTCTCAGAATTTCGAACATCTTGCACCATTCGACATTGTCGAACGCATCTTCCAGGTTCAAAAATCATATGAATTCATTTATGTACGTAGGTGGGGATATTCAGCCGCCAAATAATGGCTAAAATTCATGGTGAGACCCGTAGTTGTCATTTATTTTGCACAATTCGCTACTAGTTTCGCTCCATGATAATTATCAAACATAGCTAGCATAAATGGCAGGAAAGTTAAACCACAACCTTGCTGCCGTTTATGCCAGGTAAGTTTGATATTGGACATGGATCGAAACTAGTAAAGAATTGTGGAAAATAAATGATAGCTGAAGGTTTCAACGTGAGTTTTAACAAATCCTATGAATGTGTCTTGATTTTTCTTTAGTTTTGCTTCCATTATCAACCGCAACATCAGAACTGCCTCTCTGGTGCCTTTTCCTTTCCTAAGGCCAAACTGATGGTCCCGCAGCAGGTCCTCAGTTTTCTTTTCCATTCTTCTGTGTATTATTCTTGTTAGCAACTTGGATGCATTAGCTGTTACACTGACTGTGCGATAATTATCGCACTTGTCGGCTCTTGTAGTCTTAGTAATTGTGTGGATGAAATTTTTCCGAAAGTCGGATGTTATACCGCCGCTTCTCCCAATGATTTTAGAAGTTCTGATGGAATGTCATCCCTTCTGCCTTATTTGATCTTAAGTCTTCCAAAACTCTTTTAAATTATGATTTTAATACTGGATCCTCTATCTCTTCTAATCGACTTCTGTCTCTTCTTCTATCACATCAGACAAATCTTTCACGTCGAGGGGCCTTCAATGTACTCTTTTCGCCTAGCCACTCTCTTCTCTGCATCTAAAAGTGAATTCCCATTGCACTCTTTATGTTACAATCCTTCATTCCCATTTTACAAAAGTTTGTTTTGGCTTTTCTATGTGCAGAGATAGTCCTTCTGACAATCATTTTTCTTTCCATTGCTCCATAGTTTTCTCGAAGTCATTTTGTCTTTTCTTCCTTATACTTCCTATTTATTTCTCTCCTCAGCGTTTTGTATTTATGTATTCCTAAATTTACCTGAACATTTTTGTACTTCCTTTTTTCATCGATGAACTGAACTATTTTTTTTCTGTTACCCATTGTTTATTTCCAGTTAAATTATTTATACCAATTTTTTCTTTCCAGTTGTTGTGATTGCCCATTACAGAGATGTCTATTCATCTTAAACTGATCTGCCTAGTGGGCTATTCACTATTGCAGTGTCTACAGCCTTAGAGAGCTTCAAGCGTATCTATGCATTGCTTAGTACTTCCATATTCCACCTCTTTACACATTGATTCTTCCTGCTTAATCTCTTAAACATCAACCTACTCTTCATTACTACTAAATTTTGATCTGAGTCTATATCTGGTCCAGAATACACCTTTCAATTCTGAATTCGGAATCTCCGCCTGACCAGGATGTAATCTAACTGAAATCTTCTCATATCTCTCGGCATTTTCAAAATACACTTCCTCCTCTTGTGATTCTTGAACAGAGTATTCTCTATTATTAGCTAAAATTTATTGTAGAACTGAATTAGTTTTTCTCCTATCTCATTCCTAGTACCAAGCTCATGTACTCCTGTAACCCTTTCTTCTACTCCTTCCCTACCACCGCTTTCCAGTCCCCTTAACTATTAGGTTTGCATCTCCCCTTACGTACTAATATACCTGACCAATATTTTCGCATACTTCCTCTATCTCTTTGTCTTCAGTTTGTGACGTCGGCATGTATACCTGAAGTATCGTTGTCGGTGTTGGTTTGCTGTCGATTCTGTGGGAACAACTGTCACTGAATTGTTCACAGTAACACAGCTCTGTCCTACCTTCCTATTCGTAAGGACAATTACTGCCATTATGCTATTTTCTGCTGCTGTTGATATTACCCTATACTCATCTATACAGCACTACAAAATAGAAAGTAACGTATTGTTCTCTAGATGTAATACATGGAAAAATAACTGGCGTGTGTGTGTGTGTGTACCTAATGCTTGCAATTTGGCATATGAATTATGTTTGGGGGTATTACGTGAGAAAGATGCATCTTTGTTGTTACGTTCAGATTATGCTAATATATGTAGAGCAATTGTTGCAAACTCAGTAATTTTTGAGAATGTTTCCCGTCGAGAACAGCAATTTTCATTAGTACTTTAAAATGAACACAAGCAGTCTCGACGGCAAAAGAAACATTATTTTTGTGGTCACCGATTTCGTTCAGTTTTTGGTCATCTTCAGACCTCATACCATGATGGTAGGCATTGACAGTGAACGAAGCACTTGTTATGATTCTGCTAACATCAACTTCCTCAGCAGGTCACCGTAACTGTGGCCGAGACTATTTGTGTTTATTTTCATTTTGAAGTTACTGAAAACTTGACTGAATTGTCAGAAACCCACCAACAAGTGCTGCTACATCGAACTGCCATAACCTTTAAAAAAAGTGCCCTCCCAAGTTGCCGATCCTATACCCTCTGCATGAGGTGGAATTAAGTACTTGGAAGCCATTCATAATCTTTTTTCCAAATGTATCAAGCTATACGCCAGAAAGCCAGCAGTAGTTGCCATCATCATAAGAATTCTTAGACAGATCGTACTGATAGTTGGTGAGCCTGTCACAATACTAACAGATTATGCATCGAACCTTGACTGCAAGAAACGGAAAGATTTTCTACAAGACTGCAACATCAAACATATTCTGATATCTAAATTTCATCCAAAAAGTAATACAGTTGCATGTATTTTCAGAGAATTTAATCTTTTTACTGGAACATACAAGTACAAAACATACACGTTGGGTGGATTTTATTGAGCCTTTTGAACACATAGGTAATTTATTTACCAATCTACGCAACCCCTCATACACCTTCAGACCTATTAACTAAAGTAAAGAAGTCAGTGATCAGATAAACCCATTGACACACCTGTCTAAAGACGAGCATACACTGGAGAAAAAGATAAGGAATACGCTAATAGTAGTAACTGAACATGCCAAAATTAGGAAGAATATCTATGACAAAGAGATAGGATGTCTGCTGGAATATTTATTTGGAGAAATATTACTCCTTAAATCACACCAAAAATGTTCTGCCCTATATAAGAGAAACAGTAAATGGCAGTTATTGTGTGCGAGACTGTATAAGATTATCCTGATGCCACATCGAGGACTTTTCCAAAGGCAAACAAAAGTAAAGGAGTTTAGTCACCAAGATTTGAAAAAGTACCTGTGTTGGTAACAATGATGACTACATTCCCTGAACAGAGAAAACGTAAAAAGTGTAAATCACTGACAAGTGTTTCACATGAAAATTTCCTTAAGGAATATATATATATATATATATATATATATATATATATATAAAAGGAAGTATCAAAATATTTGTGTTGTGCATACTAATCTGTCAAGTACCTGTAAACAAATAATAGAAAATAAAACACCACCTGAATATTTTTGTTGCAATGTATCAATATCTTTTTCATACAACTAATGCTGCAAGACATTCTGAACAATTTGATAAGAAACATGTATAAAAACACGTTCCTGTGTAATAGTTTGAATGTAGTCGTGACTTCTGCCACCGAATGTATCAGGATTACCAAATGTAGCGGGAAGAGGTAGAAGGCACTGTATTAAGACCCGTCCAAACTTTCCAAATGTTTTATTGTTTCTAACCACAGTGCCCCTGTGCACCTCAGTCTGTATCACAGGGCTCTGCAATGCTGAGGAAGCACCCCAGCAGCCTGTGCAATGTAATGCTGTGTGGAGCCGGCCTTGACCAGCCGCAGAGTTCCGATGGTGTCATGATGTGCCAGTTGCTGACTCAGCTGTGCCCATCCTCGTTGCCTCAGCGCCGTTCTGAGAAGCTGCCACAGGACCCACTGACAACTGCAAGATGGTGCGTGCTGTGTTCCTTCGCCGGCGTGGCTTAGGACACGGCGACAACAAGCACCCGTAATCTGCAGCGGACTCTGCAACCCTCGCCCCAGATGTCACCGGTACATTTTGTTGCCTGGAAGACTGCCCATAGTAGTGAGCCAAAGAGTGGCCCGCTGCTGGGTGGCTGCCTACGGACCCCACTTTGGCCTCAGACAGTCAAACCAATGAGCCGCTTTGGGTTGGAACACTGGTGCCCCATCTGCTGTAGTGTGTAGCCCAGTGGTGTGACATGCCCCGCCATCCAGGAGAGCTGCCACACTTGAATGAATCTCGTTAGAAACGCCCCTGTGGCCTCTATTATACTTTGCAGCTGTTGGTACCTGTAACTCACTGCAATCCACCCCACACCTAGCTGTAACTTGTGCTCAGAATATTGCGCAGAACTTAATTTCCCTATCCTAAATGGTGGTGCCACTACATTAATCTGAAATAGGATAACTATAGACTGCAATAAGATGTTTATGTGTGTGCAATTTGTTAGTATGTGGCACTAATGGACACTTAAGATAAAGAAGTACTGTGGTAGAAAAGTAAAAATTTGCCTGCAAAGTGAGTCTTATTTTTCTTTTGTGGAGCCTAGAGAAGTAGTTTTCATCTTCAGAGTAATCACTACCTTTCTCGTAGCAAGTATTGTTATCAGTCTATTTATGTATTAGTCTTTCACTTGTGTTGTGCATAATGTATGGTTATTTGACCATGCAACTGAAATGAGTGAAGTTTACATGAGTTCTCAAGCAAAGGACTGAGAACAAAATGTAAATGTTTCGCATGAAATTAACGTTTTAGGTATAGCTGTGCTATACTTTAATAGCTTTTATGTATAAAATGAAGATTCATTGTCCTTAATGAGACAAACTTCCAGTTCATTGACTTCAAGTAGATACTTATGTCTAGTTAAGTGGTGGATGAATCTTTTAACTTGAAGTTTGTGCATATAATAAGACATGATGCTGCTCTAATTGAACCTGTCTTTAAAATTTTCTGTTTGATTTGCTTGTATTTTGCAGATATGCATGGTCGTTATTCTGCTATGAGCAGATGAAAATATTTTCGTGGAATAGATAGAAATCTGTTGTCCAAGGCTTATGTAGTGCAGAGTCCATACTGAAACAAATCCTTAAAATGGAATCGGTCTAATCCTTACATTACCAGATAGAAAGTTACTATCCCACAATGTGTATATTTCTCTAAATGACAAGAAAAGAATATAAAGAAAAATGTAAAACTAATATCCTTTATGTCTGTCACGAAAAAATTTTGTATTTCATTAAATAATAACGAAATCCATGTGGATGAACTCGAAATATGTCTATGTAATATAAATGTCGGAACTCCAGAGTGAAAACCTGTGTTAAAGCAATTATGAAATCTATGCTTGCACCTAAGAGCAGTTAAACATTTGTGAGCAGAATAAAGGCACTTCCAGACAGGGTAATGTGTGAATAAAATCGCGTGTTTGGTGTGTGTTGCATAGTGCAAAAAGACAATTCCTACAACCCCGACCCTTAAAAAAATTAAGGACTTCCCTTAGCTGGATTCAGTGCCAAGAGCAGCTGGTTACTTGTGATTCGCGGGCAAGTGCTCTACCACTGAGCTACCGAAGCACGACTCACGACCGGTACTCACAGCTTTACTTCTGCCAGTACCTCGTCTCCTACCTTCCGGTCGGGCACACAGTTTTAATCTGCCAGGAAGTTTCATATCAGCGCACACTCCGCTGCAGAGTGAAAATCTCATTCTGGAAACATCCCCCAGGCTGTGGCTAAGCCATGTCTCCGCAATATCCTTTCTTTCAGGAGTGCTAGTTCTGCAAGGTTCGCAGGAGAGCTTCTGTAAAGTTTGGAAGGTAGGAGACGAGGTACTGGCAGAAGTAAAGCTGTGAGTACCGGTCGTGAGTCGTGCTTCGGTAGCTCAGTGGTAGAGCACTTGCTCGCGAAAGGCAAAGGTCCCGAGTTCGAGTCTCGGTCGGGCACACAGTTTTAATCTGCCAAGAAATTTCACAATTGAAGAGTCTTGCGGATAATAAAACTAGTTCATGAACTACCACTTGTGCACTCACTAATTTTTTTGCCATGTCCTTTGTACCAGCAATGCTGTTAACCAGTCCATTGCTGAATTATCAACACATGTCCAAACGCTAAGACAATTTAGCCTCTGAGATTTTACACATACAGTATGACCAACAGAAATGCGTTCAGTAAAATGAAATTCTACTATTCACTTAATTTGAAGAACTGGTTTCTACACAATTTACAATTTTACAGCATAAGAATACAATTTCAAAGGTACAGAAAACATCATTGAAAAACATGATAACACAGGTAACAATTATAGTAATACAGGCTTTAAAATGAAATAGAAATAAGCATATACATGAGTATTCCAGGAATTGTGACATAAGTAAATAAATGAAACATGAGAATATTCATTGAAATATTAACTTGACACATGAGCATTAAAAGAAAACAGAACAGAATAAATAACGTCTAAACATCTATCCAAAGTAAAGAATATATTTGATTTGACGATAACAGTATTTCTGATCATAGTAAATGCACCTTAGTACTAGAAGAAAAAATTCACTTAATATTATCAGGTAAATACATAGAGACAGGAAGAACACAGATACACAAGGGTACACATAAACACATAGCGGAATAACAGAAAACTAAAGGGCATGGTTTGTTTTCAGTATAACATTTGGTACTGCAGTCCAACCAAAACTTCATTCCACAGATCCTCCCTCTTTTTCAACTTTTCATCCCGCAAAAAAATCCTATCGAAGCATGCTTTCTGTATTTTCCATTATATTACCTCATCAATTTCAATCCATTATCTTACCTCATCATTTGTTTCCAAGAAAATCCTACCTAAACCTGTTGTCCCTAAACCCTACTTCCATCTGTTCATCTCGTCTTTCAAAATTAATTGTTCCTCAATGTGTAATATATTTTCTACTTGTGCTTTGTCATATTTAGGTATAAGTTATTGCATTTGCTTCTGCTGTTTGCCAGGCATTGTCCTACTGAATGTCACTTTGTACTACTCTGATATGCCAGTTACCACCAATTTATTTTTCTTGTTTGCTGCATATTGACTTATATTTGTTGTAATGTTGCATTTGCTTTCCTAATTTAGACATACTGCTACTTGCTCTGCCAATTTGCATTTTTTTGTCATTGCTGTTTGTGTTAATTGTTTTGTGCTGCTGCATTGCCTCGGTCTCTAGTTTATGTATCTGAGCTCAGTAGATTTAAGTTAGCTTAAAAGGGGGTAGGCGATATAAGAGAATGAGTTGTGATGAATTGGGAAGAAATGTATTGAGAAGCTATTAAAACATTTGGCCAAAATGTACATCTCATCACAGATCAATCACATCTCAAAATCGTCGTAACTTCCTTCAATAATCTCAAAACCTCTAAAAAAATTCTCTCTGCTCGCTTCAATAGAGTCATCTACATCAAACGTACTTAAAAAATCATGATCCCACACAAAATACATCACTCATATCTCTTGTAGTATCACAGTGGGTCCTAAAGTAAATGTGAAAAGTTCCCAAAATGCAGACAAAGTACAATTTCATAAGTGTGAAGTAATTTAACTGTTGAATTAAGTAAATATGTGTCACTGACGTAGTAAAAAAAATGTTTGTCTCTCTCAGTTAACCGATCAGATAGCTGTGTAATTCTGTGTTAGAGAAATATGGTACCACTGTCTAAAACTGTATAAGCAAATACCATATTAGCTAGGGCTCCTTGCGCTTGCCACACGCATGAATCATGCACCCCCCTGAGGGTTAATGTCATTATACCATCAGATGTTATAGATAACATCAACGGAATGAAATGTATCGCCGAAAACCTTCTCTGTATCATAGTAGTTCGAAAATATTTCTAAAAATATTCCAAGTACGAAAAATAAGCACTCAAATACGTGTCATCTAGCGCTAAACTGTCTTGCTGTAAGATAATTTCTGTCATTGACTAACGATAAAAATGTGCCAAGTGTCGTATTTATCGTCGTTCATAAGCAAAGCTTTCCAGAAGTTAATGTCCTTACCGTGTCATACACAAAAGTAAAAATGCTACGCGTATAGATGTCGTAGTTATTATGTACATTACCCTGACCAAGAAAGTACTGTAGTGTAATGTATTTTTGTGTTACGAAAAATACGTATCTCATTGTAGCTATGTCACAAGAGTTATTACCAAAATATGTTTCACTTTTCAGAAGAACGCAGAAAAATGTGCACATATGAAACAAATGCAGCGCAAAAGTAATAATGAAAACTGTGTCACTCATTAGTAGCGTCGTAGTATAATCGTGTAACCGTCAAACAAGCCGGATACTGTGTCGACTGTAACCTCTCCGAAAGTACTTTAAATACAAAATGTGTTTTCAAGTAAGCCAAGACGTTGCAGTAAAACCTCATTATTAGTGAATGTTCCAAGAATGTGGCCTTTATAGTCGTGACGTAATCGTACAACTAACAAGCAAACTGTACACACACTGAGGCTGTATCGTCTGTTCCCTATAAAAATAAACTCTAAAAATTACTGTCTTAATAAGTTCCATAGGTTCTTGACTGGATAGATGACTTCAAAACATTGTTGCATGTTAACAGTTTCTAAGTGTGACAAGGGGTAATAGTAACTTGAAGTAAAAAATTTTATAGCAAAGATTAAGTTAGAAAGCAAATTATCTCTCAATAAACGGTTTTACATGAGAAATGTGGTGTAGTCCTTTACTTTTCTTAGTACACAGAGTTTCAACCTCAACACAATTATCATGTGGTATACATCGGATCCTATAAGGTCCGTTGTAAATCAGGAAGAATTTTTGAATCAAATTTTTCACTTATGTGACAATGGATGGGCTTTAATGAAAACTTTCTGACCAATATGTAGTTTCGTTACATTTGTCTTACCGTAAAATTTTCTCCTTTTGTCTGCAGCAGAATTTATATTTTTAATAGCCAAATCAATTATGTTTTTATGTCGAACATCACATGTATTCGGAAAAGATACAAGCTCTCTGATTCTGTTCGGTGGTTCTTCATTCTTCAGTACAAGAATAGGTGGTAAAACAGTGGAGTCATGAGGCATTTCGTTCAGCATGTTTTGAAATAAATATAAGTATCTGCCCAAATACTGATGCTTCCCGTGACAATAAAGACTGCAAAGCTTATTGATTTCATTCACAATCTGTTCAGACGGGATACACTGTGGTGAGTACAATGAAATAAAAACAGGTTTGATTTACGATTCTGAAGCATGTGTGACCAAAAAGCAGATCTGAATTGTGATCCGTTATATGAAATAACTTTAGCAATGTGTCCAACTTCATGTAAGAAATTTTTAACAAAGACGTTTGATACAGACCGTCCTGTAGCTTTGCATAATGGTGTGAACGAAACAAATTTTGAAGTAAGTTCAACAGCGACTAAAATGTATGAAAATCCATTTGATGTTTTCACAAGGGGTCCCAGAAGGTCAACAGCAGCAAATTCTTTTAATATAGTGGGAATGGCAGGAAACAATGGAGCACGATGTGAGATAGTAAACAGTTTAGCTTTTTGATAAAGACTAGACCCTCCGAACTCTCTTTTCCGTATTGTTAAAATGACAAGTCGTTCGAAGAATATGATAACTTCGTGGACCAAAGTGTGCAATGAATGTACGTACCATATGAGCTTATTAACAAAGTCGTCAGGAATACAAAGTACCCCTAACTTATCATCAACAGTGCAACGTTTGAAGAGTATATTGTTTCTAACCAAATAATAACGACGAATCTGCATGTGTGTCTTTTCATGCCATTTACTTTTGATATCTTTCCAAATCAGATCTTGTTCGTAAGCAATGTCCTTTAAAGGTGCAGTGATGAAGTTTCCAAAGGCTACTTTTTGAATGTAAAGAATACTGAAA
This sequence comes from Schistocerca nitens, assembly GCF_023898315.1. Taxonomy (NCBI): domain Eukaryota; kingdom Metazoa; phylum Arthropoda; class Insecta; order Orthoptera; family Acrididae; genus Schistocerca; species Schistocerca nitens. The sequence continues at coordinate 352,269,700 of NC_064619.1, forward strand.
TTTTTCTCAAGATTAGCTTCTCTGTTGCTTTTCTCAAGGCCAGCCGGTGGATGTGGCTGCCTGCGGTGTGCGTCATTTTCTATTATCACTTTGTTGTCGTGTGTCATTACTGGGATTTGGAGATATAACTTCTACAATTTCGACTTGTCGAGAGGGTGCTGCCCTGTCTGAATCGCGCCAGTTCTCATTAAATTCAGTTCTGTCGTCATGATTATATCGTCTGTCGTTATGTCGGTAGTTTCTGTAGTTTTTTTCTTGTCGATTAAGTGGTGGAGAATTCCTCCCGGAAGCGTAAGTGCAAGGTGGACCGCTGCGTCTGAAGTTATTCTGCCGACGGTTATCGTATGGGTGGTGTTTATTTTGGTCACGATGAGCAATGAGCACACTGATGAAGAAAAGCTTGTGGATGTTTATATCATTACCGGAATTCTTGAATGTTTTAAATTTACGTGTAGTGATAAAGAGTTTATAGTCGAAATCATCATGTCAGCGAGTTGCAAATCGATCATTGTTACGTCGTGGCACGTCTGTGCACGTTGCCAACTCCTTTCAAAAACTCCAAAATACCTTGTGTTGTTACTTTGTGACTTTTCCTTATTTCTGAAACCCTCTTCCCGTGTCGGAGCGCGAGTGCCCTCTGAAATATTTTAATTCTTGTATTACGTGAGCAAACTGATCTTGTACTTCTCGCATTTCTCTTTTGTACTGTGTATTGATTTGTTTCTGATTTTGTTTGAATTTCCTGATTTGCTCGTACTCTTCTGTGTTAGTAAAGGCTACCGGTCTTGTGTCATTCAGATCATCTTGTAACCCTATGCTACTGCGCACGATACTTATTAAAGCCTGTACTATGGTAAGTTGACGGGCTTCACTTTATAAGAAAGGATTTTGGTATATGTGTTGACCTCGTGTACCTGAATGGAGGCGAAATCAGACGTTCACCCACTCAGTAACAACAATAATACGTCAAGCAAGTCTGAAGTACAACTACACCTTAGGACGGACAAGAAACAACACAGCAGATGCTACCAAATTGTTAATAATACGGTCGCCAGCCTAATTAGGCATTAACTGAGTTTCTTCCCAGTACAAGTTGGTGTACGTTCATACAAAACAACACGTAATAACACAGCATAATATGGTAAATTTTAGAACCAAAAAATCTACTGAACTAATAATTTCACTTTCTGTACTAATATGGACAAGCCAAAACTACACAACAATACACTATAATGTTTACTACGAACTTCGCACTGTCTGTTGATCTGATAAATTCGGGCATAGGTTACCCTAGAAATAGCACTTTCGAAACACACATACAATGTCAATTTTAAAAAAAGGTAAAACACTGATAAATTTTGGTTTTATATTGACTTTAACTTTGCTGGTCAAATCAGTTCAGTACACTTCAGAATTCAAATGAATAGAAAAGAAAAAGGGGGGGACCCTGAAACTGTTATGATCACTGTACTGAAATTTTTGATAATTGAAATCACTAAGTACTCAAGATTACCAATATATGAATTACTACTCTTTTAGAAAATTTAAAAAGGGAAATGGATAGGTTGAAGTTAGATATAGTGGGAATTAGTGAAGTTCGGTGGCAGGAGGAACAATACTTCTGGTCAGGTGACTACAGGGTTATAAACACAAAATCAAATAGGGGTAATGCAGGAGTAGGTTTAATAATGAATAGGAAAATAGGAATGCGGGTAAGCTACTACAAACAGCATAGTGAACGCATTATTGTGGCCAAGATAGATACGAAGCCCACACCTACTACAGTATTACAAATTTATATGCCAACTAGCTCTGCAGATGACGAAGAAATTGAAGAAATGTATGATGAAATAAAAGAAATTATTCAGATTGGGAAGGGAGACGAAAATTTAATAGTCATGGGTGACTGGAAATCGAGTGTAGGAAAAGGGAGAGAAGGAAACATAGTAGGTGAATATAGATTGGGGCTAAGAAATGAAAGAGGAAGCCGCCTGGTAGAATTTTGCACAGAGCACAACATAATCATAGCTAACACTTGGTTTAAGAACCATGAAAGAAAGTTGTATACATGGAAAAACCCTGGAAATACTAAAAGGTATCAGATAGATTATATAATGGTAAGACAGAGATTTAGGAACCAGGTTTTAAACTGTAAGACATTTCCAGGGGCAGATGTGGACTCTGACCACAATCTGTTGGTTATGACCTGTAGATTAAAAGTGAAGAAACCGCAAAAAGGTGGGAATTTAAGGAGATGGGACCAGGATAAACTGAAAGAACCAGAGGTTGTACAGAGTTTCAGGGAGAGCATAAGGGAACAATTGACAGGAATGGGGGAAAGAACTACAGTAGAAGAAAATTGGGTAGCTTTGAGGGTTGAAGTAGCGAAGGCAGCAGAGGATCAACTAGGTAAAAAGACGAGGGCTAGTAGAAATCCTTGGGTAACAGAAGAAATATTGAATTTAATTGATGAAAGGAGAAAATTAAAAATGCAGTAAATGAAGCAGGCAAAAAGGAATACAAACGTCTCAAAAATGAGATCGACAGGAAGTGCAAAATGGCTAAGCAGAGATGGCTAGAGGACAAATGTAAGGATGTAGAGGCCTATCTCACTAGGGGTAAGATAGATACTGCCTACAGGAAAATTAAAGAGACCTTTGGAGATAAAAGAACGACTTGTACGAATATCAAGAGCTCAGATGGAAACCCAGTTCTAAGCAAAGAAGGGAAAGCAGAAAGGTGGAAGGAGTATATAGAGGGTCTATACAAGGGCGATGTACTTGAGGGCAATATTATGGAAATGGAAGAGGATGTAGATGAAGATGAAATGGGAGATATGATACTGCGTGAAGAGTTTGACAGAGCACTGAATGACCTGAGTCGAAACAAGGCCCCCGGAGTAGCCAACATTCCATTGGAACTACTGACGGCCTTGGGAGAGCCAGTCCTGACAATACTCTACCATCTGGTGAGCAAGATGTATGAGACAGGCGAAATACCCTCAGACTTCAAGAAGAATATAATAATTCCAATCCCAAAGAAAGCAGGTGTTGGCAGATGTGAAAATTACCGAACTATAAGTTTAATAAGTCACAGCTGCAAAATACTAACACGAATTCTTTACAGACGAAAGGAAAAACTAGTAGAAGCCAACCTCGGGGAAGATCCGTTTGGATTCTATAGAAGTGTTGGAACACGTGAGGCAATACTAACCTTAGGACTTATCTTAGAAGAAAAATTAAGAAAAGGCAAACCTACGTTTCTAGCATTTGTAGACTTAGAGAAAGCTTTTGACAATGTTGACTGGAATACTCTCTTTCAAATTCTAAAGGTGGCAGGGGTAAAATACAGGGAGCGAAAGGCTATTTACAATTTGTACAGAAACCAGATGGCCGTCATAAGAGTCGAGGGACATGAAAGGGAAGCAGTGGTTGGGAAGGGAGTAAGACAGGGTTGTAGCCTCTCTCCGATGTTGTTCAATCTGTATATTGAGCAAGGAGTAAAGGAAACAAAAGAAAAATTCGGAGTAGGTATTAAAATTCATGGAGAAGAAATAAAAACTTTGAGGTTCGCCGATGACATTGTAATTCTGTCAGAGACAGCAACGGACTTGGAAGAGCAGTTGAATGGAATGGACAGTGTCTTGAAAGGAGGATATAAGATGAACATCAACAAAGGCAAAACAAGGATAATGGAATGTAGTCTAATTAAGTCGGGTGATGCTGAGGGAATTAGATTAGGAAATGAGACACTTAAAGTAGTAAAGGAGTTTTGCCATTTGGGGAGCAAAATAACCGATGCTGGTCGAAGTAGAGAGGATATAAAATGTAGACTGGCAATGGCAAGGAAAGCGTTTCTGAAGAAGAGAAATTTGTTAACATCGAGTATAGATTTAAGTGTCAGGAAGTCATTTCTGAAAGTATTTGTATGGAGTGTAGCCATGTATGGAAGTGAAACATGGACGATAAATAGTTTGGACAAGAAGAGAATAGAAGCTTTCAAAATGCGGTGCTACAGAAGAATGCTGAAGGTTAGATGGGAAGCTCACATAACTAATGAGGAAGTATTGAATAGGATTGGGGAGAAGGGATCGGTTGGTAGGACATGAGGCATCAAGGGATCACCAATTTAGTATTGGAGGGCAGCGTGGAGGGTAAAAATCGTAGAGGGAGACCAAGAGATGAATACACTAAGCTGATTCAGAAGGATGTAGGTTGCAGTAGGTACTGGGAGATGAAAAAGCTTGCACAGGATAGAGTAGCATGGAGAGCTGCGTCAAACCAACTCAGGACTGAAGACCACAACAACAACCAGAGTGTGTTTCTCAGACCGATGCCCAACTCCGACTACTACTGCTGAGCCCGTTATGCCGTGCCGCGCCCGGGTGCATTTTCCCGCGCTCGCCTGCCATCCCCTACAGACAGGGTATTCACCCGAGGTTTTGCATTCTACATATCCTAATACATTGCCTACGTATGGACCAGACGCACAATTACAACTTTGACATCTTACAATAGTTTCAACATTTCTTACATATCCATTTTGTTATAATATTGCTTGCAATTTGACATAAACATTAATATTCACATCGAAAATTGTTTACAGTTTCTTTAACATAATGACATGAAAAGAAAAAGAAATGAAATCAGAACATCGATTACACTAATTTATCGAAAATCAGAAGAAAAAATTATTATATGTACAATAGTATAGCGTTGGTGTTGTTACAATCTACTTTCGTAGATAAATTGGTTAGCTTTTCTGAAAGTTCGACTACTTTTTCCGGTAATGTACTGATTTCCTCCGTCTGTTTTTCTGTAACAAGTTTCAGAGTGTCCATTTGTGTCGAAATCGTCTGTACTGTGTCCTTTAGGTTTTTATGATTTTGTGCAAGTTGGGTGACCGTATCGGTAGACGCAACTGAGTCAGTTTTAGCCTGCAAGGTGTCGTGATTTTTCTGAACAATAGTCTGAAGTTCTTTTATGGCTGCTTTATGATTTTGTAAGGCGTTTTCATGTCGCGAAAGAATAGGCCGAAAATGCTCGCAAATTTGTGTTTTTACATCTTCAGAAATTTTTTGACATTTCGATTCGATTTTAAGTAACTCAGCGGTTAGGGGCCTAAACCTTCACGTTTGTTCAAGTGTTTCTTTAATCTGTTTCTGATTTTGTTCCATTTGTTGCATTAATTATAATAACAATATATTAGTGTCTGGAACATGTTGCTTTGTTCTTTTTGGCAGTGCGTTTGCACCGGCAACATTCGCATTTTGAAAAGCAGAGAGTGAGTCTTGACTTTATTGAGAAAAGCGTTAAGGACGCAAAACTTGAATCTATGGTATTTGCAAGATTTTGTTCTGTCGTTTCGCATTCCTGAGGCGAGCTGTTGCTCACCCATCGATCGACAATACTTCCCTGTTCACTAATTGTTTCACTGTCTACACCATTATTTAGTGTACGGTCCATTTCCCAGCTACACAGAGCTGCCAGCACAGAAGCAGCCCACTTACTATATATCCACATTCTCCTCATTTACTGCGCTACGTGCTTTATGTCAGCTCAACGACATCGTCATTTATGATGACAGTGGCCATGGAACCACCGTGAGTCATCCTTGGACGAATGGAAGCGTTTCACTCTGAAAGATAGATCACGTTTCTTGTTACGCCAGGTCGATAGATGTACCTAGATACACCATCGTCTAACGAACAGATGCCCGAAACTTGAGCTGTGCCACGAATGCAGGTCGTTTGTTGGGGATAGGACATTATGCTGTGGAGGACAGAAATTTCGGCTTTCAACAGGTCTGTGGTATTAATCTAAAGCACCACGGCAGTCGATATTACGTAAACATTATTGTTGATCACCAGTGTCCCTTCGTACATGGTGTAACACCTAACGATGATGGCATCTTCCAATAGGATAACTGCGGTATACAGTCTCACAATCACATTACAGTGATTCAAAGAGCAATTAATGAATTCACATACCTTGGTCACCAGATTTTCCTGATCTTTACCCGATGGAACTCATCTGGGACGTTATTGCGCCCCACTCCTTGTCCACGGGCCACCAACTCGTAATTTAGGGGAACTGTGCAACCTATGCTTAGACATCTACATATCTTCACAAAACTAACAAGGACTTTTCGAACGCATGCAACGCACAACCGCTGCTGTATTATGTGCCAAAGATGGGCCACTGTGTCGCACCTAATCATAATCCTTTGGCTGATCGGGGTATAAAACGTATTAAACATGCTGGAGTTTGTGATACTGTGCTAATATTTTGCAAAAACTTTAGCAACAGCGATTTAATAAATTGGAATTTGATTAATGACAAGTCTGTCTGGAGTGTTCATACTCCTGGTGACCAGGTTATAACATATGTATATTAATGTAATGGGTGTACTTTCTAATAGCTTTTTCTCGTTGCGTATCGATCGTTATCCTTAGAGGCCAACCCAAATACAAGCGAATGTACTGATGTATCGGGATTTTCATATCAGTGTCACGAACTACTGTAGTTTCTACTGAGCAGACGTTTCTTGTACTCGGAGACTCTTTTTTATTGGGAGATCTGACCTCTACATTGTTAAGCGGATGTTGTGTAAATAATTGGTTATCCTGTTTATTGAACATTTCATCATCGTATTGTCGAAACATAGCACCAGACATTTAGTTTTATTGTTCGTAAATCTTTTTTATTGTAAGTATCTTCGTGTCTTTGCTAAATTGGTGTTAATGGAACGCATTTAATGTAGAGTATGTTGTGTGTATCAGTATTTTGTGCAGAAGCATCTTACGTATTATTGAACGATTCACCTTTGTTTGGATTAGTCATTCACCTTTGTTTGGATTAGTTCTACTGCATGATACTGTGTCGACCATGAATTTTATTTGAGTTGCGAAAGGATCGGCATCCATTTACTGTCTACTTTCCAATAACACAGCGAAGCTGTAATAAGAAAAAGTCGACGCTATCTAGGCAAGCAGGTTTCTGCTGATCAGTGCCATGTACGTTCCTTTCCTGTCACTACTAGCCCTGAGGCATTTCTAGCTATTTGAGCGTAGTTAACAGCAAAGCGTGTTAAAAGAACTACGCAAACTGCCCGACAACGCCTCTTCTTCCACCGTAAACCTTTTACCTTATGCGTAACACATCGCGCTGAACCACAAAATACCTGTTTTTCTTTCTGCAATTCTCTTTTGGGGCTCTATATAAATGAGTCGTTAGTAGTTGAAATACTTTTGGACTACGTATCTACGTTCCTGAAAGAAATCTCTTTGATTTTATCGCATGATTTTTTATTTCCTAATGCCTAAATTCTTCTGTCACCAATGTATGTAAGTATAAGTGTCTATACGAATTTAATCAACATCCTTTCTAGCTCTACTGTATATTTGGTTTCCAGAAACTGTTGTATTATAGCCTCGCTCATTTAGCATCGTCTGTAGTTTGGGCGATTTCGAGAAATTCAAAGAGAAATCGCCAATTAGATGTAGTAGATATAGCACAGGAGCTAGCAGAACCACTCATCACCTACATACGTTATCAAGTATAAGCAAGTTCGTTGCTTCCATCTTTTGTCACCGAAAAACATTGACAATACAAGTAAAACTATAAATAAATAAACAGTGTTACATGTACGTTAGAAATGTAGCAGGCATTTATAGTTTGATCAAAAATACTGTTTTAAGTCCTTCTTTTCTTATTGAACTAATCTTCTCGCAGAAGAGCATTTGCTATACTTATTTGGCCCTTCTGGAGCACGTATGGGTGAAAGGTAATTATCAGGATTTAGGGGCATGACACACCCTTATGGCTGAGTCGCAAAACAATATACTTGTCACGGCTGAATGAAATTAAGACATCGCTCTCAGGCGCTGCGAGAACCCAGAGAAGAGGGTGAAGCCAGCTGGGTACATTACGCAGTGTATCGTGATGATCTGGAGGTAACTGCTATTCTGGCACTCATGCTGTCACCCAGCACAGAGAGCAAACGCAGCGAAGTACCTACACATAAGATAGGCAGCACGACCACGGCGCGGTGAACTGATTATGTCCTGTCCAGGTTGAGGTTTTGTTGTGATTTGAGTAGAGAAAACCAGAGCAGTAGCCAAACAAATATTCCTAATTTCAGTTAGAAGTAGCACAGTCCGCTAGCTTCCACCTATGAGGGCGGACCTAATAGTCGACGTCTAATTATCTATGAGTTCCATGCGTCTACACGTCTTCTCTTGTCGACGTATATGCTACTAGCCGTGCTTCTGTCCTCATGCAGAGTCCAACGATGGGAACTTGCCACTCTGCAACCGGAAAGCCTCTTGGTGGCCTCTGGTTCGTGACTGGGGGCGTGCAGCTCCTTGTCCACTACCACTTCTGATGGAAAACTTTCTTCTGCGAGCAGACTCCGCTGTTGGTGGCTGCTCCTCCTCCACACAGTCTACATCGTGGCCATGCTAGATTAGACTGTAGGTTCCTAGCGGCCGATGGGCAATTTGGATGGTGCATCGAGTCAGCTCAACGGGGCCCGGCGTCCTGGCTGTGTCGCTGTGCTGATGCCAGAGCTTTTCTTGCCGCACCAGCCTGCAGCTGCAAGCGCGTGCTGGTCAGTGACTACCTTAGCGAGCATTTTGTAGCGACGCCCTACGTATGCTGGCTGTCTGGACGTCGTAAATCCTGATGTATACTGAATAATAAATAGATGGTTTATCAATATTGTTTCACTGACGCCTCATCGGGTGTCTAGCAGGTAGCCACTCACCACACAAGCGCTCACCCGCGTCCTTGATTGGCGGTTCGCCGACAATTCGAACTGCAGCCCCATAACAGCCAGCCAATCGATAGGTTTTTGTTAACCAGAAACAAACTCCTTAATGACGTTTAGCATTAAGATTTGGCTAGCATAAACTATTCCTTATTAAGTGAGAATTCCGTGTGCCAGTACAGTGTATTTGTACAAATTTTTGTTTGTATGTGTGTTGGATAAAAAGTAGCGGCAACAGTGCCGTAACATGGATGATGCGCACCACATGGCATGCGCGCCATGATAGCAGAAGGCCAGTTGAAGTAGCGCAGTGAGCGGCGACAGCTCTATTTGAGTCAGTTGCTGTGTGTACTGTCTGGTATGTGCGGGAGCCCAGCCCAAGGAGCCTAACAGGATGGTGGGGAAACACGAGCTAAGAGCATTGATCAAAATGGAAGTGGCACGTGGTGGGAGGGCGCAACAATGTATCCTTCTGCGCAGTGCGTACCGTTATCCTTCATGACAATGCACGATCAGACTGCGAACTCGGTGCAGGAGCTTCTGCACACTGTAACATCCACCTTATTCACCCGATGTCTGTGCGATTACGACCTGTTCGCCGCTACAACACAAGGGAAGACATCATCCGTTCCACAGAGCGGTTCTTGCGAGACACCGACAGAAGTGATTGCCCTGACGGTATTCGACGCCTTCCATCTCCATGAGGGAAGGTGAACGAGATGCGGGACGACTATATTGAGGGCATGTAACACGGCGAACGTCTGTAAATAAAATCTGATACGAATTACGACCGTATCACCACTACTTTTTATCCAATGGTTCAAATGGTTCAAATGGCTCTAAACACTATGGGACTTAACATCTTAGAACTACTTAAACCTAACTAACCTAAGGACATGACACACATCCATGCCCGAGGCAGGATCCGAACCTGCGACCGTAGCAGCCGTGCGGTTACGGACTGATGCGCCTAGAACCGCTCGGCCACAGCGGCCGGCTACTTTTTATCCAACTCATGTAAGTTGTGAAGTAAAGACCAACAGCGGGAAAAAATAGTAGGGAAGAAAAGTGCATTTATAGGCTGCTGTTATCATGCAACAAATCGGGAGTGTATTTTATGTTGCTGTCTTTTGGAGCGAGGGCTACAAGCGTATGCAACTTCCGTCATCTACAGAGTACCTTGTAATGCGAGCAGCCGCAGACGTTAAACTTCATAATGCATGGAAGTAAACTGAACCTCAAGACAACTGTAATTGGTGATTTCTTAATTGTCACAAACTGTGTCATTGCACTAAAACAGCATCTTCAGGTGAACTACATAAAAAGGAAAGGATCCCTTGTAATGCAATGGCAAAAATACTGTAAGAATATTTTAAAATTTTTCGAGTATTTTTAAGAATTTTTTTAAAAATATTGCTGTAGATCCTACGTGAAATATTTAAACAGGCAGAAAAAAGTCAAAATTAAAACATACTTGCAGCAGTGCTCACTATTCGCCTGCTGTTCTGTTTTATTTATTTATTTTGACGACTTCACCTCTTCAGGGCTTAGATTTTTGACTACGAACGTTGCGGGCGTCTTGGTGGGCTGCAAGTACACTTTAATTTTAGTTTTTTATGCCTTTTTTGGATCTAAAACATATTAAAATGTCTCTTCTAGATTCCCGAAAAAAATTAAAATTTTTAAAGATTCTTGTAGTATTTCGATCATTGTATTACGTGGGTCCAGATCGCTTCCAGTAAGGGAAATACACTTGTATTGATTCCCACGTTTCTGTATCGCTCAAAAGATGCATTAACACCTAAGGATGCTGTTTTAATGCAGCGAAACCCACTGTGACAATAAATAAATCACAAACTACAGTTGTCTTGCAGTTCATTTTACTTTCATTTATTCCTTGATTTAATGGCAGCCGGCCGCTGTGGCCGAGCGGTTCTAGGCGCTTCAGTCTGGAACCGCGCGACCGCTACGGTCGCAGGTTCGAATCCTGCCTCGGGCATAGATGTGTTTGATGTCCTTAGGTTTAAGTAGTCCTTAGGTTTAAGTAGTTCTAAGTTCTAGGGGACTAATTAGCTCAGATGTTAAGTCCCATAGTGCTCAGAGCCATTTGAACCATTTGATGGCATGAAGATTTATTCACAGCTAACTCTTCGTATGCAACATACAGGGCAGACCTTCAGAAGACGATTCCGTTCACTGCACAAGAATTGTACAAATTCCGTGAAATATAGTTAATTAAGGGATGTCGTTCCAGTACGTTTGCAATATTTACTATGTACGATCCGAGAAACAACACTTTCAGTAAGAGAAGTGCAGTTGTTTTGGTTCCCCGGCTTCTATATCGCCCAAAAGATGCTTTAAATAACTGCCGAACTATTCTCTATTAGAAGGCAAGGGCCTTTCTTCTCTTTAAATAAAGTCTTTGGAAGCATATGGCTGGACGCGAAGGGCGATGATCCAATATCAGCTCGTGGCGCAACGTATAACTTCCACCTTTCATAAGAGTCTGTTTCAAAAACACTCTAATGCTGTCCAGGTTTCTTTCTGGCGCTAAGACCAAGACTGCAGCTAAATCGGTCTCTACAGTACCTTTACTCGTAGTGTGGTAGTTCACTAATGTAAGAGAGCATGTGTGAAATATGTAAAACTACCAGATAGAACTTCTGAACTGGTCGCTCTCCCGGATAACCAAGCAGAAAGCGACCACCAGTTTTCATGTCACAGTCAAGTGCACAGTGTTCACGTGTAGCACATCAGACACATACGCTACTTAGCAGTTGTTTTTAAACTTCACCATTCGAACTTCAACACTCTAGATTTACATTAAACCATGCAGATGATTAATTTTTCTTAACAATCTCTACAGTAGCTTCACATGTCTCTTGTGCACAACAAATGACCAATCAGTTTCTGAAAATGCCGTTACTCCTCTCTCTAATTCACTGCCCTTCAACTGCTTTCACTGACTTGACACCAGACCTATCGCCGATAGTTGATTCTTAGTAGCCTGTAACGTGCCTCTTGCACAGCCTTCCAGCTGCCAGTCCAACACCATCCTGGTCTCTCGACTCAACTCTCCTCGTACTGTTATCGATTTTAATTTCTCTGGACATAGTTCTTTAATCACAAAACATACGCATATATATTTACACACACATAAAATTTACGCATTTCAGTTAACGTAAATAATACTGAAGAAAATAAATGCATAAATAAATGAACCAACAAAGAAAAATTCCGTCTTAAGCTGTTGTTGCTCACACGCGACCAAGATTCAGTTTAGGACCGAAGTTGTATCAGAGCGTTAAAAAGGACCGTTGAAGATCTCTTATTGAAAACTTTGCTGCAAGTAAATGGTACACTCAGCCAATGGTCCACCACCGATGGTGGAGTGAAATATAACTCGATGGATGAATGGTACAAAGCTGCGTTTCATAGATGAGGGAAAAAACCGCTTGGTGACGATATAAAACCAACTCCGAGTATCACGGTGTGTAGTGCCTCAGCCTACAACAATCTTAACATTTTGGTTTAACTTGGAAAAACCTAAAATTGCAGGTTACGTACAGAACATCATCCAGCTCAATCCGTTCCCGTTCTTATAACGTGGTGGAGACCAGACAGCGAAGTCATCGGTCTCATCGGATTAGGGAAGGAAAGGGAAGGAAGTCGGCCGCGCCCTTTCAAAGGAACCATTCCGGCATTTGCCTGGAGCGATTTAGGGAAATCACGGAAAACCTAAATCAGGATGGCCGGACGCGGGACTGAACCGTCGTCCTCCCGAATGCGAGTCCAGTGTCTCTTATAACGTGTACCTTGCCCGCAGGCACCACTCGCAAGTACAGTTCTCACGTTATCTAATGCTCTCTTCAAGATGCCCGTCAACTCGCTCTACCAACCCAGTCAGCAGACCTTGGGGTAGGACTGCGAAAGAAAGTATTTGTATCACTTTTCTGGTTTTTACTTCCGCTTTTTCGTTCACGCCGTGTAAGTATTTTGTAAAACTACACATAATACGAATCCAAGTTGAGCTGCAGTGATGAAAGATGCTTGTCGTGTAGATTACGCACACATGTTGCTTCAGATTCGTGCTAGGTGCACAGCACGTCGACCCGTTTCCAAATACGGTGGCTGGTAATAATCTAATCGAGCGGAAAATGTAACGTTACGCGCATTTAGGCGAGGTAATCGCCTCTCAGTATTCGTAAGGCGAAGGTGAATTTGTTGTACGGCTGAGCGTTGGTGGATATTCCAAAGCGGCCGCTCCCGAGGCGGAAACACTTCATGGCGAGCTCATGTGCAGACACGAAGGCTTGGCCGGAAATGGGGAACACACTTTACAGGGAATTTTGACAGGCAATGCTCCAACAAATGTCGAAGTGTCAGACCAGCTGAAAGATGGCTTCTTACAGCTCTTTGAGAATCTGTAATAATGTATAGTCAAATATTAATCCAAATCTGAATAGACTTGCGATCTCAGAAAACTGAGGCACATCCAATGACAGAACACTACTACGATAGCTTCTAAATTACAGAAGTTAATGTTTCACAATGGATAAACACTTTCGCAGTGGTGCTCTGAATGCTTCATGCGATTTCAACATACGATATTTTAGATGATAGCATTGTACTGTTGATACCATCTACGAAAGCTATGTACCTGTTGAAAGGGTACAGTACCGCCCGACATTGAAAATAGGTACGAAATACTTCATTATTTTTGTCAGAACAACACATTTTTTTTGCAAAATAACTCAATTTCAATTAATACAGCGAAGCCGGATACCAGTGTGGGAAAGAATGACAATTTATTTATTTAATTGATCACATGCGCACTCCCACAAAATAAAACCCTACATCCAGTTTGGTGAGATCTGTGAAATGAATGAATGTATGGTCGTCTGCTAACCGCAGACAGTGAATGTGAATATATGATCATCTTTGAGTCGATCCTTTGGCCACCTTTGGTGGGACCAAAGAGATGAAATTTACCTGAGCTTTGAGCGCCTGAAATGTGGCTGACCAATAAGGTAGCAAGGTGCTTCTCCCACTTCGACAGAGGTGCGAGAGAACCTGAATACGGCCCTGTTTCAGCACTCTGCCGCTGGATCTTGTGCTGTTAAGACCTGTTTTAGTTGTGCTCCGTAATGAGGAAAGAGTGGAGACATGGTATGCATGTGGAATATTTAAGAGTAGTTTGAAATAATAATTTCTCTATCTCAGGAACTTTTGTGGGGAGAATTAAATGTCAGGCAGGTAATATTAAGGGGATTGTAGTAATCTTCGGAAGTGACCAACGGTCACAATGAAACCACGTGTAGCTATAAGTTGAAATACTTCCGTGTGCTTAAGTTAAGCTGAATTACTAGCGTGTGTACAATAAGTTGAAATATTTAAGAAATAGCATGTGTACCATAAGTTGAAATATTTAAGAAATGGCGTGTGCAGGACTTGAAATTAGAGACCCACGTGGTGAGTACTGTGTGAGTCTCAATCTGTGTATGAGACAAAGGATAAAGAGAAGTACTCGTCCATGGTATCAGTTGAGGACTCGCGTGTGTGATGATTATGTTCTTAATGTTAAATTGCGTGATATGATTCCGTGTGACGCTAGATTTAAACTCAGAGAGAGAATCAAGGTGAGTCGGCCGTCTATCCAGCAACGCCACTTGGCTTGCATTGCACAGGAAGACGTGCATATATCTCCAGAGTTCACAGTAGGAAAGTAGAATTACAAAGTGGGGCAGTGTCGTGTGAAACTGGGATAAATATTAATTGAAGTGGGAAAGCTGATAGTGATAGTGTTGTGACTATTTAGTGTTTTATATTTCTTATTGCAGTGTGATGTGTGTCATGTAATTTGGGTATGTGTGGTTTGCATGGGAGAGTAGCAAGGTAGTTTCAAAAGATTTGTGGGTTATGCTTGTTCCTTCTGTATCGCTCGATCTGGAGGAAAGTTTCGTGATGATGATTGTGAGAGTCGAAGCGTGAGATATAATAAAAGATCCACCATCCTATCCAGAAAGTGCACCGTAGCGTTAAATAAATTACGAGACCATAATATAGAGATTCACTAATGTAAAGCCATGCCCACTGGGCGGAATTTCTCATGTGTTATTATTGTAGGTTATAGAATTTGTGTGTTTAGGTTTGAGAATTTATCGGAAAAAATAAGATAGTGAAAAGAAAAGGATTGGTTTACTTTTCCTTCGAATTGTATGTTGTCATAATGTCCCGAATTTATAATGTGTGCGCCATTCATATTCAGTGCGGTGGCCACGTGTTGACAAAAGCCGTTAAATAAAAGACAAAAAGTAAATGTGACATTGCCAGTGCGTAGTGTACAGTCAGAGTTCTGTAAATTACTGATAGTCAGATGCGTGTTTCCGTTGCGTATTATTCATACAGGAGGATAATTTGGAACTAAATAGTAAGATACGAGAGTTCATGTTACTCGATAAATTAAGAATGAATCCACTCGCTTGGCAGACCACTCATCTTGCAGGCCTGACTGCTTGATGCCACAGTATGAGCAAGGCATGTGGGTGCCTCTCACGGTGTCTATTTTTTTATTTAATACGTCTTTTATATCTTTTTATTACAAAAATGTTTGCCAGAACATTATATTCTTCACATTTACACAGCAAATGAAAACAGCGTCTGTACATTATATTACGTCATACTTATGTTTTTATTTAATGAATAGTTTACTAACTTAATTTAAATACTGACTGCAAGTGACATTAAAGCACTGTGGTAATTTATAAGTGGTCAATCGCATGTGTTAGCCGATGTCACCTCCATAAAAGAGTGCTAAACGATTCTTGTGAGTAGCACAATTCTTTAGAATTGTTTAAATAATATTGAACTACAATCTCTTGTCATTTATAATGAGCGCACTTACTCAAGAATTCTGGCTTATTTATTAATGAACAGATCTTTATTTTATTCCTTGTGCATGGTCTGAATGTGACGGAATGTTTCAAATGGCTCTGAGTACTATGGGACTAAACTTCTGAGGTCATCAGTCTCCTAGAACTTAGAACTACTTAAACCTAAGGAATCTAAGGACATCACACACATCCATGCCCGAGGCAGGATTCGATCCTGCGACCGCAGCGGTCGTGCGGTTCCAGACTGTAGCGGCTAGAACCGCTCGGCCACCCTGGCCGGCACGGAATGTTTACAAGATTTCTTTTATTTCAGTAATGTTTTAATATATTATTCTAGTGCAGGAAAGTGGTCATGTTGAGTCAGATAATATCTGTAGAGGTTAAGAACGAAGTATTTTTTGCGAGAACGGCCTTCAGCCAATGGAAAAGCAGACAGTAGCGGAACACTACGGGAGTCAGGCGGAGTGAGGAACTCAAGAGAGCGATTCTGGACACTTGTTCGTTTGTGCTGGAAGAAGACAGACTTGCAGTGGTAACGTGCTTGATTTGGCCATGTGGGTATTTGCTTCTGGGTGTCAAATGGCCACTACCATACTTTAATTTCTGATGGGACTCTGTATTTCGAGGGGTCTGAATGTGCTTCGGAGGAGGACTCTAACTTTTTCCTTTCACATTATTGAACTGAGGATATACAGGTATGAGTTACTATTCTTTGTATCATGTTTGATAATTTGTAAATCATCTTGCTGCACTCTGAACTGTTTTGAGCTTCTGGATATTTTGTGTATTGTAATTACGAATTGAACTTGATTCTTGTGCATCGTTGATGACTCTTTAATTTGTGGATTTTGTTACCATTCTCATAATGCTCTCAACGTAACTTTACTGCATCTGATAAGGGTATTTTCTGTGTGTATTTTAATTGTGTACCATAGGTGAACTTCCTTTCTTTTGAAAAACTTTGTCCAACGTAACTCTCTGTCTTATACATCAATTTCAGACGTTAGAATGGAACCATTTTCCCTAAATTATTTATTTAACTTTTATTTTGTATTATTGTACACTTTATTAATCCGCAATTTAGCCAATGCGTAGAATATTTGACTGCAAGATGACAGCTGCAGTTTGTTGCTTGCAACGAATTAGCTTTGGGGTAGGTAAGCAGACGTGCACATCATGACCCTATGACTACATTGAGCTATTATTTCGAAACACAGCCGCGCATAGCCCAAATACTTAAAGTACGAGTAACCACAGGTAAGGGCGCAATTGGTGTACTCATACGGGATGCTGTTTGGAAGAGCAATTGCACTCAGCTGTAACCGTTAAGTACTGTTGCACTAGAAATGATGAGGAACTCGAATGGGCGCACGAAAGGCGTAAACTTCGCTTTAGATACAAACACAAAGCCTAAAGTTAAATCACTCGATTGAAGTGGTTATTCAGGTGCCACTGGAGTAAGCTGACAGAAATAATGATTTTAACATTGTTTAGCAACTATTAATTTATGAATAAGTAGCCTTATTGTCGCTGACATATCATAGCTTACAGCTATGAAGCCAGTCAAACTTGACTGTTGCTTTTGCTCAGTCACGAAAGGAAAGGTGGGCTTGTAGTAGTTGGAAAATCCACTTATTTGTATCTATTCGTTAAATAAAAGAAAATAGAGCAAGAACTCTCTAATAACATGTTCTATCAATAGAAAAATAGTTCGATCTAAAGGTTTTTGTAAATGCGTCTATTGATAATTAGAAGAGGGTAGGTATGTAGCTCCCATACTGTGAGTGACACACGCCACCCGGATCTGTAGCCGTCGACCCTTTTATGTCTTTTTCTGTCTGGGAAATCCTGGACAGAGCTATAATAGGGTGCACTGTTCACAATCTTTCTCGAATTGAGCATGTTTGGGAGATGATGGGGTGGTCTCAGGTGAGGTGTGACTTACTGGGGATAATGTTGCGACAGCAGGTTGAAGGTGAATTAAACACTTTTCCAGAATCACACCCAATACATTTGTGAATATCTCTCCGCGCAAATGGAGGACTGCATTACAGACCGCTGCAACACCATTAAGGTGGCATGCAGCAAAAGTCAAACTCGTAAGAAGTGTTCTATATGCTTGGGAATGCAAATGATTAGTATTTCAGCGCAACTGCGCAAGGTAGGTAGGATTACCGCCATCTAAATTTTGCACATGAGGGAAGGTCGGACAACGGGTTTCCCATTCTGAAATTGCATTTTAATGTTGAATGTTTGCGAGAAGATTAAGTTAGGCAAAGTTCGGTGTCAGGAAGATCGTTGGCTAAAGAGACTGCAGTTTATAGGTCAGCCATATTGCTGCCCACGTTGGTTGGAAACCCATGAGTGCAATGTGAATATGGAATCGATTGGTACAGGAAGGCCATACTCAACGCTTCGTAGGATTTCAGTGGGCCCATTTGACCAGCATGCGAGAGGACAGACAAGTTATTCGCCTTGTCGTGCAGGATCCCAATGTAGCGGCCTGGGTTGGACAAGACCGTTACAGGTCAGGCAGCCAAGCGATGGTGTGGGTGTACTTGGGTGCTGCCTTGTAGCATAAAGAAATGTGTGGGAGACAGCCCGCGCTGGGGGTTCGTCAGATAGTCTTAATGTTGATGGCGCAGGTCAGAGAGTGGCAGCCGTGTGATGCTGCGCGGGCTGCAGCGGGGAAGATGAGTAGGCAGCGTCCTTTATCGGACGTTTTAACAACACTGGGCAGCTCTACACCATCGTGTGCTTATCTAAGTGTAGCTGTCTGTGCGGTACAGGATGACGGTGGTCATGCAGGACACCTTGGGACGACCAAGACTGCAGCAGACGCTGTGAAGACGGTCAGGAGGTTGCGCAAATGGACCACATCTGGAGGGTGTGAGGATGACAGTTTGCAGACCATCCACGAACGACCCGCATGAGGAGGAATGCTGGCAACACGTCGGTCTTATCCACGGTGCCCAAATAGGCTGCAATGGCAGACCAAGGCTGCGCCTGCATCAGGATGGCTGCGTCGAGGCGTCGAAGTCAGCAAGCGAGTAGCAGGCAGACCATGATCGATCACTGAAATTCAATACATCGTCATTCTCTCTGGTTCTAGTAACAGAGAAGGGTGACAGGAGTGTACGTGTGTACAGCAGAGCCCGCTCCTATGACGCGGTGGCTGGGGTGGCTGAGGGAATTTGTGCTGGTTTGTTGGATTTGTTAGCATACCTCGCGTCGCTCTCGTGGCTCAGTAACTATCAATTGCTGAGCTCGAATATTTCTGCGTGGTTGGGTTGGGTTGTTTGTGGGAAGGGACCAAACTGAGAGGTCATCGGTCTCGTCGGATCAGGGAAGGACGGGGAAGGAAGTCGGCCGTGCCCTTTCAGAGGAACCATCACAGCATTTGCCCGGAGCGATTTAGGGAAATCACGGAAAACCTAAATCAGGATGGCCGGACACGGGATTGAACCGTCGTCCTCCCGAATGCGAGTCCAGTGTGAATATTTCTGCAACGATTGACTATTGCAGTGGCACACTAGTACTTGGACCTATGGAGTCTTTCTTCCTACTGGCCTGTTATGACGTATTGTTCTTTTACTCGATGACTCGAGATTTGGTAGCAACGCTCCACTAGTGCCGTGCCTTCTGCTACACTGGCAATGCGACATGTCGGTATACCGAGTGACAGAGCAGCCCTGAGGTGGCCTGATTGGTTCTGAGCACATTGGGTAGAAACTTAAAAAAAAAAAAAAAAGGCGTGCACACTGAATTCATTTTGGGTTGCAACATTGCAGTCTCATGACATATCATGAATCAGGAAATGGGATACTCTGCAGCAAGACAACTATCTACACATACAGTGCGAGGACTTGTGGAATACTGCAAACTGACAGCAATGTGACCAGGAGCGACACAACGTCGTCCTTACTGACAAGTCTTGGTCCTCTGTAAAGCGTCACGATAGACACACTCGTCTGTGGAAGACCCAGTGAGAAAGGCTGTTGCCAGATTGTATTCGTCGTCATTCGTGCCCAGCACTTATAGTCATGGCATAGAGTATACAGCACCGTCACCTCCATCTTGCAACTTGTGATTTGGACACCACGTTACATTTCTGACGTGTTAAGAGCGGTGACTGTGCTCTATCTTTGATGTCTCCATGACATTACCTTTCAACAATATATCTCAAGACCATATATTGTCCAAGGTGTCCTGACCTCCCTTGATGAAGGGGTGTTAGACTGTTGTCTTGACCAGAACTTTCCCCAGAAATTTGAAGGATAGATAATCTACCCGTATCTGTCACCTTAGCTCAGTTCTATTCGATGCCCAGTTTCGTTAAAGCTGTGTTGCTACTGGAAGTGGCAGCTCTGTTTACTGAATTTCGCACCTTTTGTACCCCTAAATCATAAATTTCATCATTTATTGTTCCCACTATATTGTACATATATGACAAACAAAGTTTCGTTTTCTCTCTTTCCTGGTATTGTAATTGTAATGGCCAGCAGAGGAACTTGGCAAGGCTAAAACACTTGTCCCAGAAAATCTTCCCATACATTTTCATATCCGAGTTAGTGACTATATTCATTCTGAAAAATAAATTGTAACCAAATTTCACCCACGAATAGCTTTCACATCAAGGAATTCATTTTAAATTTTTTTGAGTAAGTTGTTAAATTATTTTAAAATAACCAGGAACTACATTGTGCAACTGAATCAAAGGATCACTTTTTCGAAACACCGTGATTTTCACCCATTGCGACGCTGAAGTTTGAAATTGGGCTCAAAGGTGCGTACAACCTTCCTCTGTAATGATGCAAAAGCATGGCGCCCTGCGAAGTAATTCTCCTTTTCGACGACACTTCAGACAACAAGGTGTCGACATTTGCAAAAAAAAAAAAAAAAAAAAAAAAAAAAAAAGTGGTTGGGCACAGGTCAGAATTTCATGTCACGTGCAAGATGGGCTAATTATGTCACATTGGCATTAAACTTCATCACAGTTCTGTCCATTACTACCTTGTATGTGTCACACGATCGAAAGGTCATCACACCCCCTCCTATCCACATTTCACAGGTTCTTTTAACTCCTATGAGATGGAGATCAGAACCGCGTCGCACAGCGTTGAAATTACGCAGTTTTCTTAGGAGTGGTCTAAGAAATTCCTGACACATCGCCGCTCAGTATCGGCTGGAAAGGCCTCAGGGTGTGGCATAAAGGGACTCAATGAAATCACGCCATTCCCTGGGGCTTTGGATTACCACACATGTCGAGGTCGAAGACGATAGTTCGCAGTGCGACGAGCAACAGGAAGACGTTCTGCTCGGCAGTCTTGTTGATACTGTTGACACCGTCGGACGTTTCAGCCCTTCTCTAAGGACATTGTAGAGCTGAATCTACATCAAACGTGATACGACCCATTTGGAGTGTGCTGCGACCATAATATTCCTCTCGTGTACAGAATGGAATCAATAGCGACTGTTCAACACCATTAGACGAAATCTGAACGATTCCAAAGCAGCAACGGGTGCACCCGCTTTTTCAGCCCTGCTATTTCACGTCCTCCTGAGGCGTGGAAAACGGTGGGGAGGGGGTTAGGTGATGGGGCGGTGGTGCATTGACACATGCGTCGAGAATAAAACGGCAAAGCGACATTCTAATGCCTCCCTCCCCCTCCGCAGTTCTGCAAAATTCTCGGTGCCATTCACCCACCTTTGTTGAGCACCTGTATGTACAAAAACACTCACGAGAGCTCGAATCACTCCAGGCGGGCTACACTGTTGCTCTTTCGCCGCTGCGTGGCTGCTCTTGCCCCTGATAGTAGGTCCTCTGCAATCAGAGGGTGTTGAAGGGGTTGCCAGTCTACAAGTGCCTAAGACATTCCCCACAGGTTCTGACTGTACAGGTACATATATAAAATTCTTAGCAAAAGGTGGGCACGTGTCACCGAAGGCTTTGCCAAACTGGGGGGGATCTTAAAATGATCATTTGCCCTTTTATTCACGCATGTGTCAGTGCCACATTCCCCCATGATCATACCACAGAAGGACGCAAAATAGGAGCTACGAAAAAGCATGAGCACTCTTAGCTGCTTCGAATCATGTTCAGATTCGTCGATGGTTTTGAATGTTCCCTAGTGGTTTCAACATTTACACGACAGCAAAAATTGCGGTCACGCCGTGCTCCAAACGTGTGAGATAATTCGATAGCGATACAGCCCCCATAACGTCCTTAGAGAAGGGTTGAAACCCTTGAGGGAGTCAGCAGTGTCAGAGGTTGTGAAGAAGTTCTGTCTGGTGCTCATTGCATTGCGATTGTCGTCTTCGACCGTGAAATGTGTGAAAGATCAACGCCCCAGAGAAAAGGGTGATTTCATTGACGTCCTTTATGCCACCCCTTGCGGTCTTTCTGTGCGGATTCTGAACGTCGGTGTGTGTGGAATGGTTCAAATGGCTCTGAGCTCTATGGGACTTAACTTCTAAGGTCATCAGTCCCCAAGAACTACTTAAACCTAACTAACCTAAGGACATCACACACATGCATGACCGAGGCAGGATTCGAACCTGCGACCGTAGCGGTCGCGCGGTTCCAGACTGTAGCGCCTAGAACCGCTCGGTCACCCCGGAACGTTTTCCACGGTCACTCGTAAGATAGCCGCGTGATCTCAATGCTAGGAGCCGCGGTTCTGTCCTCCATTGCAGAGACGACAAAATATGAACTGAACTGTGGGTAAGAGGGAGTGTGAGTAAGAAGGGGGTCCAACGACATTCCGATCGCGTGACACATCCACGGTAGCATTGGGCAGAATTGTGGCGCCAATGTAACATCATTAACCCACCTTACACGTTCTGAGCTGTGGCTCTTTTATTCGCACGTGTTGATACCTTGCTTCTTGAAGCGTCGGCGAGCCCGTGGATGACGTCGCCGGCTGCCACGCTTTTGCACTGTTACGGAGGAAGATTGTACGTACCTTTGAGCCAGACTTACGTTTCGCAGTCCGCAGCTCGTGGTCGTGCAGTAGCGTTCTCGCTTCCCGCGCCCGTGTTCCCGGGTTCGATTCCCGGCGGGGTCAGGGATTTTCTCTGCCTCGTGATGGCTGGGTGTTGTGTGATGTCCTTAGGTTAGTTAGGTTTAAGTAGTGCTAAGTTCTAGGGGACTGATGACCTCAGAAGTTAACTCCCATAGTGCTCAGAGCCATTTTGAACATACTTCGATGGCTTGCCTGCCAATTTCGCTGCTTACTTTAGCCAGCCTCTTCCCATTTGTTCTCAGTAGGAGGTTAATGACACTCATGTGTTTATTTGTGCGCATCACAACAAGAACTTTAGAGTCCATAATAAAATCTTTTATGAGAAAAGTGGACTCGCACTTTAAAGGTTCCGTACAAACTTAATTATTTACTGGTATATGAACAGTTCATCCATTCGGGGAATCTAGAACCTCGACGATTTTGTCTGTTATCGACACTGATGCTGACCAAATGTAAGTTCTGGAAATTCCAAGATTTTCGAGAGCGTTTTGCTTTATGTTTGCAGTCGAGTACAAAATGAATAAGGAAATTTTTTTGGCGCGGTATGATTAGTTGCTTCTTCCCAAAATTCATGATTCTATGTCAACGGGGGCACCTCACGGGTTTTAGTGAGTTTTCAAGTATCAGAATATGTGACACCAAGTACCGTATGTTTTGATTGCGTTGACTTACAAATTTAATTTTTTATACCACGAAGAGCAGACGGATATTAGTATGTGACTTAAATTTGAACTTGATATGTGCACCTGTTCTTGACTAAAAGCCTTCTAAATAGACGGACGGACAAATAGTGGAATAAACAAAAAAACCAAAATATTTTTTTCGTGTGATGTAATTACAAATCAATGATTTTCGGATATTTTCAATATTTGTAGTGTGAAACCTTCCTTTTTGCCAAATTTCATGATTCTATGTCAAAGGGAAGCACCTTGAAGGTTCTGATGTGTAATTTTGCGAGTATCAAAATAAGTGACATAAATGGCTGTATCTTCTAATTGCAATGATTTTGAAGCTTACATTTGGTACATTGCCAAGAGACTTTCGACGTTAGTATGTGGCATGAATTTGGAATTGATACGTCTATCCGTTCCTGAGAAAAAGGGTTATTAACAGTCTGCCAGACAGACAGACACACAAGCGGACAGTGAAGTGATCCTATAAGGCTTCCGTTGTTTCTGACTGAGATGATGTTGTTGTGGTCTTCAGTCCTGAGACCGGTTTGATGCAGATCTCCATGCTACTCTACCATGTGTAACCTTCTTCATCTGCCAGTACCTACTGCTGCCTACATCCTTCTGAATCTGCTTAGTGTATTCGTCTCTTGGTCTCCCTCTACGATTTTTACCCTCCACGCTGCCCTCCAATACTAAATTGGTGATCCCTCGATGTCTCAGAACATGTATTACCAACCGATCCCTTCTTCTAGTCAAGTTGTGCCACAAGCTCCTCTTCTCCCCAGTTCTGTTCAATACCTCCTCATTAGTTATGAGATCTACCCATCTAATCTTCAGCATTCTTCTGTAGCACCACATTTCGAAAGCTCCTATTCTCTTCTTGTCTAAACTATTTATCGTCCACATTTCACTTCCATACATGGCTACACTCCATACAAATACTTTCAGAAACGACTTCCTGACGTTTAAATCTATACTCGATGTTAACAAATTTTTCTTCTTCAGAAATGCTCTCCTTGCCATTCCCAGTCTACATTTTATATCCTCTCTACTTCGACCATCATCAGTTATTTTGCTCCCCAAATAGCAAAACTCCTTTACTACTTTAAGTGTCTCATTTCCAAATCTAATACCCTCAGCATCACCCGACTTGATTCGACTACATTCCATTATCCTCGTTTTGATTTTGTTGATGTTCATCTTATATCCTCCTTTCAAGACACTATCCATTCCATTCAACTGTTCTTCCAAGTCCTTTGCTGTCTCTGACAGAATTACAATGTCATCAGCGAACCTCAAAGTTTTTATTTCTTCTCCATGGATTTTAATACCTAATCCGAATTTTTCTTTTGTTTCCTTCACTGCTTGCTCAATATACAGATTGAATAACATTGGGGAGAGGCTACAACCCCGTCTCACTCCCTTCCCAACCACTGCTTCCCTTTCATGCCCCTCAACTCTTATAACTGCCATTTTGTTTCTATACAAATTGTAAATAGCCTTTCGCTCCCTATATTTTACCCCTGCCACCTGCAGAATTTAAAAGAGAGTATTCCAGTCTACATTGTCAAAAGCTTTCTCTAAGTCTACAAATGCTAGAAACGTAGGTTTGCCTTTCCTTAATCTAGCTTCTAAGATAAGTCGTAGGGTCAGTATTGCCTCACGTGTTCGAATATTTCTACGGAATCCAAACTGATCTTCCCCTAGGTCGGCTTCTACTAGTTTTTTCCATTCGTCTGTAAAGAATTCGTGTTAGTATTTTGCAGCCGTGACTTATTAAACTGATAGTTCGGTAATTTTCTCATCTGTCAACACCTGCTTTCTTTAAATTGGAATTATTATATTCTTCTTGAAGTCTGAGGGTATTTCGCCTGTCTCATACATCTCGCTCACCAGATGATAGAGTTTTGTCATGACTGGCTCTCCCAAGGCCGTCAGTAGTTCTAATGGAATGTTGGCTACTCCAGGGGCCTTGTTTCGACTCAGGTCTTTCAGTGCTCTGTCAAACTCTACACGCAGTATCATATCTCCCATTTCATCTTCATCTAAATCCTCTTCCATTTCCATTATATTGTCCTCAGGTACATCGCCCTTGTATAAACCCTCTATATACTCCTTCCACCTTTCTGCTTTCCCTTCTTTACTTAGAACTGGGTTTCCATCTGAGCTATTAATATTCATACAAGTGGTTCTCTTTTCTCAAAAGGTCTCTTTAATTTTCCTGTAGGCAGTATCTATCTTACCCCTAGTGAGATAAGCCTCCACATCCTTACATTTATCCTCTAGGCATCCCTGCTTAGCCATTTTGCACTTCCTGTCAATCTCATTTTTGAGACGTTTGTATTCCTTTTTGCCTGCTTCATTTACTGCATTTTTATGTTTTCTCCTTTCATCAATTAAATTCAATATTTCTTCTGTTACCCAAGGATTTCTACTAACACTCGTCTTTTTACCTACTTGATCCTCTGCTGCCTTCACTACTTCATCCCTCAAAGCTACCCATTCTTCTTCTACTGTATTTCTTTTCCCCATTCCTGCCATTTGTTCCCTTACGCTCTCCCTGAAACTCTGTACAACCTCTGGTTTAGTCAGTTTATCCAGATCCCGTCTCCTTAACTTCCCACCTTTTTGCAGTTTCTTCAGTTTTAATCTACAGTTCATGACCAATAGATTATGGTCAGAGTGCACATCTGCTCCTGGAAATGTCTTACAATTTAAAACCTGGTTCCTAAATCTCTGTCTTACCATTATATAATCTATCTTAAATCTGTCAGTATCTCCAGGATTCTTCCTTGTATACAACCTTCTTTTATGATTCTTGAACCAAGTGTTAGCTATGATTAAGTTATGCTCTGTGCAGAATTCTGCCAGGCGGCTTCCTCTTTCATTTCTTACTCCCAATCCATATTCACCTACTACGTTTCCCTCTCTCCCTTTTCCTACTACCGAATTCCAGTCACCCATGACTATTAAATTTTCTTCTCCCTTCACTATCTGAATAATTTCTTTTATTTCATCATACATTCTTCAATTTCTTCGTCATCTGCAGAGCTACTTGGCATATAAACTTGTACTACTGTAGTAGGCATGGGCTTCGTGTCTATCGTGGCCACAATAATGCGTTCACTATGCTGTTTGTAGTAGCTTACCCGCATTCCTATTTTTTTATTCATTATTAAACCTACTCCTGCATTACCCCTATTTGACTTTGTATTTATAACCCTGTATTCGCATGACCAAAAGTCTTGTTCCTCCTGCCACCGAACTTCACTAATTTCCACTATATCTAACTTTAACCTATCCATTTCCCTTTTTAAATTTTCTAACCTACCTGCCCGGTTAAGGGATCTGACATTCCACGCTCCGATCCGTCGAACGCCAGTTTTCTTTGTCCTGATAACGACGTCCTCTTGAGTAGTCCCCGCCCGGAGATCCGAATGGGGGACTATTTTACCTCCGGAATATTTTACCCAAGAGGACGCCATCATCATTAACCATACAGTAAAGCTGCATGCCCTCGGGAAAAATTACGGCTGTAGTTTCCCCTTGCTTTCAGCCGTTCGCAGTACCAGCACAGCAAGGCCGTTTAGGTTAGTGTTACAAGGCCAGATCAGTCAATCATCCAGACTGTTGCCCCTGCAACTACTGAAAAGGCTGCTGCCCCTCTTCAGGAACCACACGTTTGTCTGGCCTCTCAACATATACTCCTCAGTTGTGGTTGCACCTACGGTACGGCTATCTGTATCGCTGAGGCACGCAAGCCTCCCCACAAACGGCAAGGTCCATGACTGAGTTACGGAACCCTAAAAAAAAGGAGTTTAATGGAATAATCTAAAGCAGAGCAACAAATGAGTCAGTCAGTCTACAGCACACTAAAATCTCTAGTCTATTGTCTTAGACTGGATTCAAATGGCTCAAATGGCTCTGAGCACTATGGGACTTATCATCTCAGGTCATTAGTCCCCTAGAACTTAGAACTACTTAAACCTAACTAACCTAAGGACATCACACACATCCATTCCCGAGGTAGGATTCGAACCTGCGACCGTAGCGATCGCACGGTTCCAGACTGAAGCGCCTAGAACCACTCGCCCACACTGGCCTGCTTAGACTGGATTACTGACACTACAGGATTTTTAAAGTTTTAACAAACTCTTATCGTCGTCAGCTACATTTGTTTATCATTTGCTCCTCAGGACAGTCTGCACCCAAATTTGCTTCTGTTTTCCTATCCATATACAAACTACACTCAGTTAATATGTGATGCGTAGTGATTTGTAAGCCATTTGAGTCACGGATAGGGTTGTCCTCTCACTGGAATATGAAGCCATCAGCTACTGGACTGCGTCTTGTAACCACTGGGGTGACTGGTGTTAGGTACCCTACGGTCGGCTGATTTCCTTCGGTGACTACAGACTGTCATCCTGCACTGTCAGTCCCTCCTCCTCCCACAGTTCCTTGGCTCTGAGAGTCAACAACGAGATTACAGCCCACTGTACACACACACACACACACACACACACACACACACACACATACACACATACACAAACACACACACCACACTATGCATCACATTTCAGTCCTGAAAGATACTTTGGCTACTTCATCCGCTTACTCCTTTTCTCAGTTTGACGTGTGGTCTGTTGGCTATCAAAACGATACATATTTCCTCTCCTGTTGAGGGAGGAGATGGGTATTCTATATCTTTCACGTCATTTTCTCTAGTGCAGTGTCTGTCGGACACCAATGGAGCCGACGGAGACGACAATCGTTCTAGGCGCTACAGTGTCGAACCGCACGACCGCTACGGTCACAGGTTCGAATCCTGCCTCGGGCATGAATGCGTGTGATGTCCTTAGGTTAGTTAGGTTTGTTCTAAGTTCTAGGGGACTGATGACCTCAGCACTTAAGTCCCATAGTGCTCAGATCCATTTGAACCATTTTGACAATCGTTTTGTGTCCATGATGCCTCATCTGCTCTAGGCTGGGAAGGCGGATCCTGAAGACGCCTTCGGGGAACACCACTGAAAGCTCTGAACGTGCCTTTGCTTCAAACCATCGGTATATATCGTATTAAGATTTTAATATCTACTCAAAACTCTATATAACATAATTTAAAAGTAAAATATGGAATTTCTCTTGCTTTTTAATTTGTCAAAAGCAAAGTAATTCTGGGCCTCTTTAATAGAAAAGTGGAGATCGGCTCCGACACCGGCGCAGAAGTGGGTGTAGGATTGGTTCAAAATGGTCCAATGGCCTAATTTCCTTGTGTCACAGCAGGTACGTCATTTTTAAACGGAAGACCTTTAACACGTAATGGAGCCGAAGTCACACGAAGGCTCTATAAAACTGGAGCCAACAGGTTCGATCTGCTCCCCATTTTCGATAGAAAATATATTTTATAATATCTAGTGCTTTAAGAGACTATGTTTTCAGGTATTAAATTAAACCATGCGAGACCTAGAAACCTAAGAACGTCCCTTGTCCTCAACTCGAAAAGTTAAAAACAGAATGTGAACTGCTAAAACAGGACACACAAACTTTTTTCTCTTGAAAAACTGAAACCTTTTCTCCACATATTCATCTAACATTTCAACTGTCTGCTGCAGAAAATCGGTTGTTGTTGGAAGACTGAAGGCAGGAAAAAGACAGAGAAGTACACAAAGCATTAACGCTGGACAAGTCTTGTTACTGTAGTTATGCATCACCTCGGTTCCGACAGTTCCGGAACCTGTACAGAAAATTGGAGTAGAGGTCAACATACACATCATTTCCACCCTTTTTATTGCTCATGAAAACCACACATTGCATGTTGGCCGGACGTTGTGGCCGAGCGGTTCTAGGCGCTTCAATCCGGGACCGCGCTGCTGCTATGACCACAGGTTCGAATCCTGCCTCGGGGATTGATGTGTGTGATGTCCTTATGTTACAGAGGCTTTGGTAGTTCTAAGTCTAGGGAACTGATGACCTAAGCTGTTAAGTCGCATAGTGCTTAGGGGCATTTGAATCCCATATTGTACCACCATACAGCGAGACCTTCAGAAGTGGTGGCCCGGACTGCTGTACACACCGGCACCTCTAATACCCAGGAGCACGTCCTCTTGGACTGATGTATGCCTATATTCGTCGTGGCATACCATCCACAAGTTCATCACGGCACTGTTGGTCTAGATTGTCCCACTCCTTAACCGCGATTCGACGTATATCCCTCACAGTGGTTGGTGGGTCACGTCGTACCTAAACAACCATTTTCAATCTATCCCAGGGCATGTTCGATGGGGTTCATGTCCGGAGAACGTGCTGGCCACTTAAGTCGAGCCATGTCTACATCTACATCTGCATCCATACTCCGCAAGCCACCTAACGGTGTGTGGCGGAGGGTACCCTGAGTACCTCTATCGGTTCTCATTTCTATTCCAGTTTCGTATTGTTCGTGGAAAGAAGGATTGTAGGTATGCTTCTGTGTGGGCTCTAATCTCTCTGAATTTATCCTCATGGTCTCTTCGCGAGATATACGTAGGAGGGAGCAATATACTGCTTGACTCTTCGGTGAAGGTATGTTCTCGAAACTTCAACAAAAGCCCGTACCGAGCTACTGAGCGTCTCTCCTGCAGAGTCTTCCACTGGAGTTTATCTATCATCTTCGTAACGCTTTCGCGATTACTGAATGATCCTGTAACGAAGCGCGCTGCTCTCCGTTGGATCTTCTCTATCTCTTCTATCAACGCTATCTGGTACGGATCCCACACTGCTGAGCAGTATTCAAGCAGTGGGCGAACAAGCGTACTGTAACCTACTTCCTTTGTCTTCGGATTGCATTTCCTTAGGATTCTTCCAATGAATCTCAGTCTGGCATCTGCTTTACCGACGATCAACTTTGTATGATCATTCCATTTTAAATCACTCCTAATGCGTACTACCTGATAATTTATGGAATTAACTGCTTCCAGTTGCTGACCTGCTGTTTTGTAGCTAAATGATCAGGGATCTATCTTTCTATGTATTCGCAGCACATTACACTTGTCTACATTGAGATTCAATTGCCATTCCCTGCACCATGCGTCAATTCGCTGCAGATCCTCCTGCATTTCAGTACAATTTTCCATTGTTACAACCTCTCGATACACCACAGCATCATCTGCAAAAAGCTTCAGTGAACTTCCGATGTCATCCAACAGGTCATTTATGTATATTGTGAAAAGCAACGGTCCTATGTCACTCCCCTGCGGCACACCTGAAATCACTCTTACTTCGGAAGACTTCTCTCTATTGAGAATGACATGCTGCGTTCTGTTATCTAGGAACTCCTCAATCCAACCACACAATTGGTCTGATAGTCCATATGCTCTTGCTTTGTCCATTAAACGACTGTGGGGAACTGTGTCGAACACCTTGCGGAAGTCAAGAAACACGGCATTTACCTGTGAACTCGTGTCTATGGCCCTCTGAGTCTCGTGGACGAATAGCGCGAGCTGGGTTTCACACGACCGTCTTTTTCGAAACCCATGCTGATTCCTACAGAGTAGATTTCTAGTCTCCAGAAAAGTCATTATACTCGAACATAATACGTGTTCCAAAATTCTGCAACTGATCGACGTCCCTTCTTGAAAACGGGGATGACCTGTACCCTTTTCCAATCCTTTGGAACGCTACGCTCTTCTAGAGACCTACGGTACACCGCTGCAAGAAGGGGGGCAAAAGTTCCTTCGCGTACTCTGTGTAAAATCGAACTGGTATCCCATCAGGTCCAGCGGCCTTTCCTCTTTTGAGCGATTTTAATTGTTTCTCTATCCCTCTGTCGTCTATTTCGATATCTACCATTTTGTCATGTGTACGACAATCTAGAGAAGGAACTACAGTGCAGTCTTCCTCCGTGAAACAGCTTTGGAAAAAGATATTTAGTGTTTCGGCCTTTAGTCTGTCATCCTCTATTTCAGTACCATTTTGGTCACAGAGTGTCTGGACATTTTGTTTTGATCCACCTACCGCTTTGACATAAGGCCAAAATTTCTTAGGATTTTCTGCCAAGTCAGTACATAGAACTTTACTTTCGAATTCATTGAACGCTTCTCGCATAGCCCTCCTCACACTACATTTCGCTTCGCGTAATTTTTGTTTGTCTGCAAGGCTTTGGCTATGTTTATGTTTGCTTTGAAGTTCCCTTTGCTTCCGCAGCAGTTTTCTAACTCGGTTGTTGTACCACGGTGGCTCTTTTCCATCTCTTACGATCTTGCTTGGCACATACTCATCTAACGCATATTGTACGATGGTTTTGAACTTTGTCCACTGATCCTCAACACTATCTGTACTTGAGACAAAACTTTTGTGTAGAGCCATCAGGTACTCTGAAATCTGCTTTTTGTCACTTATGCTAAACAGAAAAATCTTCCTACCTTTTTTAATATTTCTATTTACGGCTGAAATCATCGATGCCGTAACCGCTTTATGATCGCTGATTCCCTGTTCTGCGTTAACTGTTTCAAATAGTTCGGGTCTGTTTGTCACCAGAAGGTCTAATATGTTATCGCCACGAGTCGGTTCTGTGTTTAACTGCTCAAGGTAGTTTTCAGATAAAGCACTTAAAAACATTTCACTGGATTTTTTGTCCCTGCCACCCGTTATGAACGTTTGAGTCTCCCAGTCTATATCCGGCAAATTAAAATCTCCACCCAGAACTATAGCATGGTGGGGAAATCTACTCGAAATATTTTCCAAATTATCCTTGAGGTGCTCAGCCACAACAGCTGCTGAGCCAGGGGGCCTATAGAGACATCCAATTACCATGTCTGATCCTGCTTTAACCGTGACCTTCAGCCAAATCATTTCACATTTCGGATTTCCGTCAATTTCCTTCGATACTATTGCACTTCTTATCGCTATAAACACGCCTCCCCCTTCACTGTCCAGCCTGTCTCTGCGGTATACATCTCAATCTGAGTTTAGGATTTCATTACTGTTTACGTCTGGTTTCAGCCAACTTTCTGTCCCTACTACTATATGGGCGTTGTGACCGTTTATTAGTGAGAGCAGTTCTGGGACCTTTCTATAGACGCTCCTGCAGTGTACTATTAGCACATTAATATTGTTATTCCCTGTTGCATTTTGCCTACTCCTACCTTGGCGCGTCTCAGGAGGCGTCTTGTCGGGAGTAGGGAGGGAAGTCATTCACAAGATGTGCACGATGGGGGCGCGAATTGTCGTCCATGAAGACGAATGCCTGCCCAATATGCTGCCGATATGGTTGCACTATCGGTCGGAGGATGGCATTTACGTATCGTACAGCCGTTACGATGCCTTCCATGACCACCAGCGGCGTACGTCGGCCCCACGTAATTCCACCCCAAAACAGCAGGGAACCTCCACCTTTCTGCACTCGCTGGACAGTGTTTCTAAGGCGTTCAGCTTGACCGGGTTGCCTCCAAACACGTGTCCGACAATTGTCTGGTTGAAGGCATATGCGACACTCATCAGTAAGGAGAACGTGATGCCAATACTGAGCGGACCGTTCGGCATGTTGTTGGGCCCATCTTTACCGCGCTGCGTAATGTTGTTGTTGAACAGATGGACCTTGTCATGGACGTCGGGAGTGAAGTTGCGCATAATGCAGCCTATCGTGCTCAGTTGGAATCGTAAAACGACGTCCTGTGGCGGCACGAAAAGCATTATTCAACATGGTGGAGTTGCTGTCAGGGTTCCTCCGAGTCATAATCCATAGGCAGCGATCATAGATTGCAGTAGTAACCCTTCGGCGGCCTGAGCGAGGCATGTCATCGACAGTTTCTGTCCCTCTGTATCTTCTCCATGTCCGAACAACATAGCTTTGGTTCACTCCGAGTGCGCCTGGACGCTTTCCTTGCTGACAGTCCTGGCACAAATCAAGAACGCGGACGCGGTCGAACCGCGTTATTGACGTCTAGGTATGGTTGAACTACAGACAAAATGAGCCGTGTACCTCCTTCCTGGTGGAATGACTGGAACTGATCGGCTGTTGGACCCCTCTGTCTAATTGACGCTGCTCATGTATGTTTGTTCACATCTTTGGGCGGGTTTAGTGACATCTCTGAACAGTCAAATGGACTGTGTCTTTTTTGATATAATATCCACAGGCAACGTCTATCTTCAGGAGTTCTGGGAACTGATGTGATGCAAACCTTTTATGATGTGTGTATCAGTAGCTATGTCAAAGACAGTTCCACTTAAATCACTAACTTGAGGGACATCATCTTATATATATATAGGACTGGACCTTTTGATCCATTCCGTCTCCTTGATCTTCCTAAAGATATTTTGGCTATTGGTTTGTGTTGTTTTATGGGTTCAGTGGTTCTTGCATCTGACATACGCTCTGTATGTTCTTTCCATCTTAAGTGATATTGTTTTACTATGTAAATTATGTTTTGCATATTCAGTTCAGCTCCGATGTCATCATTACTCTTTTTATCCATCGAAGTGTATCCAGCCACGTATCTAAGGAAATCAATTTCATATGCTTCTGTTCTCTTCTGTTCTGTTAGTAGTCCAGTTTTTGCATTCATAGAGCAGTGCTGATATAGCCACAACCTTATAGGACGTAAATACATCATCTATGTGGACATTCTTCCCCAATGTTCTGCGCAAAATTCCACATAAATAGATAGGTCTAACTCATTTGGTATTCCATTGTCTGCCCTTCACGTATTACAGCACCTTAAATATTTAAATGTATTAATTTGTTTTATGATCTGCTTGTCAACTTCAATCTTAACTCGCATGGGCTGGTGTCGTAAAAATGCTATTGGTTACGTCTTTGCGATGGAGATATTCAGGTTTTATTCTCTGGTTATTTTACTTAAATTAAAGATTGCCTCACGTAAATCATTTTCATTCTAATAATTACTTGCTGTTCAGTAAAAAGTAGTGCACCAACATCCATATTGTTAATTTTTAAATGTTTTATTGTCTGTTACGAAGCTCTGGTTACATCGTCGATGTACGTATTAAAAAGAGTGGGGAAAAAGGGGACGCACTTGACAATTCCGTAGGTTCATTTTAAACATATTATATCTACTGCCTGCTATTTTTGTATGTATTTTATTATTCGTATATAAACCATGTATAGCTCTTATGGGATAGAATCCCTCTGTTTCTAAACATTTCTTACAGTTGGTTTCGACTAACTTTATCAAGGGCCTTATTGTAGTCAATGAAGGCTAGAAAAGCTGGCAAAATGAATTCAAAATGTTTTTCTATTAGTTGTGTCATGGTGAAGATACAGTCTGAACATGATCTGCCTTTTTGAAAACCAAGTTTGGCATCAGATAGTAAAATTTCAGCGATTGGCGCTAGTCGTTTTGTTAAAATTTTAACACGCAATTTATAAATTGATTTCAGAACCTCTGTAGTTTTGACAGTCATGTCCGTTACCTTTCTTATAAATGGGGCAAAAAAATTTGTTTTGCAAAATTTCATCCATGTTTTATCAGTTATGTACTGATTTTGTCATACTGTGGGGTATTCCTGTTCTTGGTAAACGTTACTGCGGCCTGTATAATCAGTTCATCATAAGAATAAACCTGATGTGAACTAACACAAACACGATGATTGGTCAGAAGTCGTAGCACAAGTACACCGATGTTGTTACGCTCTTGGAAGTAGGCTCTAATTATGTATTAGATATATTATTACTAAGTTACGTTAAATGAAACATTATGATTTTCAAATGTATTAACAGCTATCAACGTTTTTCTTAATCACGCTTTAGCTACGTAGTTTTTATTTGAAAAATCATGTGTAGTCACAGTCTCTGCAGCGTTGTGCTCTGTCGCGCTGTTAATGCACAGTATGAAAAATGGCTGAGGCTGCTTTCTGTTCCGTAGTGAAACACGCGCGTGGAACACGATTAAAAAGTGCCGAGAAATAGCTATTCTTTACGTTTCTTATAAATTTACGGAGATAATCGGATTCGAAGTTTTCTCAGCGTTATATAATGCAGTTGATACACAAGCTTTCGCTGAATGTGTTGCGCAGTCGGTAGCATAATGGAATGTGCATTAGTTATGTTTTTGTCATGCGTTGGTTCAAACCTCCCCCGCATCCTTAATTATTTCTCGTTCAATTTTAAATACCTACATCTCGTAATTATAAAACTCATCATTTTTTATGAATAATGCACGTCTCCTTGTTTGTAATTACATATTGGACGCGAAATTCCTGTTTTCATTCCAAATTATCGAAGTTTTATGAAAAACTGTTCAGAAAAGTTGTTTAAATTGAGACAGCCTAGCAATTTAATTTTTAAAGCAAAAATGAAAAACCAAGTTCTCCTTATTTGAACTATGCCAATCGTTTTATACCACGGAGATAGATAAGTATCATAGAAACATGAAAAACAATCTTTTTCACAACATCGAGCACATCATACAAATGCTGCATTTTTACGTTTGCTACTGTAACAGTACAATATGAACCCAACAGAACTGATCTGGGGCCAAGCTGCGGGGTTTGGCCCGAGAAGTAACAAGACTGTTAAGCTGTCAGACATACCGGAACTAAAAGACGCAGCTTTTTCACACTTCACTGCCGAACGCCGTCAGGATATAGAACGGCTCGTCATAAAAGAAGAAGGCCCGCATCTCGTGGTCGTGCAGTAGCGTTCTCACTTCCAACGCCCGGGTTCCCGGATTCGATTCCCGGCGGGGTCAGGGATTTTCTCTGCCTCGTGATGGCTGGGTGTTGTGTGATGTCCTTAGGTTAGTTAGGTTTAAGTAGTTCTAAGTTCTAGGGGACTGATGACCATAGATGTTAAGTCCCATAGTGCTCAGAGCCATTTGAACCATAAAAGAAGAAGAGAAAATTCTGCGCCTGGTTGGCTTCGTGGATTCTGTTGTTGATAGGCTCGTTATCAACGTAGCAGGTGACACAGAACTGAAACGTATTTCACGGGTTCGGAACAGGAAGGAACTAAGAGATTACCAGACCACTGATTGTAAGTAATACCTTCAGTAGCTTCAATATTTAACTATACAGTAAAATCATTCTATATTTTATTACGCACGGCTTATTCAGAAAAATTACCTTGCGATTAAGTCAGGAATTTTCATCATTCTTGTGTTTAATTACAATAGTACGTTAGCCAAAAACGATAACGTGCAGCGGTTTTCGTCTAGTTGTTAAGGAGCGTATTGTGGGAGATTTGCAGTGTATTATTCCATTCTGGTTAAAAATTACATGACATTCGAAACTGTATTGCTCCTCTTCTCGTCTCTTTTTACATGTGAAATGTAGCTGGCCAGCTGTACCAGCTGACCGGTCAGTGCTGTCCAAGTTAAATGCACCGGTAAAGCTGTTGTCCCGTATTGTCGCTAAGTCGATGTGCGCGTAACGCACCGCACAAAACGTACCCTTATTATCGTACTTGACAGCACTCGAGACAGGTTGGCTGCAGTCCCACTTGAAACAGAAATCCAATGAGGTTCCAGCAAACGCGGAAGAATACGTAGTGCAATGTTTACATCAGGTTTATTCTTATGATGACCAGATTATAGTTCCTTTAACGTTATTAAGCCTACATTCCTTCTAACATTCTGCGTGGTGTCTGTTTGTTCTATATCGTGTCTCCCTACCACTTTCGCGCAACGACGCTCTGAGTGTGTTTTTTAGGGAATTGACTAGTTTGAACCTGGGACCTGTTGCTGGCAAGGAGACGCCAGACCACACATGACATGTAGAATTCAGAAGAGTTCAGTGAGACTAGCGATGATATAACCAAATACTTAATGATTTCAGTGTCAGCTCCACTGCACTCCCTGTAAAAGAATCTTAATACTAACTAAATTTAGTGGAAGGGGTTCAATGCTTTCCTATTTTTAGTTAGCTGGTAAAATAACGTCGAAAAAGCAGTTAAGTTTACCATTTGAAATTTTATTCTGCTCACAAAACATTGTTTATAAATTACACTATTGATAAAAGGAGATGTTTAATACAGGATGGTAAAAACCAACTGCGTTCAACAAAAATGTGAACGAATATTCCCTGAGTGGGTTTCCAAGTTCTACAATGGATCAAAGGATGACCTATGCCATATCACATCTATAATCTAGGTTTAAATTAAGTTTCACAAAAGAGAAAACTATCAAAATGGTCTACAGTGACCCTCAATTCTCTTTAATTACTTATCTAACTTGTCGTAAATTACAGTGGCTGATGTGGCTTCTCAATAGCTATATAACAGAAAAATCATCGCGTTCCAGATTTCTACATCAAGTGGCAAATGTGAACACCATGATCTTTAATTGACGATCGACACTAGTATTACGTAAAAAGGGGTGTAACAGATAAGACTTCTGCAGTTCTGAGTGAAGCTTTATGCGCTGTTATGCGGCATCGCGTGCGTTCATTACATTGTCGGTGTTCGTCAGGGGGTGGCTGGCAGCACAGCTCCGCTCACCTCGCCGTCTCGGAAGTAACTCTTGTCCTAACTTCTCCTTACTACAATTTACCGAAGTTGGTTTTAAAAAAAACTATCTGGCTGTGTTTTCATCTTACCAATCAGGGTCTCAATGTTAACCTTAAGCTCCGCCTACAAAAATTCTGTCTATCCAATGAGAAACGTTATACTTTTCGTGGTGGGGCAATGGTTTTAAAGTTTGCAACGTAACAGAGACGCGAAAAAGTCTCACGCTAAAACTTGAGGGTGGTGTAGCCCTTTTTGTGTTATCGTAAGATCTATACTGTTCTTCTGGAGGGCTCTAGATTTTAACATTGGGGGGGTGGGGGGGTGGTGGGTGGTCCTGACGTAACAGAGACGCGAAAAAGTCTAGCGGTTAGCTGGCGACGTGAGTGTCCGTCCGTCCCTTATCGTAGGGCCTTCCAGCTTAACACGGTTCTGCTCTCGGCTTCTGTTCTCGTTTCTCCCCTTGGAACTGCGTCTGTCTCACGGTGGGAAGGTATGGCATGCATTTAGGCATTCTTGTGTTAGTCTGTGGTATTCCATTTGCTCACTCGTTACTCGTATTACTTTGGTTAATTTAATGTCACGATGTATTCGGAGCTATGCGACATACTACTGGATTTGCTTATCATGTCAGGGTTTTCATGGAAGGTGTTGGATTTGCCTGACACCTTACATATCACCACCCTTCGAACTTAATTTTTGCACTGAAGTTAGGCAATGATTGAATCGTTGTCTAAGTAAGTCAAAAATTATGCCGTTGTCTAAATTTTGTTGCCTACTGTTATTCTGTTCTATGCTAGTTTGTATTACTAATTTATATTTTTATATACTTCCACGTTATAATTAAAATGATAAGAGAAGAATATGTTTATGCTATTATTAATTTTTAGTTATTTTCTTTCTTTATTTAAGTGTGAAGTTTGTTATCGAAAGTGAGGTGTCTTCACATTGATTTTCTTAGAAATATATATTTTTTATAAATGTAGTAATCAAGTAAAATCTATTCCTAACACATTTACTAAATATCATGTACTAGTAAAATGTTTTTGTTTCTAGACACTCATTTCAACATTGTTACAATAACAAATAAGAATTATTTCCAAGAATTGCTTTGACAAAGAAATATATATACACAAGTGTTGAGATATTATCCTAACAAATGGTACAAATGTTAAAAAAAAGGAAAAACATCCAACAAGATAATTTTTTATTCTTTGTTTTTATAAGAAGAAAATAAGTAAAATATAGTTATTCTTTTATTTTTATGAGGAGAAAATAAGTGGCAGACAGTTTTAGTGTTTATTATGCCTTACTTTTGTTCTTTATATACTGTCCATATCAGAACTAATGACTTATTTTTATCGATAGTCTATTTTTTACTTAAGTCCATAGTCAATGACTGTTATTTTGTAGTTTATTAGCTGTCTGGTGTGCTTAACTTATTTAGTTTTTCACATGTTACTTTTGTACAATTCCTACATCACATAATTTTTTCACACATTCACACAATCCTATGAATGTTTAAGCATGAGGTTGGCGAATGTTTTTTTTTTTTTTTTTTGCACGAAGGTTACAGACTTGAGCGAGATGGATGTGGGAAAGTATTTGATGTACAGCTTCGTTCGTTGTTCCTCGTTGGCTTTACAAGTGTGTGTTGCTGTTGTGGAGGTCCCATAATGGAATGGAGCTGTGAATGCAGAATCTCGTGGTTTACTGGCTTTGTATGCTGGAAGGTCATCGTTATGTGTTGCTGAAAGTGGTCGTTTTTCGTCGTAATACTTCGCAGACGACTAGTTTACAATAGGATAGGGATTTGGGAAGGTATGTCGTCTATTCTTCACCCATCTTCTTTTTTGGTCTCAATCTTGCGAATCTTCAACTTCTGTTCTTCCTGCTATTTCTCTGCTTCTTACTTGCTTCTTGGTCCTTCTCTGGGCAGGATATGGAAATATTTATTGATAACTAGTCGCTTTGAAGTTCTCCTCCTAGTAACAGTTTGATAAATGGTTTGGACATGTCATTTATACTTTGTGGACGATTTCTTAGTTTCGTGCATCAGCGTGCTGTTTAATAGCGGTAGGGTGACTTTTACACATATTTTTTTTTGCCAGTGGTGGCTTGCCCAAGCAGTCTTCTCGTCAGGCCGTTTTTTGCTCGCTCCGTTCATTTGGGGCGCTCGGAGACCCTTCCGTCGCGTCTCTGCAGGG
Source organism: Schistocerca nitens (assembly GCF_023898315.1). Classification (NCBI taxonomy): domain Eukaryota; kingdom Metazoa; phylum Arthropoda; class Insecta; order Orthoptera; family Acrididae; genus Schistocerca; species Schistocerca nitens. Next base: position 352,309,702 of record NC_064619.1, read on the forward strand.
CTCTGTCACTGTGCGGCTCTGTGTTCCATCCCAGCAGGGTTCTGCCTATCGGGCAGATTTATTGCCCACCCTACGAGGGCCCTCTGTTGGTCTCGCTGTCCTTTCCTTTCTCTCGACGCTTCTGCCATATAGGAATCGTGTCTTGCTAATTTCATCCTTTTCTTTCTTGATACTTCTCTCGTTGCAACTAGTGGGTCGTTGCATCTTGTCCTTGCTGGAGTTTTTACATTGGTCCTTACAAAAAGTTTTACTTATAATCATCTAACATATGTCTAGTACCTACATTGTTTTCCGCCTTCTTCAAAAGCTTTACAAATTTTGGCACCCTTTCCATGTTACAATTCTAAGATATTTTGAGTCTTAACTTCTACAAGAAACCTCAAATTAGTTTCTTATTGTTGTGTAGTGTTGTGGTGTACAGCATTTTAATATTTCATGCTGTTAGACTATCTACGCTTTATCCCTTCACCTTAATCTATGGTGCTATTGGTGTTATTTTTGTTTTTGTTTTTATTAAAACTATTTTCATTTTCCCACCTTCCTCTCTCTTCATTCTTCTTTCTCCTGACGATCTTATGTGCAACATAATCTTGAAATATTGTGCTGATTGTTTACCTAGTAATAAAATTAATCTTCAAACTTGTACTGAAAGTGTTTAATAGGTAGGCTTAGGTAAAAATACCTCTGCTTTATCTCATAAAATACCCTCTAATTCTTTTTTACTGTCTTCCAAAATACCTGGAACTTCTTGCAGTTTTTCGTCGATTTCTTTATGGACTTCTAACATGAGTTGAGGCGATTCCCCCTTTTGTGCATACCATCCTCTTTATCTTGCGTCATTCTTAATTGTTTGTTTATGACTGGTATTTCTTCTAATTTTAGCTTTTGCTCAAAGAGAAGTGTGACATTCGCGAATGTTACGCTACCTTTCCCCATATCTATTATCGCTTGTCTCTCATTTAAAAAATCTGCACCTATAATCAAATCTACAGTTAGTTTAGATATAATCACGAAGTTGGCTTCGATCTTTTGACCTTGGCACGAAAGAGTTAAACTTGTTTGTCTCGTAACTTCCGCAGCATTGTCTCTAATAGGACCTCTTACTTTAATCTTACGTGTTTTCAGAACTGGCAATTCCTCATTGGCATTACACTGCATGAATAAATTTTCTGAGATCACAGTCAGTTCACTTCCGCTATCAATTACAATATTGACTGGGATATGCTTTACCATGGCCTTCACAATTGGTTGAATTTGAAAAGGTTGGTTCTGTTCTTCTTCTTCTTGCATCAACGAATCCTCCACTGAATCATACATGAGTCTTTTTAGGAATTTCCCTTGTGAATTCGAACTTTCTGTAGGATAAGCTTCCACTCTCTTTTATTTCCTCTTCTCTATTTCTTCCTTCATTTACACTTTCTTCAACATCCTCTACTTTTTCCTCATCCTCGTCTATCTTCTCCTTCTTCGTCGCTACTTCCACATAATCGCATCTAAATGCTCTAATTACCGCTTCATAACTTCCTTCATTATATACGTTGGGTTGTGTGCCCACTCGTAACTTATTTTCAACTTCTGTCGACTGCGCATTATCCTCATTGAATTCGCTTTCCCTGGTTTCCATCTCAAATAGCTCTGCAATACTCATTACTTCGTCCTTTCCTCCTACATTCGTTGTGCATGCCTCTGGTAATTCATCTTCCTCGTCAGTATTCTCCCAATTAATTTCGTCCCAACACGATATTGTTATTTTCTTGTGTTCGTTTTCATCTGGTCCCTGCGGATTTGTTTCTTTCCTTCTTCTCTTCTCGTGATAAGATTTTTACTTCTCTGTTCAAGGTGCTGCAATTGTCCTGGGTCGGTGCGTCATTCTCTTTGGCATGGGCGCTTAGCTGTCAATTCGAACGATTATCGGGGTTTGGTGGTCTTACCTCCACCTCTTCTATCTGTATTCTCTTTTCTTGTTCAGCTTGTTGATATTGGTTTCTTTGTTGATAATTTGTCGGTCTATTGGTTCTCCAGTACCCGTTCCGGTTGTCGTTATTCCCTCTGTAATAGTTGTTGCCGTTCCTGGGTGAATTATAGTTATTGCCATAGTCTCTTCTAAATCCATAACCGGTTCTTTGTTGAAATCTATTGTCGTTTCTTGGTGCGAAGTTAACACATGGTTCGTAATTACTGTTTCTTCGTACTGTGTCTTGTGGATTCCACTGCTTTTTGCTTCCGTTTTCACGCGCGCTTCGTCATTTTCTTGCGTTATCTTCCGAAAATATGAACTCTAGTTCCCTTAGAATACTTTTAAATGCTTCGACGTCATTGCCTCCGCGACCTACTAATGATTGCTGGTATTTCAATGGTAGCTTCATCGCGCATAATTTAATCAACTCTCCGTCACTGTATGGTACATCTAAGCATTGATTTTTCTTTGCCATTAATTCGAAAAATTTCACGGGACTCTTCTCTCCTGAATTTTCAAAATATGGGTTCTGTAATAATTCGTACGTCACTCTGTTCTGTGGTTCGCTGGACCAGTATCGTGAGAGAAACTTCTCTGTGAAATCTTCGTACGATCGGCATGTCGCTGCAACATTCTGCATGGTTTCTGCGACTGTTCCTGACATGTGTGCACATATAAAGTCTAATTTGTGTGCTAGCGTCCAGTGTTCTGGTAATCCTACTCGGAATTGATCAATAGAAGTTCGTGGATGTAATGAGTTTCCTTCTCGAAAGTGTTGAAATTTTCTGACTGTGAGGAAATGATCGTTGTCGTACTCCGTCATAGTTCCATATGAAATTCGCGATTCCTCGCCACTTTTGTTTCTGATCATTTGTCCCGTCGTTCTTTCCGGTTGTGGTAGACCCATTGGATATTGTCCATATTAACTTTCGCCTACCCTCGCGTAGTATCGTTGGAGTGGTACGCAATAATTTTCTTCCATCGGTTGTGAACGTGTAGCTGAATGCATTGCACTGTACTCTTCGCGACCTGGATTTCCATTGTCACGTATGTTACTTTCCGCCTGTGACTGGAATCGCAAATGCGTAATACCTTCGTTAATTGCTTGTTTTTCCGGTGCTGTTACAGATACGGATGTGGTTGCAGACTATGTGCTTGTTCGATCCTGTTCACTACGCTCTTCAATGGTTTGCAACAACTCTGTTCGCAATTTCTGAAATTGTCGCTTCGTTTGTGCTTCTATTTTGACTATGCGGTTATCATATCTTTTCAGCGCTGCTTTTGTGATACGTTTGTGTAACACACTGTTTTCAACAATTTCACGCGCTGTACCTGCTGCTTGTCTAGTAATTACGTTTATCTGTTTCTCTAGTTTATTGACTTCCCCCTGGGTGTTGTTATGTAATGTTTTGATCTCGTCCTGAATGTCATCACGCAATGTTTGTACGTTCGCTTGTACCTTGTCAATGTCTGTTCTCTATTGATTGTGACCTGTTATTAAGTTTCCTATCACTTCTCGAGATTCTTTTGCCTCGTCTTTAATATGACTTAGGTGTAAATGAATTTTTTTGTTTTGTTCTTTAATCGCACGCATTTGTCTCGTGATTTCTGCATTCTGAATTTGATTTTGGTTCGCAATTTCTTTATTTTGCCTTGTCATTGTTTCCGTAATTTGTTGTAATAATTCTGCCAGATTGGTGGGTCCTATTGCGTTTTCTTCCGACGTCCTACACTCTGTGTTTTCGCCCAAGTGTTGGTTCGCAACCGATTGCATTGAACTGTGCTGTGACACGTTTCGGCTCGCATTCCTTGTACTCTGTGGTGAGGGAACTCTGATTACTTGTACTACGGGTTCTACGTATTCAAGACGCAAGTTAGAATCCTCATCGACTGTCTCTCTACTTTCCTGCTCCTCTGTCGTATGCTGACTTACGTTTTCTATGCCTTGACGTACATTATCCTCGTTATGGTGCGTTATATGTCGTATTTCTGGCGATACTGTATCGTCTGTTGTACTGTCCTCTATTCTCTGTCCATTTTCATGCTGGATCTCTACCTCAATTCGTTCAAGGTCTCGATCTGCCATTGCTAATCTTTCCGAATCCCTTATTTTCTGTTTTAAAAGCAATTCACGCGCCCTATTTCGAGTCAACATGCGCTCATACGATCTCACGCGTTTCATTAACTTTTTGCACATACGACTTGACAATCAATTCATTTCTTGTTGGGTCAGAACCAACTTGTCAACGATGTATCCGCCACCTGTGCGCTTGCATTGAAGAGAAAACTTAATTCTAACAATATTAAAATTCATAACTTAATTATGCTATTGTCTCTTCTATAATGTCTATCTATTGAATAGTTTATTACTATCTATCGCTGCAGCTACTGTTTTCGACTATGTATAATTTTAGGAAAAAAAATTTTACGACGAAAATTTTTCAACAGGATATTTTTCTGACCTAGTTAGGCATGTTACTCGTATTACTTTGGTTAATTTAATGTCACGATTTATTCGGAGCTATGTGACATACTACTGGATTTGCCTTTTCATGTCAGGGTTTTCATGGAAGGTGTTGGATTTGCCTGACACCATACATCCTGCCTGCTTCAGACAGAACCACCTATGTATTTCGCACATGCGTCCAGAGTGTTTTATAGTATCTAACTAATTAGATTCAGATATTGTGTGTATTTGCAGATTGTCCTTATCTTCTTTATTTAAATGTTTCATTTTTTTATGCTTTTTCTTGTTTTCGTCTTACATCACATTCAGTACCTTCATCATTAAATTGTTCAAAACATTCAAAGAATACGTCATGGATATGATACCTAAAATAGGCCGTTTTGGTGTAAAAAATACCTATTATGTATTAAAAAGGATGTCTTATAGCCAATTACAGGAGGATCAGGTTATCAAAGGTTTGCTGATACTTCCTGAACCCACATTGAAAGCTGTTTGGATTATAAGATCTAGGTAAGCTGGTCTATCATCCTCTCCATGTCTTTCCTTCACAGTTATTGGGGTCAACATTACGATAACTACTCTAGTATGTATAGTTATTCCTAGATTTTAAAGCAGATTAAAATGGTTTCTTACCACGAGTGGGGGAAGTGTCCTGATGCTCAAATGAAGTGAAGAAGGCCAAGGAGAAATTTTTTATTTCACCATGTGTAGTGCTCTAACATACTTTAACTCTTTCATTACGAGCACAATATTTAGCCGGCATCCATGCGTTGCTCCATGTGTACGAGCGCCGAAGTTGCCGGCGTTTACGCGCTGATGTGTGTATACGAGCAACGTATATAGACGGCGTCAGCATAAATCTTTCTTCAAGCTCTACAGAACATTGGAAAACAGTTCTTAATTTTTTCAGGTTCGTAACATTCATTTGAAAATTGTGTTTTTAGCTACGTTTAGTTTGTTTTGTAATATATTTGACCTCCGTTTCAGAATGCTACAGAGGAGTTCAAAAAGAATTCTATTCGTTAACGGACCCACTGGTTCGGAAAATGATCCAGATAATGAAAATCAACATGTTGTTACATCACCTACAAAAACTAAGAAAGGAATAGCTGTATGTAGTACTTCAGAATCACAAGCGGAGAATATTGAATCCCTTAACATTGACCGTGAAATATGGAAGTCAGAAATACTTGTGCTTAAAATACATAAGTTTTGGTTAGAAAGTTCAGGTGATAAAATAAACATAACTAGATCACCGAAAATCTTAGATTACTTTCAGCTTTTCGTGTCTGAAGATCTCGTAGAGTTAATTGCAAATGAAATAAATCAATATTGGTCTGGGAAAGATAATAGTAACATAAACAATTAAGAAGGAACTGGAGTAGCCGAACTATACTGGTTTTTTGCTAAATCATTTTTAATGATGCGCAACAAGAAGTTATCTTTAGTAGAGTATTGGAGTAAAGACAACCTTCTGCGTAACAATATTTTTGGATGAGTAATGGCTAGAGACCGCTATTTCAAATTATTACGAATGCTACATTTCAAGCATGATGTTGGTTCTACCAATGATCGTTTGTACAAAATACGGAACGTCATTGATTTATTACGAAAACAATTTAGTCACTCATTTCAACCATTCCAAAAGCTGTGTATAGACGAAAGTTTACTGTTATAGAAAGGGCGCCTTTCTTTCAAACAATACATCCCGTCAAAAAGAGATTTGGAATAAAATCTTTTGTTCTCTGTGACTGTGAGACAGGATTTGTGTAAGATTTGTTTATGCCGCATCATCTACCCTGGTGGATACCAAAAATAAGGATACTGGGAAGACGGGAACAATAGCTGAAGCACTTATGAAGCCCTGTTTAGGAAAGGACCATACCGTTTACGTAGATAATTGGTATTACAGTCCAGCTTTATCTAGAATGCTACACAGTAACTGCACAAATGAGTGCGAGACCGTAAGAAAGAGAAGGAAAGGATTACCTAAAACTGATGAACAATTAAAAAGATGATAGGCAACCTCTCGATGATACAAAAATTTAATATTCATAAAGTGGATGGATAAAAAATAAGTCTATATGCTTTCTACCATGAACTCGGATGAATTTATACAATAATCAAGCACGGTGGGAAAAATGTTATCCAGAAATCTGTATGCGTATTGGATTATAATAATTCAATGGTGGCAGTTGATGAAGCTGGTATGATTATAAGCACTGCGGAATCAACAAGCAACTCTCTGAAATGGTGTCGCAGATATTTCTTTCACTTGTTGGATATTTGTGTGTGGAATGCCTATTACCTTTATAGTCCGCCCCCGGTAGCTGAGTGGTCAGCGCGACATAAAGTCAATCCTAAGGGCCTGGGTTCGATTCTCGGCTGGGTCGGAGATTGTCTCCGCTCAGGAACTGGGTGTTGTGTTCTCCTAATCATCATCATTCCATCCCTAGCGACGCGCAAGTTGCCGAAGTGGTGTCAAATCGAAAGACTTGCACCCGGCGAACGGTCTACCCGACGGGAGGCCCTAGTCGCACGACGACCTATTACCTTTGTAAACACAAGGACAAAGAACCGGTATCCATGTCAAAATTTCAATTGCAGTTAATTAGGGAAATACTGGAAAAGTATCTTCGAAATATAGAACGTCAACACTCAACAGGCAGTAATCATCCATTGAGATTAATAGACAGACATTTTCCTTCGGTTTACAAATCGGTACGAGGAAACCGAAATAGAAAGTGTGTTGTTTGTAGTGCAAAAGACAGACGACGAGAATCCCAGTGTAAAAACTGTAATGTTGGTTTGCGTGTTGACCCTTGTTTTCAAATTTATCATGCTGAATTACATTATTAAGAATTTCTGAGTTATCGTAAATTGCGTTTTTGTTTATAATACTTGTAAAATCACCAAATATATTGTTAACTAACAAATAAGGTAACCTGCTCTTCAGCTTACTGGCGCGCAATTTGCACAGTTCGCGGCATGCTGCACCAATCAGTGGCGTCAGTGCAGCGTTCAGTGGCGCCTCTGCAGCGGAGCAGACTGCCGTAACGTTTTCGTGACCACAGTTAATGCAGAATCCAGTTCCCACATCGAAAATTGACACTTGTATTCTTCATAACTGGAGGAACTGAAACCTTAACTGCCCCTCCCTGGCCCATTGTGTGGCCTCAGAAGGCCTGACTAATGACGGCGGTAGATCTGACGAAATATTCCACCCTTTCCAACATACCGTTTCTCTGGCTGGGCTGGAAAATATACATTTCAAGTAGACCTAGTACATAGCCAAAAGACGACAGCCATGATCAGACGACAGCCATAATATGGATGTGAACGTCTACCTGAGCGCCCCACCAACTTCCTTAAGTTACCCCAAACACATCTGCAGCCACAGTCAACTGCAGTCTCTTCTTAACATTATTGGGTTCAACGTATGATTCACACTTCTACCACAGTAAAGACCTTTATGTATATTTCTTTAGATACCCATTTTAAATTCTTTGATGCTCCTACGTTACATGCTAATGGACACCACAGAAAGGACGAGCGTAGTGGAGGCAGCTAAAGGAGGAGTAGCTGTTTTTGTAAGCAGTGTACTACTCCTCGTCTCTCTCCCTCGTCACCAGTCTACAAGCATTCTCTGAACAGTGCTCGTCACCAGATCAAGATCTAGACCATGCCCCCCCCCCCCCCCCCGCCAAGTTGGGGATATAATGAACTGTTCCTCAGCAACCACCTTTCCTGGGGTAGAGCAACTGAGAGTGTGTATGCCTATTGAAGAGGGGGCAGAGCATACAACTCAGCACTCCAACAGAGTCGTTGATGATGATGGTGCTTGGTTTGTGGGGCGCTCAACTGTGCGGTCATCAGCGCCCGTACACTGTACACAGTCCAGTGCAGCCACTTTCATGAGTGATGAGGGAATGATGAGGACAACACAAACCCCCATTCCCCGGGCAGAGAAAATCCCCAACGCGGCCGGGAATCGAACGCGGGACCTAGTGTTCCAAAAGTAGTCAACAATGGCCACTAGAACACGTTCAACTGAGTCGTTTACTGCTATCGATCTCTCATTATGGTCTCCAGTTCTCCTACGCACTTTTCAATATGAAGAGGTCGATGACTTTTGCTCAAATGACCACACCCCATTATGGATTGACCTGCGAGAGAGAGCAGTGCCTGAAAGAGAATAGCAAAGATGAATATTCAGTAACGTAAATGGGACACTGAACTGTCAATTTGAAGTGTTTGAACATTGTGTCAAGAGTCCAAGAAACGCCGCTGAATCATCATTTCCACGGTCCTCAAGCCACCTGCAAAGATAACCCATCCTGCTTCGTAACCAAGGGCAAGGCTGTGCGAAGATTCAAGTGCCAAACGATCAAGAAATTAGTAAGGTTATTTTGACAGAAAATTATTTTTCTTTCTCTTTTTATCCCTTCTGTGAGGCGTATTATTGTTCCTAAATTTTGTTGCAGGTATTCTTTCTGTTGTAAGCATATGTTTTGGTTTAACCAACGATACAGGTTTTCAGCTACAATTACATGTGCAAATTGTGGTTTGATTAGGTGTCAATGTCTGGAAGCTAACACTAACACTTAGTACAGGCTGTCTCAAAAAATGGTTCAAATGGCTCTGAGCACTATGGGACTTAACTTCTGGGGTCATCAGTCCCCTAGAACTTAGAACTACTTAAACCTAACTAACCTAAGGACATCACACACATCCATGCCCGAGGCAGGATTCGAACCTGCGACTGTAGCGGTCGCGCAGTTCCAGGCTGTCTCATTCCTGATGCAAATCACTTCACCAAAGTAGGTGGCTGTGTGGCCTTAAATGTCCTCTTCGTCTCAGATTAGCATAAGTGCTACGTAACGTTAATGTCCTGGATTATTTTTTTAATACCGGGCGTTCTGTGCTCCAAACGGGATGATTTAGGGAGCGATTAACGCACGGTGCGGAGCAGTGCATTGAGTACCGGACTAGTGGGTAGCCGAACCGCATCTTTCTCACGCAGGCTGTTCTTTGCAAACCATGATGGTGTGAGCAAGGTTTTGACGCACAGCGTTGGTGCATTAGATCTCAGAATGCAAGCTTCTGTCTTCTCGCTTCATTGTATTATCTACCTTGGTGGTATCTCCGCCTGTTCTACAAAAAAAAACTTTTTTTCTATTTCTGATAAAAAATATTGTGATCCTAGTTGTATTTTGAGTGCCGAATTGAAATCTGTTTTTGGTTTTTTTCTGTCAGGGATAGTTTATGAGTAATCGCAATTTTATTTCTCTTTACAGTTTCTGATATAGTGCAGCAAACGTGAGGTGAAATTCGACAAACAAATGCACATCTTTATGATGTTATAAGTTCATCACATTAATGGAGGGTTGGCTCTAACATATAACACAGTAACCTTTGTGTATACACTTTGAAGCATTTATTTGACATGAGAAATTACAGAAAATTGACAAACAATGAGCCACTGCCTTGTAATGCACATCACTTTTTTCTCTTGTATTGTGAATCTTTCTTCTCTCGAATGATATTCCAGCAAAGGTACCCACTTCCCTTCATAACGTCTTTCTATGGTAGAAATGTCTTTATGGAATCTTTCCCCATGTTCATCCGATACGTCACTACAGCTCTCTGTGAAGTAGTCCAGAGGAGAGTCCATCGTATGTACCTTCAAAGACATATTGCACACAAAATCCTGATATGCTTTGATCATATCCTTCACCATTGCTTTGTAGTTAGTAGCTCTTCTTCTTTCGAGGAAGTTTTCCGACACCATCTTGAAACAGTCCCATGCGGTTTTTTCTTTATCAGTTAAACATGTTTCAAAATTTGCATCTTTCTGCAGCTCCCTGATTTGTGGGCCCACAAATACACCTTCCTTTATTTTTGCAGCTGAAAGACGGGGGAATTGGGTAGCTAGATATGCAAACCCGCAGCCTTTTGGATCCATGGCCTTCACGAATTGTTTCATCAGGCCAAGTTTGATGTGAAGCGGTGGAAGTAGTACATATTCAGGAGCTACCAGACTTTCACGTTGTACATTCTTTTCGCCAACTTTCCATCTTCGCCTAGGCCATTTCTTTTTCACGTAGTGAGAATTTCGGTCTCCACTATCCCACTCGCAAAGAAAACAGTCATACCTTGTGTAGCCTTGTTGCATTCCCAGTACCATAGCAATTACCTTGAAATCTGCACATATATTCCATTTGCGTTCATTGTATTGTAATGAATTTAGCATCATTTGTACGAATTCGTAATTCTCTTTTGTCAAACTAGCGTAAGCTACTGGAACAGAGGGTATTTTATTTCTGTTATGGAGCAAAACACACTTCAGACTTGTTTTCGATGCATCTATGAAATGTCTCCCTCCTGTGAAATATAAGTGAAGTTCAACACTTTCATCAGGCCAGCAACGTCATTGCAAAATGTCAGTGCTTGGTCAGTTGAAAAATAAGAAATAAAGGCATGTTCTCTGTGCCTGAACACACTGATTTTAGTACTTTGGTGCAGTAGATTATACTCTTGTAATCTTGAACCAAGTAGCTGCGCCTTTTGTTTACTTAGTCCTAGATGACGTACTAAATCATTTAAATCTGTCTGTGTTAACAAATGTGGCGATGACTCACTTGTGTAGTGATATAAAGAATCATAATCTGTGATTTCTTCAGTACTACTTATTTCACTGTCACTCGGAATTTGACCTCGAGCTCTTGAAGGTACTGGAAGGTTGTCGGAAAGCTGCACTGGCATTCTCGCTGAAGGCAGATCTGGGTAAACAATGTGCCTCTTCGACGTTTTGTTTGTAAAACCGTGAATTTTTGTTAGACAGAAATAACAATCAGTAACATGGTCCTTAGGCTCCCTCCACACCATGGGAACAGCAAACAACGCCACATTCTCTTTACCTTTCCACCACTGAATTAGTTTGCAGTAACATGTAGCACAACAAAAATGTGGTGCCCATTCTTTATCTTGGTCTCCTATCTCTACTCCAAAGTAACGTTTGTATGCTTTCTTTATGACTGAAGAAATTTTCTTCCTATTTCTGGCAAAAGTGAACTTCCCACAGATGTAGCAGAAGTTGTCCGGCTTATATCGACATCCACGACGACGTGGCGTTTCTACAAATTTAAAAATACCACTTTGGTAATACACCTGTATTAAATTAATAGTAGGGAACTAGAGGAACGCTGATGTGTATAAACAAACAGTCGTTTTATCTTCAGCACCAGGCTCTATCAGCTTCCACACAGGAACTAAAAAATTCAACCGTGCTCGGAAATATGACAGACAGTTACTTGTCAGCTAAAACACCCACTCGTTAAGACTGACACAAATTGCTGCTAACACCACTGTTGTAAACTCGATGCACCTGCCCCTAGGAGGGGTGAAGCTTTACTGCCGAGGCAGCGACCGGCTGTCGCCGTTCGAGTTAATGAGATGTTTCAGGTGGTCTTAATGACATAGGTGTGGCGGGGGATAACCTAATGATGTCTGATTCTTCCCACCTGCTGTTGCACAGGAAATTATCATGTTCTATCACTACTGGATGCGGCAACATACCCGTATTTCTCTATAACGTCTCTATGTTAACCATGATTTGTGAATATACATATAAATACATATTACATGAAAAGTATCCCTGACAACGATATTTTGTTTACATATTTGAAATTCCCACGGTAAAATGGTCTAGAAGCACATACTTTAATATCAGAAATAGAACCCATGTCGAACAGTGTTATCTACCTTGGTGGTATCTCCGCCTTCCCATTCCTATTGCAGTTGTTTGGATATATTATTAAAAGTATCCCAGAGTTTGTACTTTCAATGTAATTAAATGACTGTGCGGCCGTTGTTTACAGCATATTCTCCAAGTGACTTAACAATTAACAGTGTCTTTGACGGGTAGGTTTCACTGTCTCGATAGGGCGTCTTCCATTACGCAGCACCTAAAAGGATTTTATTTCCCTTGCATGTATGTTATGTAGAAATGTACCTTCCATATGTTTAATAACGCTGGGAACGTTGTTAACCACAAGATGTGGTCTGTTAAACGCAGTTTTTTCCATGGCATTAATAGACATTTCAGGGCTATGTGTATTAATACTGTGCAAAGGACCACCGTAGCCGCTACGTAACTCTGATTTATACTTCTTGGACGACTCGCGAGTAGCTAGGGAATTAAAGGTTCCCAGGCTTTCCAGAGGTTTCCTACTAACGACAGTTTCGTCTCAACAGCCATCTACACAGGACAACTTGAGAGTGAGCTTTTCTTGTAGAAGTCTCTATTATATTCGTGACCCAAGCGGTTAAGCCAAGATCTCCCCTTCTTTTATCACAACGATCCACTGCTGCGCCGGAAAAGAGTCACTGAAGCACGCCCAGAGGCGCAGCCAACCAGTTACCAGGTTAGGAATCCTGAAGTCAATGAAAACTGAATTCCCTGAGGTACTGTCCATTTCGCGCGGCCCAGAAGACAGATATTACTCACTGAATCCTACAGACGCAAAAAGCACTATCCATGTTTGAATCACAAAGCTGTTCGAGGTATTTAGACTACAAATAAATAGATAAATAATTAAATAAATAAAATAAAACAAAAAAATAAAAAATCTGAGGGCATTACAGCGTTAACAGCCAGCAGTGGCAACCAAGAGACCATTATTTTTCGTCTCCTTTCTCCCCTTCCACTGTTCCTTCTACTCATTGATTTAACCTTCGTCTATTGTGGAGTTGTTCTTCGCGTTACTGAAGCAAATACGACAAAGAAATATTCACTGTCATTTGCTTTGTAATACAAGCTATGTCACAATAATTCTTGATTGGTACGCCTTAAAACAGTTCTTGCGTGATTATGGCACTCAAATAACAATAAATTCGTGACTACTCCTCGTAGGTGCACTGACACCATCAAAGGAGGTAAATGATGCGGTCACCATCCCCTCGATACTTGAAATTATTCTTAAAAGCTTTCTCATGCTAAAATAATACTAAACATCAACTAAATGTAGTAATTACAATAATTTGGCTTTCCATTGACCATAATCCTAAGACATTACTAATACTCATAGCAAGTATGTTAGCTTTCCTCACGGGATAACAAACATTTAAAAGTTCTGGGAACAGTTGTAGTATTTTTCGTTGTTGTACCTCTTCATGCTTTGATGCCCTTCATATGTGAATTGGGGACATTTTTTTATATCTGGAATTTTTGAGGTAATACTACAATACAAAGATTGTCCTGATATCCATAGTCTATATAGTTACGATTATGGACAACAATAAGCTGTGCAATGAAATGATGACAATGATAATTTGTGCTAGGCTGGGACACAAACCAGATTTCCCGCTTACCGCGAGCGATCACCTTCCCGTTAACTGTTCGTGCAGGATTCAGGGCCAGACCAAAACTTGCATACGTCTCCAACGATGTGTCTACGACCTGCACTCGTACATTCATTGCGTATATTCACGTACAGGGGAGACATTTCTTTAAAATGAAAGTTGCTTGTCCAGTGTCGGCAGATAAATACGCTATTGCCCGAACCTGTGTTATTCAGAAGTGCGTTGCAATGTTCCTTGAACATGCATGCTTCGTACTTCTGAACAACATAGGCACTGCAGTAACGTACATATAGCTGTTGTTCTTCGCTCCTGGATCAAGTCCGAAGTCAAGTCTGAAGATTTCTGCTAAACTTGTATGGCTTGGAGTTGTTCTATGTATTACAACAAGTTATTTTTCTTCCAATTTCATACATTGACTCGTCTTCGCAAACAAAATACACGATGGGGATGCATATGAGGATATGATACATTTTGCATCATGACACAGGCGCCCGGTACAAGTTCATTCGCCACGTCATATAATGCTACAGTTATAGAAATGGAGTTTTTACGTTCGCCCAAAGTTTATTCCTTTTTAAAGTTGAATGCTTGATTTCTGCTGGATTATAGTGGAGATCTTTTGTTAGTGTCCAGCAGATCTGTTTTCCTTCATTGTCTCGTATTCAAGGTGATTACTGTCTAGAAGGCACGTACATAACAGAGTTGTGAGTGTAAGTGTGTTACACAACACAAATTGTCTTGTTTAAGCTTTAAAAATCTTTAAAACGCGTTTGATGTAAGATGCTATGTACTGCGCCCTTTATTTCTTGAGCCTGAGTCCATCTTTTGGGTGCGGTAAAGTTGTTTCTCAATAGGAAACATTGAAGACTTTAAGGACGCAATGACACCTCTTTTCTTTCCTAGTTTGTAACACTCAGTTCGAAATTATAGCGTTGTTTTATTGAAGTGAAAGTAATACTATTAAGAACAAAGGACTCGGATGCTAACTGGTCTTAAAACATAACCACACTGACTCCTTATCTCCACGAACAACAAAAGAGAATCTACGTCGTTTTCGCTTCTTTTTTTAGGTCTCTCTTGTAAGTGGTTCTTATCTTTACCTCTTGCTTGTAACTGAACGGACATATTGTCCATCTAAGTTACGTTAAATCGTAAGTTATGATGAAGACAAGGTTGTCTGTTGTGGTACAGCATTTCAATCCTATTATTTTGTTTTAATAGTTCAGCTCAACTAACAATTTGTAGGTTTTTGGTGAACAGAACTAGCTGTCTTGGTGGAGATCCGTTTACTGGCCATTGAGGTCATGTCATTGAGATAATTATTTATATTTGTAGCGTAGAATCTACATATTTTTATTTGACGAAGTCAGATGTGCGTTTGGGAACAGTCATTGGTGCACTTATAATTTTAAATTTCGCTGTCATAGAATTCTTTCAATCAAGACTGTTTATTCCATGAAAAATACTTTCTGTTCAATGTATTGATTAACAACGCGAGAGAAAATAATTTTATTCTAAGGCAACTCTTATAAATAATTTCAAGGTGATTGTCTGCCTCGCCTATGTGACTCCTTCTTATGTGATCTGAAGCGGCGATTCGTTAATGAATCAGTCTGAGTTTGGACATCATTCGATCGTAAAGATTTTCATTAAATTTTTCTCTGCTCAGATGACATATAACGAGTGTTACACTGGCGACTGAGAACATCACTGTAAATACAAAACAATTTAATGTATTGTGTGGGTAATAAGGGCGCGTAATTTGTAGTAACGATGAGCAGTTACAAAAAAAAAAATATTTTTCATCAATAACGTTGTGCTGCACTTGAACACCATCTGTGACTTATTTACGTGGTAATCACATACGATCAGCTGTAACTACACCCAGTTGTCCTTGTACAGTAATGCTGCTGAAACTACAAGTCAGAGCACTATGATGGAGTCATTAAGTATAGAAAATGTACTGATCGGATACCAGAGGGCGAACTGGCCAGTGAGAATGTAAATAAACTTAACGCTACAGCATGTGAGTTAATGTCAGCTTATACAGGCGGAACTATTAGTGCACCTAATGCTAGGGCACAACATCCTATTACGCAAATGTTACAGACTAGAAACTACGTTACGTAGTCTGATGAGCGAAGTAGGTGATTTGTCGAATGAACACGTCAAATCGGATAGGCAGTTTCGCTGAAGATTTTAATACTGTAGTTAAAAAACAAGGCGGTTTTTGATGATTTTATTACCATAATTCAGAAACAAAATGGTGTGGCTAGTCAGGTGACAAACGTCACTGAACAGATGGGTCACTTTACTCCGCAACACTTACAGTTTTGTTGCTGCGGCCCGTCGCAATACGAAAATGTCAAGCCGGTGACAAAACTGATGATGGCGGTATTGTGTTAACCCAGCACGCAGCACATGGCCTGCATTATGTTAATAAGATAAGATGTGGCGGAAACCCAATCAGTGCCGTCATCCCGAATGCACTTGTCATGGTCAGTGAAGAAGTTGGTTACGACTTTTGTAATATCAGATTAGGTTTATTAAGGAAAATCGGAGTCGGTTGGCACGACCCTAATTGGTAGTTAA
Organism: Schistocerca nitens; assembly: GCF_023898315.1. Classification (NCBI taxonomy): domain Eukaryota; kingdom Metazoa; phylum Arthropoda; class Insecta; order Orthoptera; family Acrididae; genus Schistocerca; species Schistocerca nitens. The sequence goes on from NC_064619.1 coordinate 352,326,081, forward strand.
ATTCAGTTTGGTCGGGATGTTGTAATCTAGAAAGGGACAATTGAGTCGACATTCCACCAAGTATGGATTTAAGTGACGGATAAATAAACAGGAATACAACAATTTTTGTGACATATACATAAATAATTAAACAAATACTGTTTCATGTAGAAGGAAGTAATTTGTTCACATGAACTAACGGCTAGATATTAGCATTCTCGGAGAACTGGATAGGCAAGTGATGTTGCAGACACTCATAAAATTAAAAGCTATAATATGCTGAATACTAAGATACGTTTGTGTATCTGAAGCCTTGGACGTAAAACTTAAGTATTCTTCATTAATAGCATTCATTCTTCTAATACGATATAAGGAAAAGTAATCTTCCCACTTCATAATTACAACAGTAATGAACCATCTCCAGTGGAAGTGAGCTAAGTGATGAATTATAATCCGGTATAACTTCTTTTTTACCTTTTGCTACCATAAATTAACTATGTTGGCACTATGTAAATTATAGGAGAGGAAGTAATATAATCAAAATTAATAAGGATCTTAGTGTGATCACTGAATATAATGTGTTATTTACCCAGTGGAAGGAAACTGTAAGGAAGTAGTAAATACCTGAAATGACTATATGTTAAGAGAAAATCATAGTTTTGTAATGATCTGATAGAGTATATTTGCTGCGACTATCTAATGTAGCATGCAGTGTTGCAAACATTAACTAATAAGGATTTTATTCATTAATGTTCAAATGGTTCAAATGGCTCTGAGCACTATGGGACTCAACTGCTGAGGTCATCAGTCCCCTAGAACTTAGAACTAGTTAAACCTAACTAACCTAAGGACATCACACACATCCATGCCCGAGGCAGGATTCGAACCTGCGACCGTAGCGGTCTCGCGGTTCCAGACTGCAGCGACAGAACCGCGCGGCCACTTCGGCCGGCTTCATTAATGTTAATTTGCAGATATCAACATCGTTCTTAATGTGCTTAAATAAATCCAATAGCTGGAATTTTTGGAACTTACGTAATAAACGAAGTCCTGATAATACGTACCCAAAAATTTCAAGGGACATGCAAACTTAGAGAAGTACATGGTATTTAGGTTTCTGTTGTCTGTAGACGTGTAGATATATATTTGATCTTTGCTCTCAGTAAGTGAATGGTATCACATCTGAATAGTTGTTGATTTATTATTTACTATCTTAAAAAAAGGTTGTGTGTCTGTATTTTCTACTTATTTTCTATGAACAAATAATCAAATAAGAGGTAGTGTAGAATTTCGTGCACGGGTCTCAAATAAATGGATTGTCCCCAGTTAATTTTGCCGTGAGGGTTTGTTTCCTTCTGTCTCCTTTTGGTGAGACTAGTATCTGTACGTATTGGTGAAACTTCCTGGCAGATTAAAACTGTGTGCCGGACCGAGACAGAAGAGCTGTGAGGACGGGTCGTGAGTCGTGCTTGATAGCTCAGGTGGTAGAGCACTTTCCTGCGAAAGACAAAGGTCCTGAGTTCGAGTCTCGGTCCGGCACACAGTTTTAATCTGCCAGGAAGTTTCATATCTGCGCACACTCCGCTGCAGAGTGGAAATCTCATTCTGTACGTATTGGTGTTTGTAATGTGTTATTTCGCATACTGAAAGTTATTGAACTGCATATCGTCAAATGAATGAGTGGCATTGCCTTGTCATATACGAATATGGCTAACAAGGATACCAAGTATGGTGATATACGTTCCGAGCACGAAGTATTATTATTCCTGAATAACAGTGAATTCTCACCTGACAAGAAAAATAAATATGTAAATAATTGTAACATGACGTAAAAGTAATAGGGGAATTTCTGATTAGCTCTTAATTCATACAGCCTGAGATGGTGCAAAGTCCTCTTCTTTAAACTCATCTGCATTTACTGGGAAGATTCCTGTGCTTTTAGATCCAGCAACGCCTTTCTCGATTCTTGCCACATTCATATATGCAACATTGAATATGTTAGCAAAATCATATGGTGTTATTTTTCTGTATAAATTTTATCTGATGAATTTGTCACATTATTGAAAGCAGTTTTCAGAGGACCGAAAACTGTGACCTCTTGTAACTGTATATTGTGGAATGTATGCGGTGAAATTGATAATATATAAATGCCGTTTTGCTGACAAAATTCCAGCGATTGTAACTTCCATGATTATCGAGTGATATCGGAATTGGCTCTTCTTTTGATGGCTTGGTGAATTTATTGAATTTATTGGAGTGTTTTAGCCAATTAAGGAAAAGATCTACATTACACGATCCATTACATGAGCTGGTCCTCCTCTCTCGAGTAAGGGAGCCATCGTTAATCTGGGGAAAAATGAACGTCGGAGAACATACCGTCCAGAAGCACTCATATAGCGCACATCCGTAATACTGCATCCTCTTTCCCAGCTGGTCACACCTCCAACATTGTTTTTGTCCTTTTAGGCCCTAAAATATGACCCGGTTTCTGCACTGAAGAAATACCAGTCTCGTCCATGTTGAATATTCTGGATGGTTCAAATTTATATTTATCCTTAATTGAAAAATACCTTTATATCCAACCTTTTTATGGAACCCAGCCAATCTGATAATACTTGTTGCAGACTGTTTGCAAAGGTCCCGAGTTCGAGTCTCGGTCGGGCACACAGTTTTAATCTGCCAGGAAGTTTCATATCAGCGCACACTCCGCTGCAGAGTGAAAATCTCATTCTGGAAACATCCGCCAGGCTGTGGCTAAGCCATGTCTCCGCAATATCCTTTCTTTCAGGAGTGCTAGTTCTGCAGGTTCGCAGGAGAGCTTCTGTAAAGTTTGGAAGGTAGGAGACGAGATACTGGCAGAGGTAAAGCTGTGAGACCGGGGGTGAGTCGTGCTTCGGTAGCTCAGTTGGTAGAGCACTTGCCCGCGAAAGGCAAAGGTCCCGAGTTCGAGTCTCGGTCGGGCACACAGTTTTAATCTGCCAGGACGTTTCATTACATTTCTATTTTCAGTCAAAATTGACATACCTCCATAATTTGCAAGCCAAATATTAGATGAAATCTTTAAGAAAAACGAATATCGTTCCTCACGCTAAATCAGTTCTCATACAAGCATGAACGCAACTGGTAACCGTTTGGTGGTTTTCCGCTAGATTCTAGCGCCTGTCACGGGGATTTCCTTCGAAAGACCTGCATTACATGTGAGGTAGCGGAATAACCCGGTATGGCGTCAATAGCCAGGTCTCCCCTTATACTGGTTAGTAACAATTCGAAAAACGATTCAGTTGTATACTATTATGAGCTTTTCTTTCTGTATACACTTGTGGATTATGTGTGCAACTGTTCTAATTCGTATATATATACATCCAAGATGTACATTTACACGATCTTCTTTATCCTATCTGTCGTCGGCAACACAAACATCGGCTCACCATTCTAGTTTTCTACTGAAACTGTAGTAATTGAATGAACTGATTTATATTAAAAAGGAGAAAGCTTCAAATAAATTCAATAATTCGTACTCTTTTCGCAATTTGTTGTGCACAAATTACTGGATAATAAACAAAACTCACACTCGAAACGGAAATAAAATGAACGTATATTTTGTAGAAATAAAAATCCTGTAATGTCACTTCTATATATGATTAAAAAGACTCTTCTATATATGGATATACTTAAGTAAGAATAGTTGATATGGTTTTTTTTGTGAATCATTAGCCTTCTAACTGATTTGATGCAGCCTGCTACGAATCCCCCTCCTGTTCCAATCTTTTCTCCTCACAGTAGCACTTGCAACAAGCGTCTTCAACTATTTGCTGGATATATTCTAATCTCTGTTTTTTTTCCCTACAGTTTTTGCCCTCTACAGCTCCCTCTAGCACCATGGAAGTTATCCCCTGATGCCTTAACAGATGTCCTATCACCTTGTCCCTTCTTCTTGTCAGTGTTTTCCATATATTCCTTTCGTCGTTGATTCCACGGAGAATACCCTCATTCCTTACCTTATCAGCCTATATGAGATCCAACATTCATCTATAGCAATACATCTGAGACCTTTCGATTTTCTTCTGCCCCAGTTTTCCTACAATCTAAGTTTCGCTTCGATACATAGATGTTCTCCAAACGTACATTCTCAGAAATTTCTTCGTCAAATTAAGACCTGTGTTTTATACTAGTAGACTTCTCTTGGCCAGGAGTACTCTTTTTGCCAGAGCTAGTCTACTTTTTATGGCCTCCTTGCTCCGTTCGTCATGGGTCATTTTTCTGCTTAGGTAATAGAATTCCTTGACTTCGTTTACTTCGGCCGGGGAAGTTCGGCCGCCGAGATGGAAGTCTTATTTCAGGTGTCGCCACATTGGGCGATTTGCTTGTCGGTCACGATGATATGATGATGAGCAGGACAACACTCAGTCCACGATTGTAGAAAATTCTGATGTTAGGTCGCTGTTTTCATTGGAAACCAAACTCTATATGAAGAAATGAACTTCAAAGACAAGCAACTTATACAATGTTTTGGACGGCTGTATGTGTCTTTCAACAAGTACGGTGACATGAAGATGCGTGTGCAACGAAATAAATTTTGAATATCGTGGCTCACAAGGCTTAATACATGGACAAGTGAACTATACAGGTACTCACCTCATCGACGGATACTGTTGGTTAGGCTTCTCTCCGCTGAAAATGCGAGTACAACGGAGAAATTGAGTCTTCTGCCATAGCGTTGGAGTTTGAACAATAAGCACACACTCACTGCACCCAGAATGAAGACAAACGCCACAGCAATTCTTCGACACGTGGCACTCAGGTGAAAGTGTGTCACTCAGTGTGACATCAACACCAAGAAAACTAGTCCACACACGTGCAACGGTAGCATATAGCATTTTGACCGTTGGCAACTAGTTATTGCCGCCAAATCAGCCAGTGCGCCAGCGCGAAACCTGGCTGCGAGAATGGAGCAAACTGGACATTATTGTTAGCGCACTAAATTTAAATATGTAATAGACTCACATACACATATTATGTATATAATATTTTAATTTTCTTGTGGAACTTTAATATGCACAGGATAAGCAGACATGTCCATTCCACACACACACACACACACACACACACACACAAAGAGAGAGAGAGAGAGAGAGAGAAAGAAAGGAAGAAAGAAAGAGAGAGAGAGAGAGAGAGAGAGAGACAGAGAGAGAGAGAGAAGCCGGCAATAAAGGGCATCGACCCCTATAAGCAAATTTAACTAAAAAAACACTACATCTGCGTAATACGTCAACGTACAGTGTGGGGACATAACAAATGAGATTGCAGTAGAAGACGTCAAGTGTCATAGGTATAAGAACTTTCGACTCGGTGTTTTCGGATCAGAGTCCCTTATCTCAGACTGATACATTTGTCCTTTCCCTCATCACTTAAACTTCGCATCATCATTACGGAATGGTCCAGTATATGTTTAGCAAGATATATTATATAGCTGCCATCCTTCCCAACCAACTGTGCGTCGCTATAAAAATACTAACGGCAATATCTTGGTAAATCTAGAGGACCAGTAACTTGCAGCATTCGTTATATGCGATTTGAGCAGAGAAAAATTTACTGAAAATCGTTCCGATCAAATAATGTCTGAAGTCAGACTGATTCATTGAATAATTGCAGTTTCAGATCATATAAGACGCACGTCACGTGAGTGAGAGAGATGATTTCCTCGAAGTTATTCTTAGGAGTGCCTTAGAAGAAAATAGGTTCCTATCAAGCTGAACAGGAAGTTTTTTCCTTGAATCAATGTGCTTGGTTAAAGAAAAAAATGAAGTGAAATGATCGTGTGGTACTGATGGCCAGGAGGCCGAGCTGCAAGTCTTATTTCAGGTGACGCCACATTGGGCGACTTGCTTGTCGGTCATGATATGATAAGGAGGAGAACACAACACCCAGTCCACGAGCGAAGAAAATCCACTCAGCTAAGCAAGCGGACTTTCATTAAAGCATTGAAGCAGTAGCTAATTTAAAATTATAAGTGCGCCAATTTCTGTGCGCACTTGCACGTCGGACTTCGTCAAATAAAAATATGCAGGTTCTCTGAGACAAATATAAATAATTATTATCTCAAAAAGACGAGGGCAGTGGCGGCTGAACAGACCGCTGCCAAGACAGCTAGTTCTGTTCACCAAAATCTCAACTGTTGTTCCTTGAGACGAACTATTAAAACACAACGAAAGGATTAAAATGATGTATCACAATACAATACGTTGTCTTCATCACAACTTATTTTTTAACATAACTTACGTGGACAATATGTCCGTTTAATTACAAACCAGAGGTAAAGATAGAAGCCGCTCACAAGCGAAACCTAAAAACAAATGAAGTGAAAACGAAACAGATTCTTTTTTCTTGTTCATGGAAATAAGAAATCGTGTAGTTATGTTTTAAATCCAGCATGCAACCGAGTCCATTGTTCGTAATAACTATATTATTTCCACTTCGATAAAACATAAGTGTCTTTCCAATTGAGTTTGGCAGGCTATTAAAGAAAATAAAAAAGGTCACTGAATCTTTACACTTGCAATAAATAAAAATTTTTTTGAATTAAATTATAATTGTATATGATTGCGTTGTTAAAATGTTCTGTGATTATTGTTATCTCTTGGGCATCGGATTTCCTTACATTTTTGTTGAAGCTGCAGGCAGCGGGGGACTCCGGGAACACGGCCGCTTGTCGTAATCACGAAAACCCTCTTCCTGTGATTGTCCTCTTCATTTACTTCAATAAATAAAATGTTCGGTACCGTTCTTTTACATTATTTTATTCACTCACACATATAATACATCGAGATCGCAATACTTCATCTCTAAAATCGCACATCCTCATCGTCTTTCTTAATTGACTCTGTCTCAAACAAAAAACTGTTCAACAAATTGAATGAGAAAATGTTTTCGTTTGTCTGCGCCTTACCGCGCGTTGATAATTAACGTCTTTGACAACCCTATGGTTACTCGGTGATTCAAAATTAGTATTTTTTTATAAATCTTAATTTTACAGCATCCTGGGGGCGTTTCATTATGTACGTATACAACTGCTCCCTCACTGTACGTTGACATGTTACGGAGACATACAGTGTTTTTTTTAGTTAAATTTGCTGATAGGGGTCGATGCCCTTTATTGTCAGCTTCTCTCTCTCTCTCTTTTTCTTTCTTCTTTTCTTTCTCTCTCTCTTTGTGTGTGTGTGTGTGTGTGTGTGTGTGTGTGTGTGGAATGGACATGTCAGCTAATCCTATGCATGTTAAAGTTCCACAAGAAATTAAAATATTATATACATAATATGTGAGTCTATTACATATTTAAATTTAGTGCGCTAACAATAATGTCCAGTGTGCTCCATTCTCGCAGCCAGGTTTCGCGCTGGCGCACTGGCTGATTTGACGGCAATAACTAGTTGCCTACGGTCAAAATGCTATATGCTACCGTTGCACGTGTGTGCACTCGTTTTATTGGTGTTGATGTCACACTGAGTCATACACTTTCACCTGAGTGCCACGTGTCGAAGAATTGCTGTGGCGTTTGTCTTCATTCTGGGTGCAGTGAGTGTGTGCTTATTGTTCAAAATCCAACGCTGTGGCAGATCTCCATTTTTACGGCCCGGGCGACATTAATACCCGCTGTACTCGTATTTTCAGCGGAGAGAAACCTGACCAACAGCATCCGTCGATGAGGTGTGTACCTGATCGAGCAACTATATTTCACTTGTCCATGTATCAAGCGTTATGAGCCACGATATTTATAAGTTATTTCATTGCACACGCATGTTCAGGTCACCACACTTGACCGTGCACTTGTTGAAAGACACATATAGCCGTCCAAAAAATTGTATAAATTGCTTGTCTTTGAAGTTCATTTCTTCATATAGAGTTTGGTTTTCAATGAAAATTCATACAAGTATTGAGTTTATTGAGTTACAACAATTTGCATAACATGATAGCTTATACTTATGGCTGACATTCCATCCATTGGCTATATTACGAACATTTTCTTAAGTTTTAAAACGTCATAAAAAATTTTCATTAACTGGGTTCTGTTACTACAGTTTGGATGTTAGTTTCAACTTACCTTCGTTCACATCACATATACAAATTAATTACATATCATTTTATGACACAATACAAGCATATGATACATTTTTGCCTCATTTTATAGACAGGCTTTTATCACTTATGGGAGCTTATTTGTTTCTTAGGGAGAGGGAGAAAAACATTGGAAATGGACTAAAACATCGCGCATTGCTAGCCTAACTACGCTTGGCGCCGCCTCCTTTGTTTGAAAGGGAAGAAAGGAAATACTCATCTACTGGTTCAAGGATTTATGAGGAAATGTTACTTGTACAATCATGGACTAGTTGCTTCATTGAAATAATGTGTACCGACTAATCACTGACGAAGCGTAAGGTTGTTTCTTCATGTACTAGTGTTGTTCACTTCAATTAACGGATAGCTTAGTGTGAAATCTGATGTTTTAACCATCGTATACTTATCTTTCTCAACGATAAGAAATTATTTGGTTTTTGTAAACTCTCAGTTTTATGTGTTTATGTGTACTCTGCAGAGAATAGGTAGTGATAATCATCACTGAGACGATTCATTTTCATTTTTCACTTTTCATTTGCCCTTATGACCTTTACTGTAGATATCCTTATAATTAAATTGTTTACTCGATGTGTGGCCCGTTTCTTCATTTGGTACCTGCTACTCTTGACGTAATTCTCTTCTGCGTCGTGACGATGCACTGGTCCCTGGAAAAAAAAGGAAAAAACAACTTAAAACTAATTTAAAACTAATCGCATTTCGTAGCTCGATGGCCACTGATACATTTGGTCATTGCATACCTCCGCAGATATTTCCGTATTTTGTCTAAATTCACAGACATTCGTTTAATGTGTTACCCTTTATGACCATTTTCCCTACAAAAAAATTTATATGACATTTCTTAAGATATTTGGTCGTTCGTCCTTAGCTTACAAGTCTCGAACAGTTTTTCATAATGCTTCCTTTTGGTTGTAAATATGTTGTATATAGCTAAGTATTTAATTAAATCTCTGTGTACGTGTATCAATAGGTTCCCTAGTTCTTGGATAGTAGATGTATTTATGTAGTATTTCCGTTTACTTTGTATTTAAGTTAGGTACATATTGCGTTTCTATTTTGGTTGCGCCTTCTGCCAGTTTCTCGCGCATGCGCACAGGTCAATACCTCATCTCCTGCTACTGACGTCAGCGTGTATTGTTGAGCGCGTGACAGCTGAGCCATAAGCTAATTTCGTTTATACTTTCGCTTTGAAGGAAGCGGTGTGTTACTTATTGCGGATAATTTTTATGCCTGTGTGTACAAATCAAAAGAATCACTTATGTCTATACACATTACTTTGTCTTAACATACACTCTAGAAGAAAAATTACAGTTAGAATTGTGTACACTATGTACAGTTATCTTGCGAGGAAAAAAAAATTTTATCGCGCTTCGCCATTTTATAAAAGCTTTCATATCGTTGTGAGGGTAGAGACCCTTGTCTCTTTCTGTTTTCTCATAGGCTGATCTGCACGTCCCAGGATACGGTATTTTAGAAATTACATATGGTCCTGAATAGAGTAATTGCTCCTTCTTATACAGTTTGTCAAATTTTGTCGATTTGAGGTGAGTCCGTAAGAGGACTCGTTGCCCTTCAACAAACAGTGTAACACGTTTCAGTTTCTTGTTATAAATTTCCCTTGGTCTTGTAGTGTTATTTCGGTAGTGGATACCTTTGGTATGGGTGACTCCCACTCGTTCGTAAAAAAGCTTATTAATACGTGCTTTACGCCCTGTAAAGTCATAACTTGTTTCCACTTCGGCCCAACGAAATATGAAGCATTATCAGTTAGTAGTAGCTTTGGTTTACCTAATCTTCTCAAATAGACTCCCTCAGTTCTTCTTCTGATATTTGTGGCTGTTGCATTTTTAACGGCATACATTTTGATATTTTTCGAGAAAATATCGTATAGTGCTACTACGTATCTTACTCCTCTTCTTGGAAATGGACCAGCTATATCCAGAGATACAATATCTAGAGGTTTTTTTTGTGAGCAGTGGGTGTAGCTCAGTATACTTTGACATGTTGGACTGTTTTGATTTTTGACATATTGCACACTTTCTTAATCCTTGTAGGACTCGCCTTCTCAAATTTGGAAAATAACTAAGTGTTGCAATTTTTGCAGTACATTTGCTCACTCCATAATGTCACCATACTTCATGTGTTTATCTTATAAATTCATCAATATAATCTTCAGGGATATACACACACCATTGATCAGATTTTTCATGTTTCCTATGAAACAAAACATCCTAGGACTCTTGATACTATTTACTTACTTTTCCACCTTCAACTTCCTTAAGGTTTTGCATCTGCGACCTTGCTGTTGTATAATTTTCATTTCCATACAAAATTTATGATAATCAGACTGTTGTGTCGTACCTTGCATTAATAACGTTTTGATTCCTGCATCTTGCTGTTTTAATTCACTAAATTCCTCTGAACCTCGTCGAAGCCCAGACAAGGCATACGCAATAACGTTCTGACTTCCTTTACTATAAATGAATTCGAGATTGAATTCCTATAAATTTGGACACCACGTAGCTAATCTACGGTGTAATAGTTTACATGTTAAAGGAAATGACAGTGACTGATGGTTGAAGTAAACTTTGGTATTCTTGACTCACAAAAAATATTCAAATTTTTTAAATGTTCATATTACCGCTAAACTTTCCAATTCTGACACGGACACTTTCTCCTTCAGATAACGTGCGACTAGCAAAACTGATGACCTTGGGTACTTCCTTACGTTCTTCTTCTCGCACCGGGAATAAGGGTGCGCCCCCCCCCCTCGCCCCCTCCCCAGCCCTTGAGATGAGGCATCTGTGCATAGACAAAAATCCTTGGACATGTCAGGGTGGCTAAGAATGTTTGCATTTATCAATGCCTGCTTAATGTTATTAAAGTCCTCTTGATACTTATCATCCCATAACGGAAGCCTTTTTTTTCGTAACAAGTTGAGCAATGCATCACTGTTGATCAGTTGTTGTACGAATTTACGAAAAAACGAAGCAAGTCTTAAAAAGGCTTTTAGTTGTTTTTTATTCCTTGGAGCTGGACAGTTGCGTATGGCATCAAGTTTTTTTGGGATCAGGTAATATACCTTGTTCTGACACAACATGTCGAAAAAATCTGACTTGCTCCTTACCAAAACTAAACTTTTTAAATTGGCTGTTACTCCGTAATCTGCAAATCGTTGAAGCACCTGATCAATGCATCTCATATGTTCTAACTCAGTAGGTGAGTCTATTAGCTGGTCGTCTACATAGCTACTTTGCTAAGCAATTCTGGTCCTAAATCCTTGTCCATAGCATATATAAACACTCATGCGCTAATGTTCAGTCCAACTGGTAGAACACAGAATTCCTAACTTCTACCACCACAAACAAATGCTGTATATTTTGGACTTCCTTCGTGGAGTTTTATTTGCCACTAGGACATTTCGAGATCGAGTACTCCGAAATACTTTGTAATGTAAAACATGTCTGGCCTTATGCGTACATTTGTCCATGGAGTAGGATATGACATTACACAAAATGTTGCACGTAGATAGAATTCAAATTTATATTCATAGTATTTGATTGCTTCTGGCTCCTTACTGAAAACATTGGCATACTTAAATAACAAGTTAGAAAGTTCTTGTCGTTGGATATCATTTAGTACCTGTGATTCACTTAGTTTTTGCTCTACCATTTCGTAACTAACCTCAGTGTTCGCTTCTTATTCAGTATCAAATTTGTTTGTGAAATATACAGCTGGAAAGGAATATTGTACTACGACACTTCACCCCGGTTTGTTTCGCTTACTTTCATCAGGTGTTTTGACTAAATCAATAGAAAAGATCTGATACTTCACATGAAAGTGGCATTTACCATTACCTATGTCAATCTGTGTTTTGTACGTTCTAAATGTGTCCATGCCAATAAGACAATGAACTATAAATTTCTCAATTATAAGAAAGTTGCACTTCACTGTTAAATGTTCAGTTTGTACTGGAGTAAGTGCTTGATGCTTGATCAATTTAGTCTTATTGCCTGTAGCAATTTTCACCTTGCAATTTTGTACAGGAAATGTTGGGAACTTGATTGTCTTCTTCAATACACAAAAAAATGCATTTGAAATTAGGTGGATAGTTGAACCTGTATCTAAAATTAACTGTGTGTCGGTGTTAAATATTTTCACCCTAATGATTGCTTGTACTTGTTCTTCCTTGAATTTATCTACTGTATATAACTCATGCTGATACAAATCATCCTTGATGTCACCTTGTTTTTCAAATCTTATGAAACATGTTTGTAGTTCTGCCTTGCCCCCACTCCTTGAGAGACCAATAGCCTGGGGCTTAACTACGACCGGTTGGTGTTTTCCGACGGCGTAGGGCGACGTAGTTCATTACCTGGAGAAATTTCAGTGAGTTGCACTGTGTTTGTATTTCGCCAATTTATTTCGTTAGCTGCTGTGCAGTTATTTTGCTGCCCAAAGGTCAGCTGCGGTACAGCGTAAGGCATGGCATTGTTGCCGCGTGTCGGCCACTGCTGTGACTGGCAGTTTCTATTCATATTCGGCATAGGGCCTTGTGATGATGAATTGAATTCGCTCATGCGTTGAAATTACTCATGTTGTTTTGGAAATTTCTTTTAAATCGTTTGTTTTTTCTATTCCCGTTCCCATACTCATTACCTCTGAGTATGTAAATTGCTGTTGCGTGTACCAACCTTGCTGTGTGTTTAAATCACGTTTCACTGACTGATTTACATAATTATGTTGTTGTGCCTGATTTTCTGTTGCTCATTGGGGTACGGGTCTTTCCTCATAGATTAAGTCAATAGAATCGAGCACTGACAAGAAAATATTCAGTGTCGTGCTCGGGCGTTGTGGCTAATTATTCTCTAATGTGCGATGGTAAACGACTTTTCAAAATTTTTTAACACGTCAACCTGTGATATTGGGTTCGTCCAGTATCCAGTATCCACGTAGACTACCGTATTTGCCACTGAATGGTGCAGGGTTGAAAACCTTGCGTCTGAGTCTTTCTTGCACTGCCTCAGACCAGTATTTGTCGAGGAAAGCTCGTTCAAATTGGGTATAAGTGGTCCAACGTTCGGCCACTTCAGTTGCCCGTAAGAAGACATCGCCTTGCGTTTATCCCACGACAAATTTGATTTCCTGTGCTTCCCACCAGTTGCGTGGTAATACATGACGAAGAGCACTAATAAATACTACTGGATTCATTCTTTTACCTTTGGTAGTAAACGTAGGAAATTGTCGATGTCTCAGAAAACCTTCGTCTGCAAAAGTAGTTGATGAATTCGTGGCATTTTCGATCGTATTTATGTTGTTATTGTAGTTACCTATAATTACGGCTGGTAATTGCTCAGATATTGGAGTTGTGGGTATGTTTACATTTTGCAATCTACAACTGTCACTGGTACCTCCTGTGGGACTCGTGACATTTTGTGAGTAGATACCAACAGGTTGTGGTTTGTTCACCGTAGCTTGTGTATTATTTACAAGCATGTTTCGAGATCCGGTAATATTTACTTCTAAAATATTGCGGTTCCTATTTTCCGCGGCTTGTAGGTTAATGTTTACTTTGTTCACGATTTCACTTCCTTTTTTTCTGAATGACCTTTTCTGCTACATCTGGGCATAACTTACAATCGGTTACTAACTTCTCTGCAATGGTGTTACCCTTATCTAGCGTACCTGCTTCAGCTTGACAAATTATATCACTCAGATTTTTATTAACCTTCTCTCTCTCCTTCTTAGCACATGCTGAGTCAACTTCTAATGTTGCTACCCTTAAAGTAAGCTCTTCTACAGCAAGAGTTACGCCATCATAGTCTTTATTTAGTTTGTTAGCGACAGTAGTTACCTTTTTTACTGTAGAAACCAAATGGTTTTGCGTGGCTTCAATGTTTGGGTTTACGTCTGTGATTTTCTTTTTCTGTTGTTGTACTAGATCGCGATGGTCATTAAAAGAATCTACCTTCTGTTTTACCTCCGTAATGTTACTGTCCGTTGTACTTCCCAAGTTAATGTTTGTACTGTGACCAAGTGGTTTTGTAATGTGTTGTCAAGATTCATATTTAGATCGCTCCTTCTTATTATACCAATAGTTAACAAACATTACTTACGACCGGTGCTCAGAATTCCTGGCACACAGGTGGACAGTTGTAATATAAAAAACGATTTTTTAAAATAAATTGTACTTGTATATGACTGATTTGTTAAAATGTTCTGTGCTTATTGGTATTCTTTTGGGCATCGGACTTCCTTACGTTTTTGTTTAAGCTACAGGCAGCAGAGGACTCCGGGGACAAGGGCACTTATCGTAATCACGAAAATCCTCTTCCTGTAATTTTCCTCTTCATTTACTTCAGTAAATAAAATGTTTGATACGGTTTTTTAACAAAAATGGTTCAAATGGCTCTGAGCATTGTAGGATTTAACATCTGAGGTCATCAGTCCCCTAGAAATTAGAACTGATTAAGCCAAACTAACATAAGGACATCACACACATCCATGCCCGAGGCAGGATTCGAACCTGCGACCGTAGCAGTCGCGCGGTTCCGCACTGAAGCGCCTAGAACCGCTCGGCGACAACGGCCGGCGGTTTTTTAACATTATATTATTCACTCATACATATAACACATCGAGATCGCAATACTTCATCTCTAAAATCGCACATCCTCATCGTCCTGCTACATACGAGAGAGTTAAGACTGTGTCTGTCTCAAACAAAAAACTGTACAACAAACTGAATGAGAAAATGTTTTCGTTTGTAATTAGTAATTAACATCTTTGCCAACCCTCTGATTACTTTGCGTTTTTCTTAATCTTAATTTTACGGCCTCCTGGGGGCCATTCATTATGTACTTATACACACTCCGCCCTTGGGTAACAGGAATCGTTACACTTCATTGGCGAAATCAATTGAAAATATTTTTCCTTATTTGCGATTTACGTACATATCTTGCTTCATACGGCTGATTTACGTCAGGAACATATGATAGGTGATTCTAGCTTGCTCACTTTTCCATAGTCCGTCTGACAAGTCATGCACGGCAGACATGATGCCTTTTAATTTAGAAATGCACTGCTTCTACTGATTTTAGGTGTGTTCATCGTTGTCTATAAATTTTTCGACCTCATTTGCTTTTGGACATCTGGTAGCTTCTTCGTGGGTTTACTGTTCAGAAGTATGGTTTTATTTTTAATCTACAGTTTCATTTGTAGATGGGAGTGAGATCCAAAAACCAGGTTGTGTAAGACCTTAGTGATAAAATTTTTTTCTACTGTAGGGGAATTTTCAGTGATGGAATGATCAAGTTTCCAACTAATCACACCGACTGATCTATAAGTAAAAATTAGGAGAGGATTAGTAATGTTGTATTGATATAGACTATACTGTCATGAACGGTATTTGACACAAACAGATATTGATGAAGAGGAAATGAAAACATAAAAAAGATTTATTACCTTAATAAGCCTTGTTTTTAACATGTAGTTAAAATAGATGTAGCCATATGTCGTTATGCTGAGGGTGGCCTGATAAGATGATACAGGGTATTTTTCTGTGCCATTTACCGCAGCAACGACACTTGGTAAGTACCCACCTTAGCTTATTACGAGTGTACTGAAAAGTAATGCCTCCTAATTTTTAAGTGAAAACTTTTTCAATAAAACAAACTATATTAGCACTTTACATCTGTATTCTTCATGTCTACAAGTTTATTTCTCATCCCGGCGACGAACATATTTTTCCCATCGAGAGACGAGAATTTAGGTATCGTCACGGGAGAATGTTTTACTTCCTGGACGGGAGCACAGCCTCACTCTGCTTGCACCATTTCATCATAATGAAAGTGAAGTCTTCGAAGCTGTTCTTTAAGTTTGGAAAACACATAAAAATCGGATGCGGCCAGGTCGGGACTGTTCGGAGGATGGTAAGTGACAGTGAATCCAAGGCGTCGGGTTGTTGCGTCGCTCGTATGTCGTCTGGAATTGTGGTGCAGGAGACGGTGCTCTATGTGTGGACGAACTCATTGAATTAAAGCTTTCTGTTGTCTGAGAGTCTCGTAGTACCTTACAGAGTTTATGGTAGTATCTTTAGGTATAAATTCCAAGTGCACCACATCTTGAACATCCCAGAACACTGTGAGCATGACTTTGACTAATGATGGCGTGGTCTTGTTTCTGGAATCGGCGATCCTTTGAGATGGAACTCTCTTGTTTTCATGGTCAAAATAGTGAACCCATCTTTTATAACCTGTCACAATGTTGTTAAGGAACCCGTCACCCTCACTCTCAAAACGCAAAAGAGATGTCCAGTCTCTTCTGTTTCATGTCAAGAGCGAACATTAAAGGCATGGCAGCTTTCTGTTCCGCAGTTCCGTGAATGTGGCCTGTACACTATCTTGTGGTATACCACACTAACCTGAGAGCTGTGCCTATGTTTTCCAACGATTTTCTCTGACGAATTCATCATCCGGATTCTTATGAGTCTCATCGACTGCCGTACGAGGTTGTTCACTACGAGCCCTGTCACACACGTTGAGTACAACCGTTTCCTTCAACGTAACGCCGCACATTACCGATGTTGGTAAGGGTTAGGAAAAATGTTCAAATGTGTGTGAAATATTATGGGACTTAACTGCTAAGGTCATCAGTCCCTAAGCTTACACACTACTTAACCTAAATTATCCTAAGGACAAACACACACACCCATGCCCGAGGGAGGACTCGAACCTCCGCCGGTACTGGGTTAGAAGCATGATTATAGCACGCCTTTCCTCAAGCACAAACATAGTCACGTTACACAGCGCCACGTCACACGCTGCAATTGGAGCCCTCCAGCGGCAGACGGTTTCTTCTTGCGTCAGCAAAGCGGAAAACTTGACCAAGTAACTTGCATGACATGTAATGCGTTAACCGATACTGAGTCCAGAGTAAAAAAATTCGGAGGCATTACTTTTCAAAACGGCCTCCTATAAAAAAAATGTATGTAGCACGTAAATTTTTTGATAATTAAAAAAAAATGGTTCAAATGGCTCTGAGCACTATGGGACTCAACTGCTGTGGTCATAAGTCCCCTAGAACTTAGAACTACTTAAACCTAACTAACCTAAGGACATCACACACATCCATGCCCGAGGCAGGATTCGAACCTGCGCCCGTAGAGGTCGTGCGGTTCCAGACTGTAGCGCCTTTAACCGCTCGGCCACTCCGGCCGGCGGATAATTAAAAATCTGTCTATTTGCTTGTTTTTATGTTTCATGAGTGACTGCCGAAGAGATCTTCAACCCTGTACGAAATGTTGTATCAGTGGACACAGACTTCAAAGTGCCGACGGCCGTGTGCAAGAAGAAGATATCGGAAGGTTCTCTTGGATGCTAAGACCTATGTTAATAAAAAAATTCTCACAATATTAAATAAAGTGATACATTTTTAATTAAGAAAACGTCACTCTTGCTAACAGATGTACGGAGAATTTTGTAATGTTTTCGTCGCAGTAGTGTGTACATAGTGCTCTGTAATAGAACAGTTTGTATCTTCTGGAAAGAAGTTAAAAGCGTTCATGTGATTAATTATTTTCGAAGATACTGAATCTAATATACTCGTATTTGCCCAAAGACGTGTTTAAAGATCATGAACAAGAGTGGTCTTACTGTATGAAAATTTAAAATCTATTACGAATCCGAAAGAAAGACCTAGTTTATCTCTGACTTTGAAGTATCACGCTAAATTGAATTAACTGTGAATACAAAAATATTTTGAAAGCACAGGGACATGATAGTGCACATCAATAAGAAGTGACTAGTTTACAAATTCAGAAAGTGCTCTAAAATTATGGAAACAAAAATTACCTCAATTTGGAAATTACTAACACGTTAGCTAGAGCTAACTGCACTCGCTGATCTTGGAGTTGACAGCGATCCGTGGCAGAAATCAACGGCTAGAGAGAGAATTGCTGATTCAAGTTACGTAAATATATTTTCAAGATAATTTTTGAAGTACAAATATTATTCAGTGCCCATAGTTCGACTGGTGAATCAGAAAAGAACCTGCTTAAATAATGTTACCAACATTCGGAAACGTATATGGTTAGGCGTGATTTCTGTAAAGAAACAAAGAAATTTCTGCACAAGATGCGCTCTATCAGAAGATTAAATACGCTACTTTTCGACAGTATCCCTATAAAGTGGTCGCGGTGTAACAACTATGAGAATACCATTAGACAAACTGACCTTCCCCCAAGGTCAGGAGCCAAGAGCTAATTTTATTCAAATAATGTGTATTTGTATTTTACAACAATGACCAATTAAATTGATGATTCGGAATATTTACACATGTCAGCACCTGACTTATTTGGGACTTTGATTACTACTTTCTTCTCGAAGTCTGAAGGTAATTCACTCGTTTCATATATTCTGCATGCCAGGAGGAATCATTGATTCATGGCTATTTCTCATAGTGATACCAATAATTGTGAAGGAATGTCGTCAACCATAGGTGCCTTGTTTCGATTAAAGTCTTCGCATGCTCTGTCAAATTCTCCTCGCAGGATCGCGTCCCCCACCTCATCTTCATCTACTTTCTCTTCCCTTTAGAAAATATTATCTTTGTATAGCCACTGTATATATTCTTTCAACCTTGCAGCTTTCTCTCCGTTGTTTAGTAACAGAACGTCATGTGAGCACTTGATATCCGTACAGCTGCTTCTCTTACCTCCAAAGATTTCTATGATTTTCCTAAATGCGGCAGCGACAGTTGTTGGACAAGAACATGGTAAATGCGTGCTTGAACATTAACGGAGATGCTAGCCAAGCCTACAGGTTGCGCTTTTGTACGAGGGTTGCCCAGAAAGTAATGCACTGCATTTTTTTTTCTCAGCCGAAAACAATGGTACGAATGCGAAACGTTAGGTATGTATTATTTGAAGTCTCCTGAGTGAGCGCGCCAAGTTTCCGTCACTTCCGACAGATGGCGTAGCTTCAGTACAGTTTCAAAATGGCGGCTGTAAGTGATGTACGTTACAAGCAACGTGCCGTCATTGAATTTGTCACTGCAATGGAAAAAAAAACTGTGGGGAATATTCATAAAGACTTGCGTAAATTCTAGCGAGCACCTGCTGTCGACAAAAGCATGGTTAGTCGCTGGGCACGGATAGTGAGGTCATCAGAAGGCGGATGCGTGGAGCCTCACGATTTCTAGCGACCGGAGAGACCATCCACGGCTGTCACACCTAACAGTCCTAAGCTAGCCCCCTCGGACTTCCACTTGTTTGGGCCATTTAAGCGTACCATTCGTGGATGACATTTTGAGGATGATGAGGACACACAATGAAGCCCTGGCTCCGCCACCAGGACGAGTATTGGTACCAACAGGGCAAGCACGCTCTTGCTTGGCACTGGAGGATGCCCATAGTACGGGTTGGTGATTACGTGAAAAAACTGGGTGTGTAGATAAAACACCATTCTTTCGTGTGTGTAATTTTAATTA
This sequence comes from Schistocerca nitens, assembly GCF_023898315.1. NCBI lineage: Eukaryota > Metazoa > Arthropoda > Insecta > Orthoptera > Acrididae > Schistocerca > Schistocerca nitens. The sequence goes on from NC_064619.1 coordinate 352,345,674, forward strand.
TATTCAATAAAGAACTGTTGAAGAAAAAAGTGCCGTGTGTTACTCTCTGAGCAACGCTTTTATTTAATTACGAACGGCACCTGTACAATAGCCTCAATCCTCTGCAAGTGTCAGTCGTGTTGCTGTGTGTGCGTTATGTCATGGAAAAATGAATTCTAACGCGGCAAATTGATGGTGCTCGTCTGACGGGTGCTTCCGTAATCAAGAGAATCCAAGTGCTTGGTGTTTCAAGAGGCACGGAATCGAAGATTTATACCGCGTACAAGGAAAACGGAAAAACACCATCCGCTAAGTCACAACGCAGACGTAAGTCTGTGTTGAGTGAACGTCATTGAAGAGGGCTATGTCGAAAAATAAGCGGACGATAGATGCAAAAGTCACTACAGAACTGAATATCGCACTCGCGAACTCTGTCAATAACAAGACAATGCGAAGGGAGCTGCACAAACGGGGAATCGCAGGGCGAGCTGAGCTGGGATTCCAGAACCACTCTTTAAGAGGGAAAAGTGGTGCCAGAGCCATAAAACCAGGACTAAGCGGCAATGGAAGAAAGTATTGAGATCAGAAGAGTCTTGTTTCTCACTGTTTCCAATTTCTGGCTGACTTTGGTTTACGCGGGGGTTTGGTAATGGTATGGGCAGGCCATGGGTCTCATGGTTAATCTGCAAGATCGTATTGCTGAAAAGGTTTATACGACCACTTTGGCTGCTAACGACCATGCCCTGGCACAGTATTTGTTCCCCAATGGTGATACTGCGTTCCAAGCGGACAGGGTTTCCGTTCACACAGCTCGTATTGCCCAGGACTGGTTTTCTAATCTCGAGGATGAATTATCACATCTCCTCCGGTCACGACACGGACCAGATCTCAACATTATGGAGTCTTCGTGGTACACTTTGAAGAGAAGGGAGCATGATAACTATCAACCTCTTTCATCTTTGCCTGAACTTGCCACTGCTTTGCAGGAAGAGTGGTATAGGATTCACGTGAAAACCTTACACGACATGTAGTTATCCATTCTGAGACGACTGGAAGCTGTTTACAGTGCCAACAGCTTTCCTGCTCCTATTAGCCATGGTAATGTGTTGTGTTTCGATGTTTCCATATTTTCGTCCACCCACCGTAAGCAAGCAATGGGGTCAGTGCTGATAGTGTTTTTTGCAGCTGTGGGTATGATGCGTGAATAGGACAAGACCCACTCTTAACAAGTGGTCTATTGGTCGCATATTGAACTTAGTGTTTCCTGTATTAAACTTACCTAAGAGTCCCAACCACAGGGTGGTCAGAAAGCGTTATATCAGTATTTAATCATTTATTTAAACAGTTACTTCTTGTTATATGTCACATGTGATATGATATCTGATGTTGCTCTAGGGGTTTGAACGTTAAGTGGAGCTCCACATGCTAGTATTTTTATGTACTATTGTTTTAACATGTTTCCCTTGTCTATGCCAGCTAAGCTTTAAACTCTGAGCTTGGAGGGTGCTGCTTAAAGCCATGTTCTGTTGCAAATTCTAGTCGTTTCAGGAAGTATTATTTTCTTCATCAGCGTGCTGTCTTTCCTTAGAACTCCGAATTCTGTTATTAAGATATGAAGTTCTTTAATTATGCGGGTAAAAGGAATTTTACTGTCCCACGTGTCAAAGTTTAGTGGGTTTACGGACCACAACCATTTTCCCTTGGCCAAATCCTAATGTGATTTATTTTGCACATCATCATAGTATCCGTTGTATATAACACTTTGTGGGTGGTTGGCAATGTAGCTAAGTATTGGCTGATTATAACCGGTGAAGGTACGTTCTTTCAAAGAGGTCAAACAAGCATTTTATTTTAACTGTCTAATGTTTATTAACTGTTGTGATAGACAGTTATTTAAATTTATTTTTTGCCTTTGTAATACTTTTAATTAATGAATGTTAACAGTCATTCTGTACTATGTCAACCCAGTTCTCACTCGCGCTACCGACCTATGGTACGATGAAAATATTCGTCGAATATTGAAACAGGACAAACCTCGTCTACAACTGTGCCAAAAATGTTTTCTGAACGGAGTATACCACTTCTTCCTTGGTACAATCATTCACGTATCTCGTCTTCTACTTCACATGGTCGTATTTCTGGGCAGACGTCTCATTGTGAAAATACATTCTGTATCTAATGTACACGACACTGAATTCAGATGAGAGCTGTCTGTAGCGCTGCTCCAGGTTAGAGAGGCAAGAAAATTTAGCAAAGTAGTCCAAAAACAATGAACATTAAACGAAAGTCTTAGCTGTGGACGAATACCGTTGATTGCTGTACCAATCCGAGATATGCATACAGGAGATCCCTGAAGGATTTAGAAATTCTGATGGAATGTTATCTATCCCTTTTGTCTCAGTTGATCTTAAGTCTTTCAAGGATCTTAAATTCTGACTCGAATACTAGATTTCCTGTCTTTCTAAATCGAATCCTGTTTCTTCATTTACCACATCAGACAAAATTTCCTCATCATAGAGGCCTTCAATATACTCTTTCCACCCGTCCACTCTGTCCCCTGAATTTAACAATGGAATTCCCGCTGCTCTCTTAATGTTACCACCTTGCTTTTAATATCACCGTAGGTTGTTTCGACTTTTCTTTGTGCTGAATCAGTCTTTTCTTTAGGTTTCTTGACAGTTTTCATGCAGCCATTTTGTCTTAGCTTCCCTGCATTTCCTATTTATTTCATTCCTCAGTGACTTCTTCTTTCATCGATGAACTGAAGTATTCAGTTACCCATGATTTCTTCGCAGTTATCTGCTTTGTACCTACGTTTTTCTTTCCAGTTTCTGTGATTGCCCTTTTTAGAGATGTCCATTCCTCTTCGACTGTTCTGCCTACTGAATTATTCCTTATTGCTATATCTGTAGTCTTTTAGAACTTCAAACATACTTCTCCATTACTTAGCACTCCCGTATCCAACTTCTTTGCATACTGATTCTTCCTGACTAATCTCTGTAGCTTCAGCCTACTCTTCATCGCTACTACATTGTGATCTGAGTCTATATCTACTCCTGGGTACGCCATACAATCCAGTATGTGATTTCTGTCTGACCATGATGTAATCTAACTGAAATTTTGTGGTGTCACCGCCAGACACCACACTTGCTAGGTGGTAGCTTAAATCGGCCGCGGTCCATTAGTACATGTCGGACCCGCGTGTCGCCACTGTCAGGATCGCAGACCGAGCGCCACCACAAGGCAGGTCTCGAGAGACGGACTAGCACTCGACCCAGTTGTACGGACGACATTGCTAGCGACTACACGTACGAAGCCTTTCTCTCATTTGCCGAGAGACAGTTAGAATAGCCTTCAGCTAAGTCCATGGCTACGACCTAGCAAGGCGCCATTAACCATATCTGGAGAGAGAGTCACTTGTATTATCAAGAGAAATGTACCACAATGCATTAAAGTTAAGTATACGAGAAGCTCCGTTCTTTTCTTTATAGCTTTCATCACGTATCCTGTTTCAGACTTAACGCCAGTCGGCGTGTGTGTACGCGTGCCTTTCGGTTACCCGTCACTGTGGACTGGCTGCCTTGTCAGTCCACTACAAATTTTCCCTTATCCCTCGGCCTTTTCCAAGTATACCTTCTCCTCTTGTGATTCTTGAACAGATTATTCGCTATTACTAGTCTTTCTCTTCTCATTCCTTGTCCCAAGCTCATATTCTCCTGTAACCTTTTCTCCTACTCCTTCCCCTACAACTGCATTCCAGTCCTCCATGAGTTCTCGCTTCCCGCGCCCGGGTTCCCGGGTTCGATTCCCGGCGGGGTCAGGGATTTTCTCCACCTCGTGATGGCTGGGTGTTGTGTGATGTCCTTAGGTTAGTTAGGTTTAAGTAGTTCTAAGTTATAGGGGACTGATGACCATAGATGTTAAGTCACATAGTGCTCAGAACCATTTGAACCAAGCCAGTTCTCCATGACTATTAGATTTTCATTTCCCTTTACATTCTGTATTACCCTTTCAATATTCTCATGTACTCTATCTCTTCATCTTCAGATTGCGATGTCGGCACGTATACCTGAACTATCGTTGTTAGTGATAAGAGTAACCCTATCACTGGGCTATTTGCAGCAGCACACTCCCTCCCCTACCTTCCTTTCGATAAGGAATCCTGCTCCGTTATACCATTTTCTGCTGCTATCGATATTATTCTATTCTCATCCTTGTCAAATTTGCATTTAGTTTCACTGACCCCTACTACATTTAGATTGAGCCTTTAAATTTCCCTTTTCAGATTTACTAGCTTCCTTACCCGACTCAAGCTTCTGACATTCCACGCCTCGTAGACCGTTGTCCTTTCGTTGGTAATTCAATATTTTTCTCATGGTCATCTCCCCCTTGACTGTCCATTCCCGGAGATCCGAATGGGGGACTAGTCCGGAATCTTTTGCCAATGGACAGATCAACATGACACTTTTGGCAATAATGATAGCCATTCCAAAACCAATAGGTGGTCGTAGACTACAGACTACCGGTGTTTGACATTACTGAACGCAGATTAAAAAATCTTTGTGCTTATCCTTGGTCCCCGCCTTCAGGCGACGGTAAACGACTGGATACATTTCTATAAAACGTTTCTAGGTGGGAAGAGCAACATGCACACGGCCCTAGGGTCGTAAGGGATGTCATAGCACTAACGTCGGCATGCAGGTTACGAGGATCCTTGATGGAAGTGGATTTCTATCACGCTTTCGAACAGGTGGACCATGTTCCATAAAATTTCGGGCGTGCAGCCGCATAAATTCAGCTTCTTCTTCTAATATTTCGGCTGATTACCGTCCAGCCATCTTCAGAGTAAGCCGAGGTGACCAACGCTCCAGCACTTGCTCCATCCTTTTAAACTCGAGGACCGAACCACCGCGTATGCGACAAAAGATACACATGGCGCCAGAGACGTCGAGAGGCGGCAAAGAGGTGTAACATATGCATGGAAATTAAATATATGGCTGCGCAGTCGATCCACATGGTCATATCGATGCCTCAGGGAGAGCTGTGGTTTTATTACAGAAATTGTCGGATTCCATGATTTGACCAAGCTGAAGCCTCTATCTCTATTAATTAAATTCGTCGCCAACAGAATTTCAATTGCTTCTTTCACTAATGATTCCCAGAAAGGTGATGTCGAGGCTAAAATTTCGACATTATCCTACACCATAGAGTGCCCAGTGTCAATGTTTCTACGCAGGGTCATGGAACAGATGGAAATCTCTCTCATGTTTGTGGACACGATCTTGCGCTTGATTCACGGAACCCACTCGAGAGACTTAGTGAACGGGATTAGTTCAGAACCTATGACGATCCAGCGCTCAGTGAGGCAAGGTTGCCCTGTTTCGGACATCTTATTTGCAGTCGCTCTTGAGCCTGCACTACACGATCTTCAATGGCGTCTAGAAGGTGTCCAGCTACGGACCGAGTCTTTCCCATGTCACGCATACATCGTTCCTTTGGTCAAATCAGGAGATGAAAATCCACTCGGCGCTGGGTTGGTTCAGCAGTATGGAACGGTGGCAGGTAATGTCACTAACCTACAAAAGACCCGATGTGTAGAAGAGGCGAGAGAGCTGCTACCAGGGACAGCGGTGCCCATTACCAAGGCCTCTACTCTCTAATGTTATGAGTGGCGTTCCACGAAAACATACGACGTACAGCGGCGGATAATTGTCGACGGCTACTGATCAGACTCGTGCACTTGTACAACAACACGCACTTTGTGCAACAGATATGTTTCAGCACGCACAGTTAGTCAATGTCTATTTGGCACCAAAAATAGGCTCATTTGCCGCAGATATTTTCTTTGCCCACCGCAATCGTGTCAAGGTTACAGCCTTTGGACATTTAGCGAGTGCTGACCTCCTCTTTAAAATCCGCTACGATACCTCGACATTGCCACCGACACAAGGGGGCATCGGACTAGTAGACGTGAGGAACAGGAGGGAGTGCGATATTTCTTAATACAATGCAACGCTTTTAGAGGACCGGACACGTCACCTTAATGGCACTGTGATGGTCGAAGTGGCCTCCCATTCACTATGTCCACCGTTCAATGTTGGCCACATTACGGCACCTTCCGGACTTCTTCGTCAATTACAGTTACACTCAGGACGGTTTGCTGGAGACCAGGCTGTTCACAGCGAAAGAAACTTATTGACAATTCCTGCAACGACACCCTCGCAATGTTGTCGAATGGAAGTGCCCGACGAAACAGTGGCAGAGAATGTGGAGAGCAGTTCATCTCCCCTCTCTCCCTACAGAGGTACATGCGGTGTGGTACATAGCGTTGAACGGCAAATTCCCGAACCGTCAAGGACTGCACTCTATTCGCCAGGTCGTCACAATGATAAGCCCCCACTGCGCGGTCGTCGCCTCCGACGAGCATCAAAAATGGTTCAAATGGCTCTGAGCACTATGCGACTTAATTTCTGAGGTCACCAGTCGCCTAGAACTTAGAACTAATTAAACCTAACTAACCTAAGGACATCACACATATCCATGCCCGAGGCAGGATTCGAACCTGCGACCGTAGCGGTCACTCGGTTCCAGACTGTAGCGCCTAGAACCGCACGGCCACTCCAGCCGGCCCGACGAGCATCGTTTGGTTTGTGACACAGCAACCAATTGTTGACTGCTCATGAAGAAAGTGTTGGCCCTTTTATGGCGTATGGCACGACAATGAAAGATAACTACCTATTCTTCCCCAACGAAATCAACTTTCCCACCGCCAGGACAAACGCAGTGAACTGGGGCCGATGACAGGGATGTCTTGATCTTCGGGTCCATACTGCAAGAGCAACATATGATTTTGCGTCGACACGTAAAATATAGAACACTTTTTGCCAATTACTTGGGTTCGTTATTCACGGACTCCTCTGCTAGCTGGGATGTTCCAGGTGCGAGAAGTGAATTGAGAAGATGGTTCATGTCTGATGTTTTTAAGTCAGCGAGAAGCCAGCATGGATACACACCAACTTGGCCGTTTCATGGGCCAGTTGTGTTTTAATGGTGAATTCATTTCATCTAGATAGCGTTGGGGACCGTTTTGCGTTTGGATATGTTGATGGCTCCTTTAATTTCCGTATGTTTTGTTTCACCATTTAAATAAGGAGTTATTAAAATATTGGGGTGGGGGGGAGGGAGGGAGGGAGGGTAGCGTCTTTGAGAAGAAATAAAAAAATTCTCTGTGCTGGGTCAGAACCTCGTAGTTGATTACATTTTGAAGAATGGCGGCCGATGACTTCCGGTAGGCACCATCGTTTTGCCAACGCCCTTGTCAAAAACGCGGAGGAGAGACCAGAAGTTCAGGGCACTCTTTTGCTCTTGGGTCGAAAACTGCCCCTAAAAGGCAGAAGAACCAACAACGATCAACGGCATGAGGATGCAGAAGGCAATCGAACCCACTACATTGAAGACACGTAATGAATATCCACGGGACATATGGCCTGTAAATGAAAGAAGTGTCATGAGGACCTCTCCATTAGCAAAAGATTCAGGACTAGTCCACAATTCGGATCTCCGAGAGGGGACTGACTATAGGAAGATGAACATGAGAACAAAATTGAATAACCAGCGAAAGAGAAAAGTTCTACTAGTCGGGCACAGGAATGTCAGAAGTTTGAACTTGGTAGGGAAGCTAGGAAATCTGTAAAGGAAAACGCTAACGCTCTATCTATGTACACTAGGAGTCAGCAAAATAAAATGGAAATGAGACAGGGATTTACGATCAGATGAGTATAGGATAATATCAGCAGCAGCAGAAAATGGTTAACGGAAGTATGATTCGTTATGAATAGCTAAATGGAGCAGTGAGTGTGTTGCTGTGAACAGTTTACTGATAGGGTTGTTCTCATCAGAATCAGTGGCAAACCAACGGCAACAAAAATAGATCAGGGATACATGCTGACTGCGCAAGCAAAGGATGAAGTAATAGAGAAAATATATGAGAATATTGAAAGAGTAAATCAGCACGTAAAGGGAGATGAAAATCAGTCATGGAGGAATGGAATGGGGTTGTAGGGTTAGGGGAAGAAGTAGAAGAAAGGGTTACGGGAGAATATGGGCTTCGTAGTAGGAATGACAGAGGAGAAAGGCTAATTGAATTCTCCAATAAATTTCAGCTAGTAATAGCGAATACTCTGTTTAGGAATCACAAGAGCAATAGGTATACTTGAAAAAGGCTGGGAGATACGAGAAGATTCAGTTAGAATACACCATGGTCAGACAGAGATTCCGAAATCAAATGTTGGACTGTAAGTCATATCCAAGAGCACATAGAGACTCAGATCACAATTTAGTAATGATGAAGAGTGCGCTGAAGTTTAAGAGAGTAGTCAGGAAGAACTAATGCGCAAAGAAGTTGAATGCGGAAAATACTAAGGAAGAAAAGGGGTACGCTTGAAGTATTCTAAGGCTGTAGATTCTGCAGTAAGGAATAACTCAGCAGGTAGTCTAGTTGAAGAGGAATCAACATCTCTCAAAACGGTAGTCACAGAAGTTGGAAAAAAACCGTAGGAATAAGTAAAGCAACTGCGAAAAAACATGGATAACAGATTAAATACTTCAGCTGATCGACAAAAGAAGGAAGTACAAAAATGTTCATGGACATTCAGGAATACAGAAATACAAGTGACTTAGGAACGACATAAAGAGGAAGTGCAGGGAAGCTGAGGCAAAATGGCTCCATGAAAAATGGGAAGAATTCGAAATGGAATGATTGTCGGAAGGAGTTACTCAGAATACAGAGAAGTTAAAATAATATTCGGTGAAATTAAAGAGAAGGACAGTAACATTAAAGACTGAAGTGGGAATTTCACTGTTAAATGCAGAGCGGAGAGCCGATAGTTGGAAAGGGTACAAGATTTCAGTTAGATTACATCATGGTCAGATACAGATTCCGAAATCAGATACTGGATTGTAAGGCGGATCCAGGAGAAGATATAGACTCAGATCACAATATACTAATCATGAAGAGTAGGCTGAAGTTTAAGACATAGGTCAGTAAGAATCAATAAGCAAAGAAGTGGGATACGGAAGTACTAAGGAATGACGAGATATGCTTGAAGTTCTCTAAGGCTATAGATACAGCAATAAGGAATAGCTCAGTAGGCAGTACAGTTGAAGAGTAATGGACATCTCTAAAAAGGGCCATCACAGAAATTGGGAAGCGAAACATAAGTACAAAGAAGGTAACTGCGAAGAAACCATGGGTAACAGAATATTTCAGTTGATTGATGAAAGGAGGAACTACAAAAATGCTCCGGGAAACTCAGGAATACAAAAATACTAGTCGCTGAGGAATGAAATAAATAGGAAGTGAAGGGGAGCTAAGACGAAATGGCTGCAGGAAAAATGTGAAGACACGGAAAAGAAATGATTGTCGGAAGAACAGACTCAGCATACAGGAAAGTCAAAACAATCTTCGGTGACACTAAAAGCTAGGGTGGTAACATTAAGAGGGCAACGGGAATTGCACTGTTAAAGGCAGAGGAGAGAGCGGATCGATGGAAAGAATACATTGAAAGCCTCTATGACTGGGAAGATTTGTCTGATGTGATGGAAGAAGAAACAGGAGTCTATTTAGAAGAACATAGAGGAATTTAAAAGAGCTTTGGAGGACTTAAGGTCAAATAAGGCAGAAGGGATTGATAACATTCCATCAGAATTTCGAATATCATTGGGGAAGTGGCAACAAAACGACGATTCACGTTGGTGTGTAGAATGTATGAGTCTGGCGACATAGCATCAGACTTTCCGAAAAGCATCATTCGCACAATTCCGAAGACTGCAAGAGCTGACAAGTGCGAGAATTGTTGCACAATCAGCTTAACAGCTCATGCATCCAGGTTGCTTACAAAAATAATATACAGAAGAATGGAAAAGAATATTGAGAGTATGTTAGATGACGATCAGTTTGGCTTTAGGAAAGGAAAAGGCACAAGAGAGACGATTCTGACGTTGCGATTGCATGGGGGCATAATTATATAATGAATGCAAATACTTTTAATTTTAGTCGCTGTCTGTCCGATTACGAGTCTCGTAACCGGTTGGCCCTGTCTGGTATAGTACGCAATCTGACTGCATAGAATAACAACAAAGAACGAAAGAAAACTTCCGTTAACACAATTAATTAATTAAGTCCCCAGCAACTATGAAAGCTACGAAACAACAAGGCACAAGTGTCGCTGTTCTGTGTGTGGAAGTGTGATTCAACGTACACATCTGGCACGGTTCTTCCTCAATACGACAAGATATTTTAAATACCATTTATACTGAAGTAATAAAAAAATAAACAAATACTATAATTACACATAGAAACCAGAAATGCAGTCTAATACAAGGAACACGAGCCAGATGCTTTGTTGACTGAACCTGTGACCAAGAGGCATTATTGTTTAAGACATTGAAATAATAAAAAAAACGGATTTTTTTTACCTTCATATATATTGACGAAAAGCACACTCTGATCATTCCAGCCTCCCAATCCAATAACATCTGGTGTCTAGCCCATCAAAACAATACTACAAATTCTGAACAAGCACTCACTATCGCAACTTCTCAACTACGACTCACCACTGCTACATCTCAACAAGCACTACTTACTGCTACTTCTCAATAAGCACTGCCAGTGGAGGCGGCGGAATAAAACTGTTTGGCGCAATCTCTGGCGCTGTGGCTCAGTGCAGCCACCTTTCATATGCCCCTCCTCCACGGGCTAGAATTTGATGGTATTTTTGCCAGCATTGGTGTTGAAAATACCACCAAAGTCGTCCAAAAAATACAGACATAAATAAAAGATAATATTAATAAGTAAATATCACATAACTAGATAAAATTTGGCTTTGCACTGACCCTTCAATAACTTAATATATAAAATACAGTAAGGAATACAAATGCTTGCATACATGTGATTTTACATAATAGTTTACACAAGTATCATTCAATCAATAGCCCCAGCAATGACGAATAGGTGTAGGTAAGAGTCTCATAATATTTCATAAACAGTAAATACACAAAAAAATCAGTTTATACAAATATTCCCATAAAATCATTTCAATAGTTCAATAAACAAGTAGAACTCCTCAGAGTAGTGGACAGTTCCAACAGTAGCACCCAGCAATGATCAACAGGTGCAAATAGCCGTCTCATAACATTTCATCAGCAGTATTTAAACAGCTTCAACAGTGGCACCCAAAAATGGCGAGCAGGCGCAGACACCAACAAGTGACATTATCTCAGTAGAAGCAGTCGATCAGTGGCACCCAGTAATGTTGAGCAGGTGCAGACACCAACAAGTGACGTTATCTCAGTAGAAGCAGTCCATCAGTAGCACCCAGTAATGTTGAACAGGTGCAGACACCAACAAGTGACATCATTTCAATAGAAGCAGTCCATCAGTGGCACCCAGCAATGTTGAGCGGGTGCAGACACCAACAAGTGACATCATTTCAGTAGAAGCAGTCCATGTGGCACCCAGCAATGTTAAACAGGTCCAGACAGTAATGAGTCACATTATTTCAGTAGAAGCAGTTCCATCAGTGGCACACAGTAATGTTGAACAGGTGCAGACAAACAAGTGACATTTCAGTAGAAGCAGTTCCATCAGTGGCACCCAGAATTGTGGAACAGGTGCAAGTAACAGTCCATAATATTCACTATCACTAATCAGACAGTTCATCAGAGTTTATCAGCAGAAGTTAAACATTTCCAAGTGGCACCCAGCAATGTTGAATAGGTGCAACCACGAACAACAGTTTGAAGGCACACACAATTGCTTTTACAAAATTATTATCAATGCTCTTACAGTAAACATACAAATTATAATAAACACACAAATGATATCAGATAATTGTCATATTAAATATTACAAATACACAAATAACAGTAAACCTATAATATTTATGGGTGTCAGTGCAAGCCACAACAAACAAGTAAAATAATATTTAGGAGTTAGGTCGGTATCAATTATTTGGGATTAGGAAGGGCAAACACACAAAACACACTGACTCAACTTTTATCCACATTAACTACTACTGTGTAATTGAATAGTGTTAACTGTGTAAATGCAATTCTATCCAAAATTTTATGTTCAACTTGTGTATCAAGTAGTAGTGGTAGCAATGGATAACAGTCAATAATAGTTAGTCAACGTCGTAGTCATCATGTCAAGACCAATGTTTGCCAAGCCTAATCAAAATGTACGGTTGCTGAACAACTGTCAGTGTGCCAAGGTATGCAAATGCTTCCTCTCTCCAAAAAAAAAAAAGTATATACTGCTTATTGATTTAACAAAGTGTGTGTGTAGACAATCTTCTTTCCACTTGAGTGTGCTAGTCTGCCATCTTCATCCTCCTTGTTCCATATAAACCAACAAAAAAAAAAAATGCTCCTCACTTACTTTACCTCTTATCCACCAAAACTCCAATAATCATCAGCATCACATAATCTTAATACTTCAATAATACCTCTTACGTCGATACATATAAACCTTATCATCAATATCATTTACCTTACCTCTTGTCCACCAAAACTCCAATAATCATCAACTTCACACAATCTCAATACCTCAATAACACCTCTTCAATACGTCGATACATATAAACCTTATCGCCAATATCATTTCACTTCCATAAAAACTCTTTCCTCTAGTCAGTCTCCTCGAACAAGTACAGATAAAATCCTAGTGCAAACCTCAATTCATCATCCCATACAATCCGAAGACAATGTCCACACACAACCTCTGTGTAGTCCACCTGAGCCAAATCTTCTACTCATTATGAATTATAAAATACATTTTGGTTACCTTGTCCATCATTAAATAAAAGAAATGCATACTTGACCTCTAACAGCCATTAGTTTGAATAACTCTCAGTAAGTAAGTACGAGTACGGAGTGTTAATGATCGTAATATTTCACAGGGTGTACAGCTCTTCAAGAATCATGGCAAAACCGAAGCAAACATCTGGAGTATTTCTTGTGTCAAGTGTCACTTGCTATTTCAATTGCTCACGAAGAATGCAGTGTAATAACTGTCAATGGTCTAAACCTAGTGTTAATATGTCATGTCGTTAGCTTCCTTCCTATTAGCATAAATTTATACAGCTTCCATAAAACCTCCAGCTCATGTGACTTCTATGAAGTTTCTTGTACCAATGTCGTTCGTAGAATTACAGCGGTTCATTTTCTTATCTTAAAATATAAGGCACTGAGCGTAAGCAAAACATGCAATAGCGAGTAAATATACCAGTAGAGAACAGAATGTCAACAAGTGGATGCAGCACAATCCCTACAGCGAGGCTCTGCCAAGCGAACAATCTATAATTAATACCATAGTGTGACCTACACTCTATGTTCGTACACAGTACATCAGCATTTCTATATACCAGATTAAAGAGTAGTTATGACAACAAAACAGAAATGTGTAAATATGCAATCCATACGCACAGCAGCAAACATATATCTTACGTAATAAACAGGTCATTAGCATCATATCAGCATAAGGAAATAAATGTTCATATGTAATCTTAATAAGTAAACATGAAGGCGCAAGCAGATAAATCACAAAGTATAACTTACATACGTAACCATATCAGCACAACTAATCAGGTGACAATTATAATTTAAATAAATAGGCACAGCAGTCACATAATAAAAAAAAATGTGACATCAGTGAAAAAGCATAGCAGCCAAGCGATGCATAATATACACAAGTAACAACCCTGTTCATTAATCAATCATTGTCAAAATCAGTTAACACAAAGTATAAATCACGTAATCGCGAGCAGCAAATTACGTCTAAAGTACGTACCTAAGTGGAAATATGTTACCTGAAAAATAAACTCAATTAATAGTTACCTTTTTAGTTTATTAGTTTCTTCTTCGAAATTACATTCTTCTTGAAAATTTCTCGATAGCAAGTCCTCTTAACGTCGGACACACACTGAATTTACCTGAAGTTCTTAAATATTTTATACAACCGTATCCTGAAAAATACTGAACGTTAATAACATGATTTATCAAGTCATAGCTTTATACTGAATTTAATCGGAGAAATTAGACTGTGTATTTGTTTACGGCTGTCAGTGCATTCGCACTGAGCGCTCGGTCAGCTGTAGGTACGCGTGACGTAGGAAGTAATTGTTTGCGGTCAACGACTGCCTTGTGCGGCGCGCAGACTTGACTGTTGCTTTGAGTATGTGCCGCCGCCGGAACACGGGCGCGGTATCCTTGCATTCTCCGTGTGTTTACGTATAACTATTAGTTTCTCAAAAGTATGTCATTCCACAAAAATTTTAACGTTAGATATATGATGTACTCCCTTAGAGCGTCGAGATTTAAGAGTTTCTACTTTGACAGTGTTATCATGAATGCAGAAAAAATTTGCGACACAAGCCCCTTCCTTTGTGAGACAAATGGTGAGACTTAATTAACACCTTTTGACCAACTGACAAGGTTTTTAAACGACCAGGACGTTTAGCTGATTTCTCTCTTCTAGCAGCCGCAGATGCAATATTTCGCAGAGCCAGGTTGACAACTTCAGAATGCTGCAGTTTCCGTGTAGGCGGAAAAGGAACAATTTCAGAAATGCGATTTGTCGGTGCTTTATTTTTTAATATCAATATAGGCGGTAAAGAAGTTGAATCATTAGGGAGTTCATTCAGAATGTTTTGAAAAATATGAAGATACTGATCCCACGTTCTGTGATTCTGATGACAATAAAGACGACACAATTTATTGATTTCCTTCATCCATCTCACTGAAGCGTTAGATTGAGGGTGAAAAAGTGAAATGAAAATTGGTTTAATCTTACGACGCCATAGAGTACGAAGCCAAATTTTAGAGCGAAACTGTGATCTATTATCTGATATAACCTTATCAACATGACCCACTTCTTTAAGAAAATGTTTGATGAAAGCATTAGATACTGAACGAGCTGTTGCTTTGCGTAAAGGTGTAAAACACACATATTTTGATGTCAATTCCACTGCTACGAAAATGTACGCAAAACCATTAGTAGAACGAACCACTGGACCGAACAAATCGACTGCAGCCATCTCCTTTAATTTCGCTGGAATGATAGGAAACAACGGTGCTCTGTGAGAAATAGTTGGCGGCTTAGCCTTTTGAGATAATTTACATTTGGCAAGAACAGATCGAATACGTTTTTCCATATTACTGAAGTAGCAATTTTCTCGTAATTTATGAAAGCATTTTCTGGGACCAAAGTGTGCATAACTGAGATGTGTGTACCAAATCTATTTATTAACCCACTCATCAGGAATGCAAACTAACCAAACAGAGTTGTCGACCGATTTTCGTTTAAAAAGTGTATCATTGCGAACTAAATAATACTGTCTGATCGCTACGCTTTCCTTTCTCCTCCACTTCTCCCTAATGTCCTTCCAGATTGGATCATTATTTTTCTCCTTAGCGATGTCCTGGAGCGAAGATGAAATAAAATTCTCAAACGCAACACCTTGAATATACATCAAACAATAATTGTTTCCTTTGCAGTCCTCTTCAGCACTTTGTTTCAAACCCATAGGTGCACGTGATAAAGCGTCAGCAATAATATTTGAAAATCCCTGTATGTAAACAATACTAAAATCAAATTCCTGTAGATACAGAGCCCATCGTGACAATCTTCCATGTGTTAATTTTGCTGACATAAGAAATTCCAGAGCTCGGTGATCGGTGTAAACCTTAGTATGTCTGCCAAACAAAAATATGCGAAATTTTGTGAAAGCCCATACAACAGCCAAGGCTTCAAGTTCCGTAATCGAATAATTCTTTTCTGATTTAGAGAGAACACGACTTCCAAATGCAATAGTTTTCTGTACTACAACGCCGTCTTCTTCTATCTCTTGAAATAAATGAGCACCTAGGCCTTTGTATGATGAGTCCGTCGCCAAACAAAAATCTTTAGATAAATCCGGATGTGAAAGAAGTGGAGCAGCAACTAAAGCATCACGAAGTTGTTCAAATTCTGATTGAGCTTCCTCATCCCAACACCAATTGGATTTCTTTCCAGATAGTTCACATAAACGAGGTGTGGCCAAATCGTCCAATCTAACAAAGCGTCTAAGAAAATTACAGACACCAAGGAAACTACGAACATCACGTTTTGTGGTAGGAACAGCATAATTACGAATAGCGTCTAGTTTCTCTGGATCAGGAAGAATACCTTCTGTAGAAATAATATGACCAAGAAATTTCACCTGAGAACGACCAAATTCAGATATTTCCAAGTTCACTGTAATGCCAACTCTTGCAAAAATACGTAATAATGAATCCAAAATTTTGTTATGCTCACTCCAAGAACGTTTAGCAATAAGAATATCGTCAACGTATGAAGTAATATTGTCACGAAGATAAACAGGTAAAATTTCGTTTAAACTACGAATAAATGCTGCTGAAGATACAGTAAGTCCAAACGGTAATTTCCGAAACTGGTAACAGTTACCAAAGGCTAAAAAGGCAGTGTATTTTCTACAATCAGGGTGGAGTTCTATTTGCCAAAAACTTGCGCGCATATCAATCGTGGATAAAACTTTAATTCCATGGAAATGTTGAAGAAGTTCATCTAAATTTTGTGGACGGTCAGTTTCAGGAATGATGATATTATTTATCTGTCTGGAATCCAGAACCAAACGAATTGACCCATCCTTTTTAAGAACGACGTGTAATGGGCTAGTATAAGGACTGACTGCTGGCTCAATAATGCCTTGATCTAACATGTATTGAAGTTCATTCTTAACCTTGTCTCGGTACGCCAAAGGAATAGCGTACGTTTTCCCCCGAAATGGTGTGTGTTCTTTTACCTTAAATAAATATTGTAAGCCTTGTATAGTTCCTGTGTGATGACTAAATACTGTAGCATATGAAGTCAAAATTTGGTGCAGTTCTTCTCTTGCAACGTCATCTGGCACTTCAGCTTTCTTAACCTTTTCATTAATTAATTCTTCGCTATTAATTATATCATCCATCCCGTCTCTGTATCTATTGTCATTGTCATGAATGAACACATTGTCGTCATAATGCTCAGCGAAAATATCAGAAGTAAGAAACCTTAAACATTTTGTGTCTGATACAGATTTTGTTAAATACTCGAAAAATTTCAAACTTTTCGGCATTTCGGCAACAGTCAAATTCACACTTCCATCTTTAAAGTTCAAAATTGCCTTATGTGTGTTAAGAAACTCCATACCTAATATAATTTGTGTATTGAGTAGTGGAACAATAATAAAATTAGCAGAAAATTCGTATCCTTGACAAATGAAATTTAAGTTGGTCTGTTGTTTGACTTCCACACTTTTTCCAGAAATAGCGCCTCGAATTGTAGTTTTAGAAACAGGTAACACAGGACAAGCAATAGTTCTTACACATATACGAAAAACTGATTCACTAATAACATTCAATGGGCTCCCAGAATCTAAAACCGCAGTGAACTTATTCTTACCCACACATACCTCAATAACAGGATGTAAAAATGCGTCTACATTATTTTCCTTTTGGTCTAGCAAAATGTCTCTCATGTCTTCCAGGCGTACGTAAAGTCGTAGTGTCATTACTTTCTGAACCGTCTATATTGCTGCCAGAAGCCGAAGCTACAAGTCATTGTCGATTGCTTGCGTCACGTCTTTGATTATTCGCGTCATTTCGCGGATCAATTTCTACGATTTGCACTTGTCACTCTGAAGTTCTGTCACGTGGGGGATGCCAGTTAGGTCCCTCCTGTCTTTTAGATGCAAATTCTTGGTTGTGTCTGTTATTAAAATTTCTATTTTCCTGTCTGTCTGCATGACTACGTCTTGTGTAATTTCGACTGTCACTTCTGAAATTATTGTTGTATCTACTACCATGGTTATTTCTGTAGTAAGAATTTCTATTACTGTATGAATAATTTCTGTCTTGATGATACCGATTACTGTTTCCGTGTGATTGATCATTCCGGTAGGAATAACCGTTATTATAATTGTATGTGTAATTTCTGTTAGAACGTCTGTTATTGTCATAAGGCTGGTATCTATTGTCCTGTCTGTTTCGTCTGTCATTCTCAAAATTACCTATATAACGCCCGTTCCGATCACTATCCCTTTTCTCTGAAAATCTATTGTAATTACTGTTACTGAAAAAATTACAAGAAGTCCCGTCGTCGTTGTCATACTCAAGTTCTTGTAGCAAAGTCTTAAAAGTATCAATGTCGTCTTTACATCTTCCGGCTAAAGCATTTGTCTTATTGATTGTGGCAGCTTAGTTAAACAAATGCGAATTAACTCAGTCGCGCTATAAGGGTTGGACAGGAACTGATTCTTTCGGATCATGTCTTCAAAGTATTCTGCCGTGTTTAAAATTATGCTGCATAATAAGACTGTGTTTGACTCTGTCTTGCGTGTTTTCGGACCAATATGCCGATAGAAATGCATGATAAAAATCATTTAAATTATTACAATCTCTAATAAGTGCGCGCATCCGCGTCGCCGGTTCGTTTTCTAAATATCCACACATAAATTCCAGTTTGTGACTTAGTGGTCAATTTGGTGGAAGTGCGTACATAAATTGATCTAACCATGAACATGGATGTATGTCATTCTTAGAACTGCGAAAGATCTTAAATTTCCGAACAGTCAAAAAGTGTTTATAGTCAAAGTTTTCGCCTCGTGGCGACAAAGACCTACCGCGTCTGTCCGAGTCCGAATGTCGATTATTGTCAAGTTCGCGCGCCTGGCGCTCTCTTATTGCATCTCGTAAATGAAATAAATTATTTTCTTCAAAGCCCTCTGCTATCTGTGATTCTGAATTTCTTCTGCTGTCTTTTCCTACGATTTCGCCTTCAATTTGTTTAACTCGCTTTTGTAATGCCTCAAATTCCCTTTTAACGCGTTCATTAAATTTTCCCTGATTTTCAACATGCTTATTTATGTTCTGGTACTCTTCGGTTTCTGCAAATGGTAATGGTGCTGTATCATCCGAATCTCTGTCCCCATTTAAACTAAGACTTGTCAATTTATCTGAAATCTCCTCAACTCTTTCCGATAACTCACCTATTTGTTCTTTCTGTTTATTTACGTCTTCTGTAAGTGTCGCGACTCGGGTTTCAGTATTGACACATTTAGTAGTTAACTGTTCATATTGTTGTGTTAGGTTATTTATTCTGTCATTTGGTACGGATTCCTCGATTCTCTCAAATATTTCTTCCTTATCGTGTGCACGTTGTAAATTTAACTCTGAAAATTTTTGCACTATCACGCGATCTCTTTCTTCTTGTTCTCTATCCTGTTCCCTTTGTCTGATTTCTATTGAAATTAATCTATTATTGTGAGCATTCAAAATCGGTTGTACTTCTTCTCTAATTTCTTTCTTTAATTCATATTTCATGTTTTTGAAACATGTCCCTATTCGTGAATCTAACCGTGTTTCCATTGTTCCCATCTCAGTTTTAATTGTTCCTATTTGTGTGTCTAACCGTGTTGCCAAAGTTCCCATCTCTGTTTTAATTGTTCCTATTTGTGATCCCACTGTTCATAATTCAGATCCCAACTGTGATCCCAGATTTAATATTGCACCCATCAACTGCTCCACAATGACTGGTTCGAAATTCCTTTCGCCCCTAACATTTCCCACAAAACCAGCTTCCATCGTCATAGCTGTAAAGCTATCTGTGTTCAATACTATTCCAGAATCTTCTGTCATTAATCTCGTATTCTGAAAATTCTTTAATTGTGAGAAGTTTTGAACTAGTTCTGGACTATTTTCCCTGCTTATTAAATTGCTTTCTACTTCATTATTCATGATACTGTTTTCCTCTGTTGGCGAGTACGCCATGTTAACAATTTCGTCATTCTCCTAATCCATCATTTTTGCCTTTTTCATCGATTGCGTAATCATTTACAAAACATACAAAACTCGTCACTATACGAAAAATAAACACAATATGACACTTTATCACCAACAATACCATTCACACGAAATACTTCCCTCAAACACGATTAATGAACAATTGAAATCTTCATAATTACACAAAATTGTCAAGTGCGTATACAAGACAACCAAAAATTAAATTCTGCAAAAAATACCATTAGAAGAATGACAGTTACCAAATCTACACATGCAATATAGACTACAATTACTAAACTACAAATTACTTCAACAATACTACTGTCTGCTATTTTTACAATCAGAAGAATTCCAAGGGACGATCCTGGCAGGGTCGCCACGTGCATGGGGGCTTAATTATATAATGAATGCAAATACTTTTAATTTTAGTCGGTGTCTGTCCGATTACAAGTCTCGTAACCGGTTGGCCTTGTCTGGTATAGTACGCAATCTGACTGCATAGAATAACAACAAAGAACGAAAGAAAACTTCCGTTAACACAATTAATTAATTAAGTCCCCAGCAACTATGAAAGCTACGAAACAACAAGGCACAAGTGTCGCTGTTCTGTGTGTGGAAGTGTGATTCAACGTACACATCTGGCACGGTTCTTCCTCAATACGACAAGATATTTTAAATACCACTTATACTAAAGTA
The DNA here is from genome assembly GCF_023898315.1 of Schistocerca nitens. NCBI lineage: Eukaryota > Metazoa > Arthropoda > Insecta > Orthoptera > Acrididae > Schistocerca > Schistocerca nitens. The sequence goes on from NC_064619.1 coordinate 352,366,227, forward strand.
ATAAAAAAAATAAACAAATACTATAATTACACATAGAAACCAGAAATGCAGTCTAATACAAGGAACACGAGCCAGATGCTTTGTTGACTGAACCTGTGACCAAGAGGCATTATTGTTTAAGACATTGAAATAATAAAAAAAAACGGAATTTTTTTACCTTCATATATATTGACGAAAAGCACACTCTGATCATTCCAGCCTCCCAATCCAATAACATCTGGTGTCTAGCCCATCAAAACAATACTACAAATTCTGAACAAGCACTCACTACCGCAACTTCTCGACTACGACTCACCACTGCTACATCTCAACAAGCACTACTTACTGCTACTTCTCAATAAGCACTGCCAGTGGAGGAGGCGGAATAAAACTCTTTGGCGCAATCTCTGGCGCTGTGGCTCAGTGTAGCCACCTTTCACGGTTAATAATGGGAGCAAGACTAAAGAAAAATCAAGACACGTTCATACGATTTGTCGACCTAGAAAAAGCGTTCGAGAATATAAAATGGTGCAAGATGTTCGAAATTCAGAAAAAAGGAGGGGGTAAGCTGTAGGGTGAGACGGGTCATATACAATATGTACAACAACCAAGAGGGAATAATAAAAGTGGGCGACCAAAAAACGAAGTGCTCGTATTAAAAAGGATAGAAGACAAGGATGTAGCCTTTCTCCCCTACTGTTCAGTCTGTACATCGATGAAGCAATGATGGAAATAAAAGAAAGGTTCAGGAGTGGAATTAAAATTCAAGGTGAAAGGATATCAATGATACGATTCGCTGATGACGTTGGTATCCTGAGTGAAAGTGAAGAAGAATTACAAGATCTGCTGAACGGAATGAACAGTCTAATGAGTACAGGTTGAAAGTAAATCGAAGAAAGACGAAGGTAATGAGAAGTAGTAGGAATGAGAACAGCGAGAAAGTTAACATCAGGATTGATGGTCACGAAGTCGATGAAGTTAAGGAATTCTGTTACCTAGGCAGTAAAATAACTAATGATGAACGGAGCAAGGAGGACATCAAAAGCAGACTAGCTATGGCAAAAAAGGCATTCCTGGCCAAGAGAAGTCATATATCAAATATCGGCCTTAATTTGAGGAAGAAATTTCCGAGAATCTACAGTACAGCATTGTATGGTAGAGAAACATGGACGGTGTAAAAACCGGAACAGAAGAGAATCGAAGCATTTGAGTTGTGGTGCTACAGGTCTACTGATAAGGTATGGAATAAGGAGGTTCTACGCAGAATTGGAGAGGAAAGGAATACAAGGAAGTAACTGACAAGGAGAACGGACAGGATGATAGGACATGAGGGAATGACTTCCATGGTACTCGAGGGAGCTGTAGGTAGAGGGCAGAAGCTGTAGAGAAAGACAGAGAATACATCCAGCAAATAATTGAGGACGTAAGTTGCAAGTGCTGCTGTGAGATGAAGAAGGAATTCGTGGCGGGCCACATCAAACCAGCGAGAAGACTGACGACAAAAAAAAGCACTTTTATGCACACTAACATTTTCTAAGATAGCAAGAACCAACAAGAGCTCGTTCTTCCGAATTTCTGACAAGAATAATGTACAGTAGAATTGAAAAGAAAACTGAGGATGTGTTGGATAGCGATCTGTTTGGCTATAGTAAAGGCAAAGACACAAGATAGGCAATTCTGACGTTGCGATTGATATTGGAAGTAAGGCTGGCAATAAATAGAGACGCATTGATTGTATTTGTTGTAACCTCCCCACAACAAATTCTTAAAAAAAATATATATAACTATTTATTAGTAATGGAGCCACAGCTAAGTGTGACCTTCCCACAAGAATATTAATGGCAAAGACAATTAAATGAAAGCTCGCTATCTCACTCAAGTACAAGTTCCCATTAAATAATGAACGCTAATCCCATGATAATGAAACTGTAATGATAACCTAAACTCAATTCAACCGAAAAGTCGGTGTTTGCCCTGTGCGAAACGAGAATAAATTTCTTACCTTAGTGAAACTGCATGTCAAAATTCTGCTCTTATTGTTCTCTGGCGGTTGCATAAAAAGCATTGGAAGTACCTTTTAAAAATCTTTGTTAAAAGGAAATGGAAGGAAATTTGAATGATTGTCTCTAAAATTGCTTTTAAATCAAAATTATTATTGGGGGCGATTTTTGAAAGTTAAATTACAATGACTGTTCGTTACATTATCTGATGAGCGCAAAGCTGCATGGTTATTTATTTAAATAAATTATACCTCGTCCTGAATCTCGACCATTGCGATGCCGACGCCCGCCGACTGCTCTCCGCTACTGCTAGCAACCGACTCCAAGCACTACTGAGGACTGACTACTGCAGACTGACTGACTGCTCGCTACTGCGAGTCGAGCGCAACTGCTCTGGTCAGAGATTCTACAATGTCTCAGCATCGCTGCCGCACAACATACGTGTTTCATAACCCTCCACTGGGGGGGCAAAAATTTGGCAGCGATGGTGAGTCATTTGGACTTGCCATCGTAACAAATTTTTCTTTTAATTAATTAACATTTACAAAATATTTAGATGTATCACATGAATTAAATGTTGTGCGCATGCACCGATTACAAAACATTACAGACAAGACAAAATATAAGTACAAAACAAATCAGGAAAAATGTATATACAAATTATTTGACAGATAACCAAGTGTACACACACTGAAAAATTCTTTAGCAGTTTCATAACAGGCAAAAAAAAAAAATCATGTTGACAAGTGTCATGAGTGCACATGCACTGCAGTGGAGAACATATCAGTAAAAGACGAAATGTATATACAAGAGTAACAAATGACATAAATCATAAAAGGTATACAGAATGAACACAAATCATATCGAAAATTGAGAAGAGTGCACAGGCACTGTAGTTCAGTTGAAAACATATTCACATAAGTGCACATGCACTGAAAACTTTTGAACATTTTTATAACAAATAAACGCAAGAGTAGAAAAAATCATCAAATCACAAAAAGTATATACAATATAGATGACAAGAGTGCACACATACTGCACTTCAAAACAAATCGAAAATGTCTTTAGTATTTCGACAACAAATGGCAAAAATCATGTCGACAAGTGACACAAGTGTACTCGCACTAGAGTTCAACAAATCGAGAAAAAATGTATATGCCATGAACATAAATGGTGTTAGTAAAAAAATGATTTTCACTATTAGGATAGGAAAGGAAGGATTGCATCATGGTTGTAGCACTTTAGTTTGCACATAGCTGCACTGAAAGTCCATATCTTTCCACAGAATCACAACTAAGTGATACAATCTGCAGTTCCGTTCCCAGAAGTATTTATCAGCGTATCAAGACAGTGAAACGTCGTAGTAGTATTCCATACTATCATTTGGCAGTATACCAGGTACACCAAACAGTGGGACCAGAATAACGTCTTCATCGGTTACGGTGGTGGACAGCATGTCGTGTCAACACCACGCTCTTAAGAGGTGGCACACAGTGCTCCATAACAAAGTCTTGATTAGTGATTACATAAGTAGTTTCTTCGCCTACAGTGGTGGACAGCATGTCGTGTCAACACCACGCTTTTAAGAGGCGGCACACCAACGTAGAATTAGTGCAAAAACCAAATATAGTGCTCCATGATAATGAGGATGGACAAGACAAATGGATGTTACAATAATTTCAGGTAGTTAGGTCAGAAGGTGAAGGACATTAACTAACACACAAGTCTTGATTAGTGATTACATAAGTAGTTTGCGGTATCCATACTCTAGTCATTGAACATTTCTGTACCATGAATGTAGTATTACAGAAAAATGTTCATTAATTAATTTAAAGACAAGAGTGGTAATCAATCGCCATCAAGTATTGAGTATTACAAAACATTTTTCCTCATTCAAATAACATATTTACAAGTAACTATTAACATTCAGTGGCCTAGCAACTTTCGATTAGTACAAAATATTTATCATCATTCAGTATTAATATGGGAAGTCATCATTGAAAACACTAACAAAACGTTAAGTTACATTAATTATTGGCACTCAGTGGTCAGCAAGTATTGAATAGTATAAAACATTATTCATCATTCAGTATTCTTCATATCATTAAGAAATCATTATTAGAAAAATCAGTTAATTACAGTCATAGCATTAATAAGCATGGGCATTATAAGTTACATTAATTATGGGCACTAAGTGGCCAGCAAGTATTGAATAGTATAAAACATTATTCATCATTCAGTATTATTCATATCATTAAGAAATCATTATTAAAAATCAGTTAATTACAGTCATAGCCTTAATAATCATGGGCATAATAAGTAATTACATTAATTATGGGCACTCAGTGGCCAGCAAGTATTGAATAGTATAAAACATTATTCATCATTCAGTATTATTCATATCATTAAGAAATCATTATTAGAAAAATCAGTTAATTACAGTCATAGCATTAATAAGCATGGGCATTATAAGTTACATTAATTATGGGCACTCAGTGGCCAGCAAGTATTGAATAGTACAAAACATTAGTAGCATTAATAAGCATGGGCATTATAAGTTACATTAATTATGGGCACTCAGTAGCCAGCAAGTATTGAATAGTATAAAACATTAGTAGCATTAATAAGCATGGGCATAATAAGTACTCTCATTACAATAGATAGTGGCAATTATGTTTAGGTATCATTAAGAAGTCATTATTCAAGTGACATACTATTCAGAGCTGATCAGTGTTATTCAGAATTATCATAAACTAGTGACATTATCTGGGACTGTTAATACATTTTGTTTTTTCTGCTAGCAATGCATTGCTTTGGGTAATTATAAGGGAAAGCAAGAAGAAATAAGAGAAAAAATTGCTTCTAGGTTGTTCCTATAAATGAAAAGATTGTGTAACGTCATTCGTCATGAGTCAGCTGTAGCAAGGTTATCACATTTATAAATGATACACACAATTGGGTAAGAAAAATGCAAGTACTAGAACAGGTATAATAAGTAACAAGTTTAGTAAGTATCATAAAAAGCTTCTCCTGAAAGAAAAATACAAAATGGATTATTGAGCTGAAAGAAGAAACGCAGACTATGCTGAAAAGTAGTGAACTTCGAATTAACAGGTAGTGAAATGTGTATAAAAAATGTGTTCCATAGCTGTCCTTTCCAAAACCTTCAGTCATCCTACTACGCAATATAACACCTGCTGTCAAAGTAAACTGCAACAAATACTTAAATAACTACATAGCATAAATACATAACTTCAACATTATCCTCATCTGTAAAGAAAAACTTCATTATTCATATCATCATAACTCCATCATTATCATCACCTGTAAACAAAAACTTCATTATTCATAGTACCATATTCTTCATCATTGTTCATTATCAGCATTCATTATCATCTGCAAAAATCATTTCATTATTCATCACACAACTATTCCTAATCCCTAGCATATTTCATCACTTAAAACTAAAATGTGTAGTTCTGTCTGACAGCTTGCATCAATCGCTTTGTATTCTGAAAGAAAAAATTAGTTAAGACTGCTATTCTGCGATGTGTATACTATATTCTTGTTAATGCTTGTTAATCCTAATCCATTTACTCGTCCTCATTAGCTTATTGCATCTTCTTTCGTTTATTCCATAGGTGAAATTCCCACTTCTGTTTAATTCATTTCCTGTACGCATCATTTATTTCTGAAATTGATGAACAAAGATTAATGTCTTGCATTTAAATCATATACCCATTAAATAGTGACTGGTTAATGGTGACTCAATTAAGCATACAACATAACATGACAGAAAACGTAATATCTCAAAGCACAGACAGTGTTTAAAGGCAAAAAGTGTACAGAGAATATCGTAATGCAGCAGCAAAAAAGGAAAATGTAAAACAGTCACGATGTTGAGATATCACAAGGCAAAATGTCAAAGTCAAATGGTGTGTGTTATACCTTAACTAGTTCTCAGTGCATACAAACAAAACATGAAAACAATCGTACATACATAAGAAAGACAAAATGTGACATTCGTTGTGTTCAGCTTATATGTAGTGTAGTTAATAGATGCGATAATTAAAGACTTCAATGGAGAGAGAATTTGATAAAATTAATGCGTCATTATAGAGAATTGCATAATTATTCATAAAATGCGTAAGTTCATCTGAAAAAATGCACGGTCTAGTGTGTAACGACAAGAAGAGCGACCTGCTAACCTTACCTTGCCGGGCACTTGCCAAGAAAAAATACGATAATCATCAATAGGTAGTCACATAAATGTAATTGCATAAGTGGTCACAAAATGTGTAAGTTCATCTGGAAAATATGCACGGTCTGATGTGTAACGACAAGAAGAGCGACCTGCTAACCTTACCTTGCCGGGCACTTGCCAAGAAAAAATACAATAATCATCAATAGGTAGTCACATAAATGTAATTGCATAAGTGGTCACAAAATGTGTAAGTTCATCTGGAAAATATGCACGGTCTGATGTGTAACGACAAGAAGAGCGACCTGCTAACCTTACCTTGCCGGGCACTTGCCAAGAAAAGATACGATAATCATCAGTAATTAGTAATGTCAATATAATTGCATAAGTGGTCATAAAATGTGTGAGTTCATCTGAAAAAATGTGCACGGTCTGATGTGTAACGACAAGAAAAGCGACCTGCTAACCTTACCTTGCCGGGCACTTGCCAAGAAAAAAAATACGATAATCATCAGTAATTAGTCATGTGAATATAATTGCATAAGTGGTCATAAAATGTGTAAATGGCCTCATAGCATGTTACATCGTAAAGTGGTTTCATTCGATAAAGGGTTTAATGTTTGACACATGATGGTTGCCTTTCGATTTTCTGGTTCTCAGAGTTTCGACGTGTACAACATTGGGGTGAGGAATGCTGCGAATCCGATATGGACCTGCGTATAGAAGTTCAAATTTACTGCACTTACCTTTTAATTTGCTGGATAAATAGTGTGTACGTACTAATATCTTCTGTCCAACGTGAAAATCTCGGTGTCTACAAACCTGTTTTTGCTGTCTTCTCCGGCGCTCTGCGGCACGTTTGATGTTGTTCAGCGCAATGTCAATTATTTCGTGGTGTCGTAATCGACGAGATGTAGGAAATGTTACTAATTCTTTGATTTTGTTTGGTGGTTCAACGTTTTTCAGTATAACAGACGGAGGTAGCATAGTGGATTCATTTGGAATGGAATTAATTACATCTTGAAATGAGTGTACGTGTGTGTCCCAATTAACATGTCTTTTGTGGCAGTATATTCTACACAGTTTACCAATTTCTTTCATTAGTCGTTCACAAGGGTTCGAAGAGGCGTGGTACTTGGATATATAAATCGGAGAAATGTTTCTAGCTCGTAACATGCGTGTCCATATGACAGAACGAAATTGTGATCCATTGTCAGAAATTACTTTCATCACATGCCCTACATGAAATAAGAAATGCTTTACAAATGCTTTCGAAACAGTTTTAGCAGTAGCTTTGCGTAACGGAGTGAAGGTAACAAATTTTGAAGTGAGTTCAACAGCGACAAAGATGTAGCAAAAACCTCTATTAGTTCTCGGAATTGGACCAAAAATGTCTACTGCGGCCATATGTCTTAATTTAACAGGTACAATGGGGTATAATGGAGGAATATGTGAAGTGGTGTCAGACTTAGCTTTCTGGCAAATTTTACATGACGCTAAAACTCGTCGTATACGTTTTTCCATGTTTGAAAAATAACAGTTCTGTCTCAGTATCAGAAAACATTTTCTTGCTCCATAATGTGCGTAGCTTAAATGAGTGTACCATATTAATTTGTTAACCAGTTTGTCAGGAATGCATAATAACCAATTGTTACTGTCTGGATGAGAGCGGCGAAACAGAATGTCATTGCGTACAGTGTAGTGGTTTCTAATCGTAACATTATTCTTATCTTGCCAAAGGTGTTTAATTTCTTTCCACACATTGTCTTTGCTTTGCTCTCGTGCTATGTCCTGTAATGACGATGAAATAAAATTTTCAAATGCAACTTGTTGAATGTACATGACGCTGAAATTTGCTTTGCAGAAGTTGGTTGCTACGTCTTGCTGATTGTTGCTGAGAGAACGAGAAAGTGCGTCTGCTATAACATTTTGTGTGCCGGGAATGTGAACAATCGTAAAATTAAATTCCTGTAAATACAGTTTCCATCTGCTTAATCTGTCGTGAGTAAATTTAGCTGAAAGTAAAAATTGTATAGCTCTGTGATCTGTGTAAACGGTGGTATGTCTGCCATAAAGAAAGTGCCGAAATCTCGTAAAAGCCCATACAACACATAATGTTTCTAGTTCAGTAACGGAATAATTTCGTTCAGCAGGTGACAAAATGCGGCTTGCAAATGCGATGTTTTTAATTACTATTGAGCCATGTTCTTCAATTTCCTGAAAAATGTGTACGCCTAAAGCTGTGTTGGAACTGTCGGTGGCAATAGAAAAATTTCTAGTAAGGTCTGGGTGCGATAAAAGTGGAGCATTCAACAAAGCATGTTTCAGGTTCACGAATTCAGAGTGTGCTTGCTTATCCCATGACCAAATAGTGTTTTTACCTGTTAATTGGCATAATCTAGGCGTGTCTAAAGCAGAGTGATGAATAAATTTACGAAAAAAGTTAATTAACCCCAAAAAACTGCGTAATTGTTTCTTTGTTGTAGGAACAGTAATGTCACGTAGAGCTTGAAGTTTTTCTGGATCAGGCGCAATGCCTTCTGCTGAAATTACGTGTCCAAGAAATTTTATAGAAGTTTTACCAAAATGCGATTTACTGAGGTTAACTGTAAGTCCTTGTGCATGGAAAGTTTGCAATAGTCGTTCTAAAATCAGATTATGTTCAGACCAGTTAGCTTCTGCAATAAGAATGTCGTCTACGTACGTCGTAATTCTGTCTTTAAGTTCTGTCGGAAGTATTGTGTTCAAACCGCGAATAAAAGCAGCAGAAGAAATAGTTAGGCCGAACGGTAATTTACAAAATTGATAACAGTCACCAAAACAGAGAAAAGCTGTATACTTTCTGCAATTCGGATGAAGTTGTATTTGCCAAAATCCCGATTTCAAATCTAATGTGGAATAAATAGCTGTACCGTGAAATTTCTGTAGTATTTCTTCTAATGTCTGTGGTCGATCTGTTTCATTAATAATAATGTCATTAATGTGACGTGAATCAAGTACGAGGCGAAGTGAGCCATCTTTTTTCTTAACAATATGTAGCGGGTTTATGTACGGACTAACTGCTGGTTCTATAATTCCTTGATCGAGCATATCCTGCAATTCTTTTTTAACTTGTTCTCTGTGGATATATGGAATGGGATAATGCTTTGCTTTAAATGTGTCGTGCTGTTTGACTTGAAATTCGTACATAAAGCCGGACATAGTACCAGGAATGTTGTCGAAAACTGGAGCTTGTTGTAAAAGAATTTTATGTAATTGCGTTCGTTCGTCGTCTGTATTTGCACTGCTTTGTTTAACTTTATCAGAAATCATTTGCATTACATCGTAGTCAGTTTCGTCTGGAGTGTTATAGTTATGTACGTACGTGTCGGTGAACAATGCGGAATTACAGTTTATGTTACGTGTTGCGGAAATGACCTCTGTGCAGTTAATTGTTTGTTCTTCTGCAGATAGTGAATGTTGAAATTCTAAAGCTAATTGCACATTTTCATCTTTTAACATTAAATAAGAATTTTGGAAATCAACCACTGCGTCGTGTTGTACGAGAAAATTAGTACCTAAAATTACGTCTGTTGTCAATAAGGGAACAATCCAAAAATTTGAATGAAAAGTATGACCTCCAATACAAAATGATAAATGCGTCTGTAATTTTACATCCACTCCTTTACTCGATACTGCTCCTTTCACTTTCGTTTTGCCTAAAGGTAATGTAGGATAAGTATTCTCTTTGTTGCACTCGTTAAAAGTTTCCTCATTAATGACTGACATAGGTGATCCGGAATCTATTACCGCTGAAAATTTCGATGAACCAATTTTAATTTCGATGACAGGATGTGAAATAGTTTTCTGAACAACTGGTTTTTCCTGCAAAAGAGTGTCTCTGATGTCGTCAAACGTAATTACATTCTCGTGAACAACATTTTGCGTGTCAAAACTAGTGCTTGTGTTATTGGAAGATGCGTCCTGTACAGTATCTAGTCAGATTCTATCTGACGTGTTATTATTATCATCACGAGGATGTTGTGGCATTTCTACAATTTGAACAGTTCTATTACTTCTTCCAGACGTGTTACGCCCTGGATGATACCTACTGTCGGGTTCATTCATGAGAATAGGTTCTTGTGGATAATTTTGCTGTTGGTATGACCGACTGTTGTTAGATGTACGCTGAAAGCTATCGTCATTATTTTTACGTCTATCGTAATAGTCATTCCTATACGGTGCATTGCGATTGGAATTGAAAAACTGTCTTCTCTGTACGTAGTTATTCCTTTGCTGCCGTGCGTTACCATTTGTTGTATCAGGGACTATACGTGCACGCGGCGAAACATTAAAGCCTGGTTGACCTTGTGCATTCCATTGTTGGTTAGGCATGTTAACCGGTTGACTTTCATGCTGTTGTGGTGGAAAACGTCTATTGTTACCAAAATGTGATTCTTGTTGCTGAATATTTTGATGATATTGATAATGAGAATTTTGCCTGTTATTAAAGTTCTGGTGGTTGTCGTTCCTAAAGTGTCTGTTACTTTTCCTGTTGAAATTACGTCCCTGATCGTAATTACTGTAAGTTTGTTGACTTTGATTACTATACGAAAAATTTTTGTTTACAAAAGAATAATCAGATTGCTGCACTTCTAAAAGCTGCAATAGCTCTCTGAATGCTGAAATGTTTTCTTTTTGCTGACCCGTTAGAAGTGACACTCTTAATGATCGTGGTAATTTGGAGATACATAATTGAATAAGTGCAGATTCACTATAAGGTTCACTCAGGTACTGGTTTTGTTGCACCATGTGCTCAAAAAATTGCGTCACACTCGGAAAATTGGAGTTCTCATAATTTGGTAAGCTAATTAATTGATCTTTAATTCCGCGCTGTGTCGTCTTCGACCAATACGCTGACAGAAAAGCATTCTGAAATTCCTCTACCGAGTAACATTGTCTCGCGATCGGCCTCATACGAGTTGCCGGTTCGCCTTCCAAAAAACTGCAAATAAATTCAAGTTTATGCGTTACAGGCCAAGTCGGTGGAAAAGCAAAGCTAAATTGTTGTATCCAATCTAGCGGGTGAATCTGTGTTCTGTCGTTTTTAAACACTTTAAACTTTCTCACTGACAGAAAATGTTTGTAATCGAAATTGTCGTCTCTGTGTGATGAAACAGGTTCATGGTTGTAAGAGAATCTGTTGAACTGTGATTGTTCGGAATCTAAGTCCCGTACTCTCTGTAGATTACCCAAATTATACGCGTTGCGCGAGTCTGGCAAATGTTCGAAAAGTGGTGTCTGCTGTGCTGTGTTATTAACTGAAGTGTTTTTCATCTCTGTTACTTCTTGCTGTAAACTTGACAGTTTTCGACGCAATGTGTTATTAGACGAATCAATCTCATTAATTGTCTGCTGTAAATTTTGAAATTCCGGTGTTTGATTAAATGCAACCGGTGAAGTATCGTCTGATTTATTGTCATTAGTAGTTTCGATGACGTCAATACGACTGGCCAATTCATCACATTTTTCAGTCAGTATTTTTACCTGATCATCGGTTTTAGTGTCATTGGCATTAATCTGGTTTTGCAATTTACGTGTAGTTTCGTTCAGTTTTTTAACATCAGCTTTCACGACATCGGAATCCTGTGTTAGTTCTAATTGTTCGAGTCTATCGGTCACTGTTTGAAAGTCTGTTATGTATGTGTCTGTTTTCGATTTCAGATCAGAAATTTCGTCACGTAATTCTGTGTTTGACTGTTCGATGGTATTAATTTTGTCCGAAACTGTGGCAATATTATTGTCTACATACGTTTTTGCCTTCGCAAACATTTTACGTTTGTCTTCTTGTCTCTGTGCAGTGATTGTTTCCATTACCTGGCGTTTTACTTTATTTTGATCATCAATAAATTTGCGGAAACGCGTATCACTGTTCTGTATGTGAAGACTAAGACGTTCGTTAATTTGTGTATTCTGTTGTTCGAATTTTGCGTCAATCTTTTCATCCATTGTGCGCGAAAGTTCTACCGTCATTGCTTTAAACTCGTCGCGTAATTGTGTAGCTTTTTCAGAGCATTGTTTAGCGACTGTACTGATTTCCGCTCTAAGTGTTTCTGTTGCAGCTGTTTGCAATTCCCTTAATTCCTGAGCAACAGACTTAATTTCTTCGCTACTTTTTCGTGAATAAGCCTCAATTTCCTCGCGTAACTGTTCCTTAGTGTCATGACATTGTGCGGCAACGGCCCTAATTTGTTCACTTAGCTGTCTGGAATTGTTGTCTAATTTTTCATTTAAGTGTTGTTTGAGATTTTCGTCATTGTTGTCTAATTTTTCACTCTGTTTGTCAAATTTTTCATTAAACTGTTTAGTCATTTGTAGCAACAATGCCATAATTGGATCCGCCACAGAATTAGTATTTCTATTCTCTGTGCTGTTTAATGGTGGATCTGGAATTTTCTCGCTTTCTGTAACCAATTGGTTATTCTGAGATTTACAAAAAGGTTTATCAGTCGGATGTACACTCTCAGACACTATTTTGGAATTAAATAAGTCTGGCGTACTTTCCGTACACTGATCATTTTCATTAGACAAATTTGTCTGTTCGTCACGTGAATTTAGTAAACCGGTTGTGTTAGGCTGGGCAGCGCTCATTACAATAGAGCGTCCCGCGTCATTGATTGTCGTCAAATCAACAGAAGACATAACCGAGTTCGTTTGTTCATCATTAAGACAAAAATCATCATTACTGGTGGCTGTAACGCACTGATTGTCGGTGAACGCAAGATTGTCATAATTATACTGCGTGTCACAATTACTATCGATCACATTGTTTAGGTCGGTAAATTCATTCATAATACCTCGCGATACACTATTCACAGTCTTTCGCGGCATTTTCACAATAGTCACAATTAATCACAAAACAAATAAGCACAATGCAAAATCAACACACAAATACAACAGAGCAACGAATTGCCGTTGACCTGTAGAAAGAAAGTCACAAGATTAGTAAAAGCGTTGCGCCAAATCCTAATTATATCTAAGAAATAAGAGCAGATATCTGACTGTTTTTCAAAAGATTCTCACGAAATACGATCCTGGACCGGGTGTCGCCAAGTGTAACCTCCCCACAACATTTTCTAAAAATTAAACTATATTTATTAGTAATGGAGCCACAGCTAAGTATAAACTCCCCACAAGAATATTAATGGCAAAGACAATTAAATGAAAGCTCGCTATCTCACTCAAGTACAAGTTCCCATTAAATAATGAACGCTAATCCCATGATAATGAAACTGTAATGATAACCTAAACTCAATTCAACCGAAAAGTCGGTGTTTGCCCTGTGCGAAACGAGAATAAATTTCTTACCTTAGTGAAACTGCATGTCAAAATTCTGCTCTTATTGTTCTCTGGCGGTTGCATAAAAAGCATTGGAAGTACCTTTTAAAAATCTTTGTTAAAAGGAAATGGAAGGAAATTTGAATGATTGTCTCTAAAATTGCTTTTAAATCAAAATTATTATTGGGGGCGATTTTTGAAAGTTAAATTACAATGACTGTTCGTTACATTATCTGATGAGCGCAAAGCTGCATGGTTATTTATTTAAATAAATTATACCTCGTCCTGAATCTCGACCATTGCGATGCCGACGCCCGCCGACTGCTCTCCGCTACTGCTAGCAACCGACTCCAAGCACTACTGAGGACTGACTACTGCAGACTGACTGACTGCTCGCTACTGCGAGTCGAGCGCAACTGCTCTGGTCAGAGATTCTACAATGTCTCAGCATCGCTGCCGCACAACATACGTGTTTCATTGTCGACGTGGAAAATGCGTTCGACTACGTCAGATCGTGCAAGATGTTCGATATTTTTAGAAAAAATGGGGATAAGCTCTAGGGAAGGAGGGGTAATATATAACATATAGAAGAAGTAAGAGGGAATAACAAGAGTAGACGACCAAGAACGAAGTGCTCGGATTAAAAAGGATGTAAGACAGTGACGTCTTTCAGGCTTACTATTCAATCTATACATCGAAGAAGCAATGACGGAACTAAAAGAAAGGTTTAAGTGGGATTAAAATACAATGTGAAAGGATATCAGTGATAAGATTCGCTAATAACATTGCTATCCTCAGCTAAAGTAAAGAGGAATTACATGATTTTTTGAATGGAATGAACAATGTAATGGGTACAGAATATGGACTGAGAATCAATCGAAGGAGGACGAAGGTAATGAGGAGCAGAAGAAACAGCGAGTTACTTAACAACGGAATGGAAGATCACGAAGTAGACGGAATTAAGAAATTCTGCTATCTAGGCAGAAAAGTAACCCATGACGGACGAAGCAAGAAGGACGTAAAAAGCTGACTATCATTGGCAAGAAGGCATCCTTTGCCAAGAGAAGTCTTTTAGTTTTAAACACAGGTCTTAATTTGAGGAATAAATTTCTGGGGCACAACATTGTATGGTAGCGAGAAATGGAATGGGGGAAAACCGGAACAGAAGAAAATCGAAAGCTTTGAGATGTGGTGCTGCAGAAGAATGTTCAAAATTAGATAGACTGATAAGGTAAGAAATGAGGAAGTTCTTTGCAGAATCGGCGAGGAAAGGAATATGTGGGAAACGGTGACAAGAAGAAGAGGCAGGATGACAGGACATCTGTTAAGATATAAGGGAATGACTTCCATGGCAGTAGAGGGACCTGTAAAGGAAGACAGAGACTGAAATATATCCAGCAAGTGTTTGAGGCTGCTTGTTGCAATTGGTCCTCTGAGATGAAAAGGGTGGCACGGGAGAGGAATTCGTGGCGGGCCGCATCAAACCGGCCAAGAGACTGATGAGTCGAGGAAACACCTGAGGCTGGAGGAATAGGTAGCCAGTAGGCAAATAGAAAAATTGCAACTACACTCGAAAACATATATTGTTTCTGTGCTGTGCTGGATTCGGTGATTACCTGGTGCAGTATTCTCAGCTTGATATCTGTTAATGTTAAGTTACATACCTATAACACCGTAGATTGGTAAGATTTCAATGGATGTAGCGGAAGTAACAACTGAGTGTTATAAATCTGTTTCACTTAAAAGTCCAGACTCCTGATAAATGAACTGTATAGTACAAGCAATAATTAAGTCAAACGAAAATTTTATTACTAAACCCTTGCATGCTTAAGACATGAATATTAGAACTATTAATTAACTTTATCGAATATTTCATCAAGTTTAAAATTAATTCTTTAACTCTATAATTATAATTTATTTGTCGTATCTTTGTACATTCATTTTCAATAAGTATGTATGGCTGCAAATTAATACTCAGAAAGAGGGCATAGTGATCCACCTCCACGTTGGTGGGACAGGGAAACGACACACAGAGTATGATCGTATCGCTCTGGGTGTCGGCTAAGAGACCAGCCCATAAGGTTAGAAAGGACCCGTCTTATGTACAAAGATGCCGGTTTGTACAATGAGTAGCAGCAGTGAAAAAACAAGTCTCCGTAGCTTGATACAGTGCGCATTCCAGCTTCCACACAAAACCTACAGTTGTAGTCCGTGGTTCTGTTAGAATCACAACAGCGTTTTAGTATTAATGCCCGTTGATGGCGGAAAAGTGTGTCCTGGATTTCAGTGGCAGTGATCGAACTGAAGCACTCCGCCATTGTCTACACGACGTCTCCGGGTGCTGACTGCAGACACTCTGTGTGTGTAGGAATTGTTGGCTGCATTGGTGCAGTGACGTTACTTTGCCCTACAGGAATAAATGAACAACTTGACGTTAAAACTGGATGCAAATATTCCACAAAATTTATACAGCAGTGCATAAAACATAAAAGGTCCGTTTATGGTCGGTGGGGAAGAGGAAGAAAGGACAGATGTTCAGGCTGTGCAGTGGCATCATATATGTGATAAAGATGCCTCTCCTCATTCCTGTTTTCTTCTTTTATATACAAACTTGCTTGGGTTGATGTCATGTAGCATTTAGGATAACTCTGTGGCTTTAAGTTGTTCGTTCCTTCTAAGAAACTCGTTTTATGTATGGTTTGTTATTCTCGCAATATGCTACTTCCGTCCGCCCCTCCCCGCCCTATCTTTCGGCACCTCTTTTATCCTTTGTGCCCCTTCATAGAATCTTGTATGTTCTATGAACCATGCGTACATTGTTTTGAATTTTTTGATTTAGTTATATATTTATGTTTTTGTTTCTGTTACTGTGCTATCAGTTTTATTTTCAAGTTGTTAATTTATTTCTATAGGCGCAATCGACGTCACTGAACCAATAAAGTCTCGCCACCCGGTGTCAGTTTCCGGTAGCTTCGTTTTGCAACGATGTCCCTTGAGTATTGATGCTGAGAACAGATGCATGGGACTCCATACTTTGTATGAAGTTTATCCTATTTGGAATGGTTATTTTTCGAACATTTTTGTAATACCTTCGGTATCTTTACTCTGAAGGCTTTTGTGAATTACGTATGTGCTTTTTAATTTTTTACTTTTATTTTCGCACACGTTCTGAAGATGGGCTCCACCTAAAATGTGTAAACATAATAAAAAGTTTTCAGTAAGTTACTAGTTAATATCTAGCGACCTGTTCAGCATTGACGTAAGTACTTATAAGGTTGGAAATTGTCTATTCGTTTGCAATTTCATCTCTTGCTCACATATTTTTGCTTTTCTTCAGTCGCGAGGTTTCTGTGCGGTGACGTGCGTGTGACTACTATACTCAGCTTTGAGTAATCAAAATAAGCTCTTTGTGTAATCAATTTGTTTCTCCACTGGCCCATTTCGTAGCTTTAGAGATCGGTTTAGACCATCAGCAAATGACAATAATTTTGAACCCGGGTAGCTTAGGCCATCAGCAAATGACAATAATTTTGAACCTGGACCTGTTGTAATTCGAATGAGTATTTGCCATTCTGGTGCTGATTCTCATCAAGGCGTGTTCTGTTCGAATTGGTAGGCAATCTGGGTTTGCCTGGTGTTCTAGGCGCTTCAGTCTGGAACCGAGCGACCGCCACGGTCGCAGGTTCGGATCCTGCCTCGGGCATGGATGTGTGTGATTTGCTTAGGTTAGTTAGGTTTAAGTAGTTGTAAGTTCTGGGGGACTGATGACCTCAGATGCTAAGTCCTATACTGCTCAGAGCCATTTGAACCATTTTGAACCTGGTGTCGATGAGAGCTAGGTCGAAGTTTCTGCAGTGATGAAGAAATCAACCGGTATCTTTTCATCTACTTGTCTTGATGACTATTAGGTTAATATATAAGTTGCTTCAGAAGCGCAGTCTAAATATTTGCACAGTTAACTTGCGATAACTCCTCTAAATACTTCCAGTGATATTCTTCTCCATGATGGAATGCAAGCTCGTTAGTTGATCACTATCCTCTCTTGCATTATAAAATAGCTATTGGGTAGTTGAAAGTTACGAATTAAGAGCATATGAGTCCATGTACTGCTTGCGAGAATCTTATTTGTATTTGCTACTTTAAAAACTCTTGTGGGGATCGTAAACCACTCGCATTCTTTTGAGAACAAAGTGCGTATTTATGACATTTTTCTTTCAATTATTACGTCCAAACAAAGTCATTCAATTATTATCGGTACTTAACGCAGCTACATGCTGCCACGTAGCCATATTGTGTACCTTTTGACACCGACGTTGTCACGTAAATGCTCAGATAAGGCACGAACAGTTAGCGAAGTTAATTACATTCTACATTTGCAGACCATCAGCAGTAAATACTCTATCTCTTTGCATGGAGTAAGGTTTCAGGAGGGGAGAGGAATGCTGATGATTTCCGAATGCAACCCTCTTTTGCAGAGCTTGGGCTGTAAGAGAAAAGTAAACATCATAATTTCATGTTTGAACTGTTAGCTACGCAGAATTCATTTCTGCAGAACCTACATTCGGTAAGCGTATCTATCTGTGACTACTCCGTTAAGTATTCGTGGTCAGATAGCGTTTCCAGTTTGTTCTCTGGGGAATACAGTATAACTTAATAGATCAGGACTTTAATTAACTGTTCATGGTAGCCACACACACACACACACACACACACACACACACACACACACACACACACACACACACACGCACACACACACACACACACTGTTTACAAGATAATCTCGTTACGGCTTTCCACATCTCTGTAGAGCTAGTGGAACGATTTATAATGTCCAGAAACACTTGATGCAGCGCATGGCGTCAGTGTATGGCAAGCGATTTATTTCCCAGCTCTATTTACAACACAAAATAAACCAATAGCTCCCAAAACCTGTCTAAACCCTGATGTCATAAACGTTATAGATATTGCTGTTGTTGCGGTCTTTAGGCTAAAGACTGGTTTGATGCAGTATTTCATGCTGCTCTATCCTGTGCAAGCCTCTTTATCTTCCTTAACTACTGAAACCTACATCCTTTTCAATCTGCTTACTGTAGTCATGTCTTGGTCTTCCTCTACGAATTTTACGTATGACTCTTCGCTCTAGTACTAAACTGGAGATTCCTTGATGTCTCAGAATGTGTTCTACCAACCGATCCATTTTTTTTAGTCACGTTGAGCCACAAATTTCTTTTCTACCCAATTCTATTCACTGCCTCTTTATTAGTTACGTGATCTACCCATCTAATCTTCTGCATTCCTCTACAGCAACCCATTCTCTCCTTGTTGAGCGCCCATAAACCCCAACACACACACACACATTCTCTCCTTACCTAAGCTATTTATCGTCAATGTTTCACTTCCATACATGACTACACTCCAGCCAAATAACTTCAGAAAAAACGTCCTGACACTGAAATGTGTATCCGATGTTAATAAATTTCTCTTCTTCAAAGAAGCTTTTGTTGCCATTGCCAGAATACATTTTGTATCCTCTCTACTTTGGCCATCATCAATTATTTTGCTGCCAAAATAGCAGAACTCATCTACTACTTTAACCGTCTCGTTTCCTAATATAATTTCTTCAGCATCGCCTGGTCTAATTAACCTACATTCCATTAATTTTGTTTCTCTTTTGTTGAAGTTCATCTTGTGTTCTCCTCTAATGACACTACCCATTCCGTTCAGTTGCACTTCCAAGTCGTTTGCTGTCTCTGACAGAACTGCAGTGTCACTGGAAAACCTAAAAATTGTTATTTCTTTTGCCCCTGCTACCTTCAGAATTTCAAAGAGAGTATTCCAGGCAACATTGATGATGTTGTTTGGTTTGTGGAGCGCTCAACTGCGGAGTCATGAGTGCCCGTGCAAAGTTCCAATTTTTACACACTCCAAATTTTTTCACTGTCACGAATGATGATGATTAAATGAGGCCAACACAAACACCAACCCGGCCGGGAATCGAACCTCGGACTCCGGGATCCAGAGGCAGCAACGCTAGCCACTAGACCACGAGCTGCGGACCCAAGCAACATTGTTAAAAGAATTCTCTACATCTACAAATGTTATAAACGTAGGTTTGTCATTTCTTAATCTATCTTTTAAAGTAAGTCGTAGGCCAGTATTCCTCTCGTGTTCCTGAAATCCAAACTGATCTACCACGAGGTCGGCTTCTACGAGTTTTTCTATTCTTCTATAAAGAATTCGTGTTACTATTTTCCAGTGATGACTTAGGAAACTGATAATAATTTTCATTCCTGTCAGCAGCTGCTTACTTTAGAATTGAAATTTTTACATTTTTCTTGAAGTCTGAGGTTATTTCGCCTGTCTCATACATCTTGCACACTAGATGGAAGAGTTTTGTCGTGGATGGTACCCCCAACGCTATAAGTACTTCTGACGGAGTATCGTCTACCCCCAGGGCTTTATTTCGATTTAGGTCTTTCAGTATTTTATCAAATTCTTCTCGAAGTATCATATATCCTATCTCATCATCATCTGCTTCCTCTTCCACTTCTGTTATATTGCCTCCAAATTCATCTCCCTTGTAAAGAGTCTCTATATACTTCTTCCACATTTCAGCTTCTCCTTGTTTGTTTATTGCTAGTTTTCTGACTGAGCTCTTGATATTCGTGCGTCTCTTTCCTCCAAAGGCCTCGTTAATGCTCCTGTAGGTGGTATCTATCTTTCCTCTAGTGAAATCAGCTTCTAAACCCTTACATTTGTCCTCTAGCTCTTTCTGCCTAGCCATTATGCACTTCTTGTCAATCTCATTTTTTAGACGTTCGTATGTCCTTAAGCCTGCTTCATTTGCTGTATTTTTAAATTATCTCCTTTCATAAAGTAAATTCAATATCTCCTTTGTTATCCAAGAATTTGTTCTAGGCCTGGACTTTTTGCCTAATTGATCCTTTGCTGCCTTCACTATTTCATTTCTTAAAGCTACCCATTTGTCTTCTACTCTATTCCTTTCCCCTCTTCTAGTCAACCGTTGCCTAATGCTCCCTCTGAAATAATCAACAACCTCTTATTCTTTCAGGTTATCCAGGTTCCATCTCCTTAATTATCTACCTTCTTACAACTACTTCAGTTTTAATCTACAGTTCATAACCGATAAATTGTTGTCAGAATCCACATATGGCCAAGGAAGTATCTTAAAATTTAAAATGTGGTCCCGAAATCTCTTTCTTACCATCATATAATCAGTCTGAAACCTTCAGATGTCTCCAGGTCTCTTCCAGGTACACGAACTTCTTTCATGATAAGTGTTAGCAATGATTAAATTATGCCTAGTGTAAAACTCCACAAGGTGAATTCCCAATTCGTTCCTTGCCGCCAGTCCGTATTCACCTATTTTTCCTTCTCTTTCTTTTGCTACCATCGAATTCCAGTTTCCCACTACTTAAATATTTGTCTCCCTTTAATTTCTTAGACAGGCTAAATATTCACCACCGAAGTGCGTAGCCACACTAGACTCCTATCAGCCGCCAAGTAAAATACTCAAAAATAATAACCAAAGAGAAAGAAAAAAAAACCTGATTCACAGCTGGTGAAATGGACCACGGTTTTATCGATAGTCGTCAGCGAAGCACAACACTCCCAAGCGATAGTGCTCCACAGGACGGCAAGATATACCAGCTGTTTGCTGTCAGCTGTTTTTCCCATGTGATCACCTTCTTACGCCGTCCATTGGCGGCCAGGGACTTCTGTGGCAGCGACGATCTCATCCTATTCATCTTGTAGTCCACAGGCAGAGACTTAACGTCCCTCCAACGTTTATGTTGCATGTAGAACCGGTAGCGGGGTTGCCGAATCGGGGGGACAGGGGTGTGGGTGGGCGGGCTAACGAGAGGTTCCAGTGACAGCGATGGAGCCACTTGAACGTCAGGCTTGCATCAGTAGGCGAGGCTCTGTGGCGTCGCTGTCATCTGCATGTGTTAGGGACGGCACCTCAGGACTGGAACTCGCTGTTGGTAGTCTCCGGATGTCGCTGGAAACCGACTGAGAGTTAGATGGGAACTCACACTATCAGTGTACAGTGTACGGTACAATCTACTGCAATTAAATCGAGTGACAGTTTATGAATTTCCCTCGAGAGTGCAGACAATAAATAGACAGTGTCCCTCTGCCACACACTGTTAGACAGCTGTCAAAAAGTAGATGTAGATTTAGATATAGTATGTGTGTGCAGCATAATAACCTCCCAGCCCATCCTGCGCGCTGTTATACAAAACTGAGCAACAGATTGCCTGTATGATAGTATGACGCCTCAGTAATGACTGACACGCTGGCCTAAATTAGCATTACTTCATTTCTTTATTTAAATATATTTAAGAAATCGTGTTTATGTACCTCAAACCACAATACAAGATGAAGTTTGTCGCTCCGTGACACCAGCAACTGTAGATCTCATACGCAGGTTGTTTAGAAGGCACACTGAGATGTACATTCGGGGAAATTAGCTTTCATCTGAACACCCCACATAAATGAACATTCCCCCCACCAGAAAATCCGCCTGAATACAGTGAATAATGCACAGCATGTTGCATCTACCCATAAATCTTTGAACACTTCTCACTCACCATCGTTATCATCCTCGTCATAGTAGTCGTCTTCAAGTATTAGGCTGTTCAGCATCAGAAATGTTCACACCATCTCTTTAAGGGACGTCCAACGTCCCTCTCGCCATTTCGATTACATTTTATTAACGATTTACACTACTGGCCATTAAAATTGCTACACCACGAAGACGACGTGCTACAGACGCGAAATTTACCGACGGGAAGAAGATGCTGTGATATGCAAATGATTAGCTTTTCAGAGCATTCACGCAAGGTTGGCGCACGTGGCGACACCTACAACGTGCTGACATGAGGAAAGTTTCCAACCGATTTCTTATACACAAATAGCAGTTGACCGGCGTTGCCTGGTGAAACGTTGTTGTGATGCCTCGTGTAAGAAGGAGAAATGCGTACCATCACGTTTCCGACTTTGATAAAGGTCGGATTGTAGCCTATCGCGATTGCGGTTTATCGTATCGCGACATTGCTGCTCGCATGGGTCGTGATCCAATGTGTGTTAGCAGAATATGGAATCGGTGGGTTCAGGAGGGTAATACGGAACGCCGTGCTGGATCCCAACGGCCTCGTATCACTAGCAGTCGAGATGACAGGCACCTTATCCGCATGGCTGTCACGGATCGTGCAGTCACGTCTCGATCCCCGAGTCAACAGATGGGGACGTTTGAAAGACAACAAACATCTGCACGAATAGTTAGACGACGTTTGCAGCAGCATGGACTATCACCTCGGAGACCATGGCTGCGGTTTCCCTTGACGCTGCATCACACACAACAGCGCCTGCGTTAGTGTACTCAACGACGAACCTGGGTGCACGAATGGCAAAACGTCATTTTTCGGATGAATCCAGCTTCTGTTTACAGCATCATGATGGTCGCATCCGTGTTTCCGCGACATCGCGGTGAACGCACATTGGAAGCGTACATTCGTAATCGACATACTGGCGTATCGCCCGGCGTGATGGTATGGGGTGCCATTGGTTACACGGCTCGGTCACCTCTTGTTCGCATTGACGGCACTTTGAACAGTGGACGTTACATTTCAGATGTGTTACGACCCGTGGCTCTACCCTTCATTCGATCCCTGCGAAACACTACATTTCAGCAGGATAATGCACGACCGCATGTTGCAGGTCCTGTACGGGCCTTTCTGGATAAAGAAATTGTTCGACTGCTGCCGTGGTCAGCACATTCTCCAGATTTCTCACCAATTGAAAACGTCTGGTCAATGGTGGCCGAGCAACTGGCTCGTCACAATACGGCAGTCACTACTCTTGATGAACTGTGGTATCGTGTTGAAGCTGCATGGGCAGCTGTACCTGTACACGCCATCCAAACTGTTTGACTCAATGCCCAGGCGTATCAAGGCTGTTATTACGGCCGGAGGTGGCTGTTCTGGGTACTGATTTCTCAGGATCTATGCACAAAATTGCGTGAAAATGTAATCACATGTCAGTTCTGGTATAATATACTTGTACAATTGATAACCGTTTATCATCTGCATTTCTTCTTGGTGTAGCCATTTTAATGGCCAGTAGTGTAGTTATTCCATCGTTAGACGTACATTGGACATGGTCTTTCCACTTCAGTCGCTGTTTTAAATCATATTTGTAATAGGTTCAACATGTAGTTCTTGTCTAACATCGGCATTTATTTGTGGTCCAGTAATGAAAATCCCGTTACAAAACCGAGGGACTTCATTTCCGGTGATACGATTCGTTGTTATAGATCAGATGTTAGGATCCATCATTTGGTACCATATAGCAGCAAAGATAAAGCTACTAGTTTGCAACGGTCAATTAATGTTCCTTTCCGAACGTTATGTTTCAATTTACGTTGTATAGTTTCACAGAAATGTCTGAATCTGGCCGACATTAGCTCTACATCATCCGACTTGGGAAAATTAAAATTGCATCCTAAATATTTAAACTCTCTTACTTGTTCAATTATGTGTCCATCTGTAACAACTTTGGCTCTTATGAATTACAGTTCTTGAAATGCTGTCTCTTTTGTTTTATCTGTTGATATTCTCATTCCAAAATTAGCTGCAATTTGAAACTTTTATTCAGATTATCGTATTATCATCAGGTCATCAGCGAATAGCATCGTCATAAAATGAAAATTATCACTTCCTAATGTGTAATTTAATAAAATCAACCATTTACGAATGATATCGTCAATGTCAACATCAAAAAGGATAGAGGACAGTGGCCAGCCTTGTCTGACTCTTTGACTGATATCGGCAGATATTGTCGCATTCCTCACAGTATGAGCCCTTATTTTATTATTTTTATCCAATGACTGAATTGTCGTATTAGGATATTCCTTAAGTGGTTTCCATAGCATTTTCCTCTTTAGCTTGTTAGACACCTATTCATAGTCGATAAAAACATAGTACGGTAAGTTGCCAATCTAAATTCCGTTCTTTTCTCGGTTACTCGTGTCAAGGTGGAAAAAAAACCAGAATGGTCTGTCTTCTCTAAAAGCATTTTGCACCTCTAACATACGTGCTTCCGCTATTGGTAATAATGTCGTGTTTATAATTTTTGCGTACGGTTTTAGCAGGAATTTAGTGGACTTATTCCTCGGTAATTTGCCCATTGTAATTTATCGCCTTCTTCGTAAAAAAGGGCGTACAAAACTTCGCTCCATCCGTCTGGTACATGTCCGCGCAGCCAGCATATATTCATATAATTTAATGGTTTATGTCTTAGTTGACTAGTTGCGTATTCCGTCAGCTCCATGTTTATATTATCAGTGCCAGGCAGATTTCTATTCTTCGTTTCTTTGATCACATTTTGTAGCTATTCCATTGTTATCATATCTACGGAGCCTAGCATTGGTGTTTATTTCTGGTTCTTCTCTATTTCAGTATTTTAATTATTCTTTTTCGGATATTACATTTAACTGTAAAGTATCTCCTTCTTGCTTATTTAAGTGCTTCAAGAACTTGTATGGTTTGCTTTCTATTCCGTGAATATCACGTTCTATTTCACTCATATATCGGTCCAAACTTTACCGTCTAATTTTTCGTACTTCGTTCTTTAGTAAAGCAACTTTACTTTTATAATTCTCTCTGTAATCCTCATTATTACGTAATGACAAAGTGTTTGGATTCTCTTCCTTTCTGTCTTTTATTAACTTGCTATATGATCATTCCATATCTTGAATCCCCATTTGAAGTATTTCTTTTTCCTCACGCCTAATGCTGCAGTGTCTACGTGCGTTATAATTTCTTTAATATTACTTCAATCTCTATTTATGTTGTTGGTTACTGGTTTCGTTAGACGTTCCTAATTTAGTCTCTTTTGGTATATTGGTTTGATAATATAATCTTTGAGTACGTGAAACCTGTAGGGTCTTACATCCGACTGGGTAGTTATGCATGGTTTCTTCCATCTTTGTAAGAAAATTATTTCATTTCGTACTAAGAAGTGATCTGATGATACATCGAAGATTCTGTACACTCATGTGTCGTTTATTCTTACCCATGATTTTTTATTTGCGAGAATATACTGTTGTCTATCACTGAAGCTGTACCTCGAACTGCCCATGTAAATTTATGAATGTCACGATGTTTAGTAGCCAAGTCTATTAGCTTCTGTCTATTGTTATTCAGTGTATTTTCACCCTCTGTAACTATTACATCTCCAATGGGTCTCTTGCCCACTCGGAAGTTTAAGTCTCCCATGAGAAGTATATAATCATTCTGTAACAGGTCATAAAATTCAATAGAATTTTGAGTTCTTGCTTCTTCTGGCTCATACAAAGACAATAAAGAGAGGTATCCTCTCGCAATTTGAAGACGTAGCACTAACATTCTTTCGTTTATCTACGTGTACGAATGTATTCTATTCTTTAACGTTTATCGCACCCGGATGGAGACTTCAGCAGCAGCCCTTCGTGCATGCAATGCTCCGCAACAAATCACACAATTCTGAAATTCGATCGTTCCCCGTTTCGGTTGTGGCAGCTATATCGGTCTTATCATTGCTTAGTTCTTGTTCCAGTTCTATTTCTTTAATTGACGGACCTCTAACATCCCATATTACTTATTTAAACGTTTCTGATGTATGTGATTTACACTTACTCATTACCTTATGTCTTTCGCGGGTCAGCATATAGTGATCAGTCCGGAGTGAAATTGTCTTTGGATTTTTAGCAATTCGAGTGACCTCTGGCCGCGTGTCAAGCGCTGCACAAGGTACGGTCTGTGGGAGGCTGCCAACTTTAAGCTGATTTTATGTCACACTTGATATTTCCTAGACGGATTGCCTTCTCTACGGCTTCGAGACATGTCTTCTTGTTGTGCTAGTATTGGTCCACCGCGGGTATTTTATTACCCCCGTGCCCGCCACGTCTGGTGAGCAATCCCCTATCCGCCACCTGGGGAGGCGTCCGAGGGGAGACTAGCCAACTAGACACTGCCTAAATGAGATTTACGGAGATTTAAACTGATTTGTTCGCACTTGGTTTAAGAACATCAGATACAGAACAGAAAAATACAATGTTATATTTAAAAACAGAATACAACGCATACCCGTTATTCTCTGGAATATAACTAAATAAACTACGATCATAGTACCACAGAAAGAGTAAAGTTTCTTACGTTTACCTGACTAAATAAATTTTCGTTTTACCTATTTTTTTTAACGGACACCTTACCTGAAGCGTCCTATATTTCGCACTTCGCTGAAGGCTCCGTTGGCCCACTCTACATGAAGCTCTGAAGCGTGTATATGCATATTTTCATTGCATGTACCGCTTTATGTGGCTAAGGGTGAGATGCAGTCCCACTATAATGATTCTCCTCTATTTTTATTCAACTTGTAACTATCCATTAAGAAGTCTGTTATCGGATTTTATGGACCGAGTGAAACCAGCGACGAATTTTCTAATATGATATGTTCTGATATGTTTCCCAACGTGTCTTCTGCAATTGCTTTTGAGGATGCCTGCTCAGAAGAAGTAACTTCTCGTGCTCTCTTCGTAGAATGAGTGCCCAACGGACCAGCAAAGTAGCCTTTTCCTCACATGTAATGTATAATTCGGTTATGCATGATGGTCCTTTATCTGTTAGCACGTATACACTGTTAACTCTTAATGTCCATTGCTGTTAAATGGTCCAACTACAGCATTATTATTTTTATTTGAAGCATGCGATACTAGTTTGACTAAATGTGATGGAGGACAAAATGTAAGCATAAAGTGCAATGTGCCACTTGAAAATGAAATGGGATGTTTTTTTCTCGTACCTCTTTAGATTTAAATTGCAGTTGCATGTCTGATAATTCAACGACAGGAATTAATAATATGTAGGGTACTGTTGACGGGAATAAGATAGATTATTTTAAAATGAAAGTGGATGTACTAAATAAATCACATGGGTTGATTGCCAACAAACCACCTTATAATACGTTTAGGAATAGCTCCATCATCAGGTAAGTGGTTGATTTGAATACGACAGTCTTTTACTATGAGTGATCGACGGTCATATTGAAGCTGGTATGCCGTTGCCTTTCTCCGACCTTCGAAGTGAGTTAGTTGTAGGAAGCCTATAGTTTGACGTGAACTCCGAACCATGGTGCAGATCCGCATTTATAAGATTAACTAACATTGAAAGAGGTGTCCAATACTAGCTATTCAAAGTCGAGGTGCGGGAAAAAAAGAAAATGTAAGTGGGCTAGCCGGTTCAAGATCGATACCGTTTCTTTTATATAAACTGGAGGGCACGATCTTTTCAAAGGCTCTTTGTTGTGCAGAGTGAGGTGTTGCAATGGTAGCCTGTGCGTACCTATTGCGACTTCCTGCCCCAGAATTTGCCTTTGACACAGAAAAACAGCCTTCGGAAACCTACCGATACCCACACGCAAGGATAATGCTAACTAGAGGTGGCCCCGCACGGTAAGTAGCTCTGCACTCATAGCAGTCGCGGTAACAGTGAGCAAAGTATTAAACCCATCCAAAATAATGAATCAAAGTTTTTACTCTACCGAAATCTAATATTACTTTCCAAGTAAAGAAAGTCTTTATTACTCCAAAGATCAGAAAGCACAACACAACCAGTTAATCAAAAATACAAAGACTGATAATAAACTCTGCACGTAACAAACACCACAAACTATCGTTGGCAAAGGTATGACAGGAATGGAAATTAATACCCTTAATTCCCATGGACAGAAATCTTCGATGACATAATCCGACTGTAAATAGAATTCAGAAATTGACTATGATTGCGAACCGATAAAATGCTGTAGCAATTATTATCTGCTTGACTCAAAACTGGTGGAAATAAGCACACCGCAGACAGTGAACTAACACTCGACTCTCCCTAACTGCAAAGCTGCAAATGTTCTTACAAAGAGACACAGCCGCCTGGAAGAAATGTCCTGTTGCAAACACACGCTATTTAATTGTCTTCACAGTGCCGGCCGCAACCCCCACTCGCTGCGCCCAGATGCAGTCTAACGGCACGGCATCCTGTGCCCGTTTGAAACAAACCTTCTTGTGCCTCACACCCTTCTTCTAAAACACTTCCACGCCCTTCTGATTATAGAACTTCCCTACTTGGGCACACAGTGCCCATTTGACTATCTGCCGCGGTAAAGCGCTTCTAGGCTCCGAGGCTAATTTCAGGATCATGCCAAAAAGGCCTTCAGCAAATCAGTGTGACTCCGTGCTTTCTCAGCACCAGGTGAATCATCTTTTACCAACACATACACTCCCTCCATCGTCTATGCAACAGAAAATCAGCCAGTCGGACCCTCGACCATGGAAATGAGGCATCTCTGTGACTACTTCTGACGTCATCAACGGCGCAACCAACCAAAGTGAGTTTAGCCGTTCTCAGGAAATGCATCTTGCAGTCGTGGGTGATATATATATATATATATATATATATATATATATATATATATATATATATATATATATATCTGGCGCCATTCTGTCATGAGAGCCAGTGTTCCGGCCACGTCATCGTGGTGTCCAGTGGCATCGCCCACACCATTCTCTCCCCGGTCAACGCCCTTCACTGGCTCGCAGTAAATAAGATCTGCCACTTCCGGTATCATCAATGCGCACCTTCCCAGATTAACCGTCGCTGAGGGATGTGGATCTGAGGCAAAGCTATTGTACAACCTTATCTCCGGCGTGGCCAATTCTGCGAAAAACCAGTCCCGTCTGCCATCCGATAGCGAATGTACAGTCAGCCTCTACTCAGAGGAGACAGAAATTATTCCCAGCCAGAAAATTAACTCATGCATATATACTACTTAATGTACACTAACTACAGTCAACCTCTTATAAAGATGCCTTGTCATTACCCTTCCATAAGGACATATTGATTGATTAATAACTGCATAGGAAAAAAAGTGCAAATAAAGCTGAGCATTGAAATGGATGCTTTCTGAAAGAACATCCGCCATTCAACGTTACCGGAGATAAAGGTAGTGGTTCTGTAAGTAGCACAAAAGATAAAGGAAAAGTCAAATAACATTTGCACATTTTGTTTTTGTTTCACAGGTCGAGGGAAGGAGGTATTCTGAAACGAGTTATAAGGGGGAAGTAACAAAAGCTGTTGGCGATCAACGCAACTGATTTATTTTTTAAAGTAAAACTGTCACCTACCCCATGGCTGACTTTACGTCACAAGTGAAGAAAGTCGAACTACCAAGTTAACTGCAATGTTCTACAGCCGTCCTTGCAGTACGATAATGTACGCGTAGTAATTCACAAAATAATACGCTGATACGAATTGTACGAGATTCAGTTCATTTTCACTTATCCATTAGTACCAGCTTGTTGGCTGCTCCGTCTCGCCTGCTACCTCCGTCACGTCACGAAGCCGCAGGCACTGTTCATCGGAAGTTCAGCCACATAAACAATATTGTTATTTTTCTTTCATGTGCGTAGAAAATTGCGTATTGTGAATGTAACACCATTAAATTGTTCTTTAACCCTTTGAGTTCCAACAATATTAAAACTACGCAATTTTAAAATTTTCCAAAAAATTAATCTTTATTATCATAGTGAGTAATGAATACAATAAGAAAATGACAAAATACAAACAATCAACTTTTTTTGGACGCTTGTTTTTAAAAGCAGTTTTGAAAAATGGTTCAAATGGCTCTAAGCACTATGGGACTTAACATCTGAGGTCATCAGTCCCCTAGACTTAGAACTACTTAAACCTAACTAACCTAAGGACATCACAAACATCCATGCCCGAGGCAGGATTCGAACCTGCGACCGTTGCAGTCGCGCGGTTCCGGACTGAAGGGCCTAGAACCGCTCGGCCACCGCGGCCGGCTAAGTTTTGAACCACCCATCATATCATGTGACACATTTGGAAGCAAATTCGTAATACAAACTCAAATTTACGTTAGAGAAACTTTAAATATGTTTACTTTCACTGCCCTTGATCTCTTCATTATGACCGCTACAGAAAAAAAAACACGGGTCACAATTTCCTACAACTGTGTAGCACAATCTTCACGCCGACTTATGCTTTGACTTCTGTAATTGACTGTTACAGTGTATTACATCCGTAAAAGTACCTCACTACACCACTAGATGTATCAGTCTTACAGCATCGGTGGTTTCATACCAAAGGCACTGGTATTTCAAAAGAAAATTAATAAATGGTGATACACTAAGTGATCAAAAGTATCCGGACACCCCTAAAAACTTACGTTTTTCATATTAGGTGCATTGTGCTGCCACCTACTGCCATGAACCCCATATCAGCGACCTCAGTAGTGATTAGACATAGTGAGAGAGCGGAACTCACGGACTTTGAACAAGACCAGATGATTGGGTGTCACTTGTGCCATATGTCTGTACGTAAGATTTCCACACTCCTAAACATCTCTAGGTCCACTGTTTCCGAGGTGATAGTGGAGTGGAAACGTGAAGCGACACTTACAGCCCAAAAGCGTACAGGCCGACCTCGTCTGTTGACTGACAGGGGCCACCGCCAGTTGAAGAGGGTCGTAATGTATTATACGCAGACATCTATCCATACCACCACACAGGAATTCCAAACTGCATCAGGATCCACTGCAAGTACTATGACAAATGGAAATTTGTGGTAAGTTCCTATGGGACCAAACTGCTGAGTTCTTCGGTCCCTAGGCTTACACACTACTTAATGTAACTTGAACTAACTTACGCTAAGGACAACACACATACCCATGCCCGAGGGAGGACTCGAACCTCCGACGGGGGGAGCAAGACGCCTAAGACCACGCTGGTACCCAGAGCGGCTGTACTATGACAGTTAAATGGCTCTGAGCACTATGGGACTCAACTGCTGTGGTCATAAGTCCCCGAGAACTTAGAACTACTTAAACCTAACTAACCTAAGGACAGCACACTACACCCAGCCATCACGAGGCAGAGAAAATCCCTAACCCCGCCGGGAATCGAACCCGGGAACCCGGGCGTGGGAAGCGAGAACGCTACCGCACGACCACGAGATGCGGGCACTATGACAGGCGGAAGGTGAGAGAACTTGGATTTCATGGTCGAGCGGCTGTTCGTAAGCCACACATCACCCAGGTAAATGCCAAACGACATTTCGCTTGGTGTAAGGAGCGTAAACATTGGACGATTGAACAGTGGAAATATGTTATGTGGAGGGACGAACCAAGGAACACAAGGTGGCGATCCGATGGCAGGGTGTGGGTATGGCGAATGTGTGGTGAACGTCATCTGCCAGCGTGTGTAGTGCCAACAGTAAAATTCGGTAGCGATGATGTTATGATGTGGTCGTGTTTTTCATGGAGAAGGACTGCACCCCATATTGTTTTGCGTGGCATTATCATTGCACAGGCCTTAAGCGCCTTCTTGCTTCCCACTGTTCAAGAGCAATGCGACCGTAGCAGCAGCGCGGTTCCGGACTAAAGCGCCTAGAACCGCTCGGGCACAGCGGCCGGCACTTGTAAGTCATTTTCAGTTAAGTGTCCGGATACTTTTGATCACACAGTGTATTAGGCAGAAATCAATAGTAATAAGGGGTTAATCCTTTCCTAATTAGTCATAAGCCCCCAGTCACAGCGAAATCACCACCTCATGGAGGAGTGTATAATGTATAATATGAGTACGGCAATAGTCTCGATATTTTCGATGCTCCCACGGAGGTTGGGGAAGGGTAGGGACGTCCCACATGTCGTACCGCTAGCACCGATGTTTCCGTGCTCCCCAGTAAGACAGGGCAAATTTTACTTAGAGCATGTCTGTGAGTCTGCTGGCTCTCTCTGTTTCTCATTCTGGAAACATCCCCCAGGCTGTGGCTAAGCAATGTCTCCGCAATATCCTTTCTTTCAGGAGTGCTAATTCTGCAAGGTTTGCAGGAGAGCTTCTGCAAAGTTTGGAGGGTAGGAGACGAGGTACTGGCAGAAGTGAAGCTGTCAGGACGGGACGTGAGTCGTGCTTGGTAGCTTAGATGGTAGAGCACTTGGCCGCGAAAGGCAAAGGTCCCGAGTTCGAGTCTCGGTCCGGCACACAGTTTTAATCTGCCAGGAAGTTTCTCTCTGTTTCTGTCCCCGAGACGCGACGGACCGATTATAAGAGACTGAAGACTGAAATTTTCCGTTGTGCCCATCCCTACGTAGGGCCTCTTCATCCCATGAATCATGCCTCATCTTATCACCCTTACGTTCATAGCCTAACTGCCGCCGTTGGCGATAGCGTACACTAGTTTGCAGACGTGCGATCTGACATGTAACGTTTAGCCTATCCATGGGTACTAAAAGACTTGTAGAATAGTACATTCGAGTGGGACGCGCCGTTCCCTTACCGTGGAAGAACTTGCTGGACAAACCTGTTGCCCCATGCTTTGATATATATCCTCTGATTTCACGATGTCACGTGCCGGGGTGCGCGCTGCGAGGAAAAAACAGTTCTGGTTTCCGCACGGCACGGTGTCATCCGGCGTGGTAACGCGCTACTATCCGTCAGAGGTGGCCGGATACGACACTTCGTACATAGGTGCTTCAGGGGTAGACGCGTCGATAGCTGCATACTTGCCCGTTCATCGTAGCGGAGGTTCCTGGGATCAACTACCACTGCGTCACACGATGTCAAGAGTAGCCACGGCCGCCACCACATCGACCTTGGCGCAACCAACAGACACCGACTGTGGGTTTTGAACAGTTGTTATTTTAGGCGACCGTGAAGACCACTGAACCGGAAAACGTAAGAAGGCCCGAGAATATCTATTTTAAAATTTAGCTTTATTTACAGCTAATAGAAGCAAAAGACAAAACAACTTTTCTCTTTCATAGAAACAACATTTGCTTCGCAATATTTGTTAATTACGAGGGGCGTTCAGAAAGTAAGCTCCGATCGGTCGCGAAATGGAAACGACTATGAAAATCCGATAAAGCTTTGCACAGATGTGTTGGGTAGTGTCTCTAGTATAACCCCAGTTAGCATCACGTCGCTCTTCTCATTTCTGAGCTCGCAGTGAGTGCGTAAAGATGTCTAGAAAATAGTGTCTGCCGCCAAGTACGAGGGCCTGGTGAGAAATTTCGCCTGAAGCTATGCAGCTAACATTACATAACTGTCGTGCTGTTTCTTCTTCAAGACAATTCTCAGCCGCATTCTGCAGGGGCAATGAAGATGCTCCTGCATCGTTTTCAATTGGAAATGTGAGATTACCCACAATACAGTCCGCAATTGTCTCCCCCTGAGTTTCATCTCTGGTCACATGAACCGCTGTCTTTGAAGACAACATTTTGACACAGACAACGAGGTGAAGGCCAGCGTGGAGAATTGGCGGAAAGCACTGGCGGCTGTCTTCTCTGATGAGGCTATTGAAAAGTTGGTACAACGCTATGACAAAAGTCTAAGTCAGAACGGCGACTATTTAGAGAAGTAGCTGAAAGGTGTAGCTAATTGTTACAAGTAAAACATTTCTGATGTTCACTGTGGTTTCAATTTGGCAATCAATCGGAGCTTACTTTCTGAACAGGCCTCGTATTATTGGTTTGTTAGCTTTATTAAAGAGAGGCGCTGTGCTGTTAAATAGCATTTTATCACTTTGCCAATTGCGTGAAGTTTTTAGGATGTAGATTGAGTCAAATAATGAGGAAGGATGCATGTAGCGAAAGTACTGCAGAGGGAATTATTAAGAGCAATTATGTTGTGAATGGGGTCAATGTGGAGCAGCTAGAGCAACTACAGTAGCAAATTACAACTTTTATTTTTGAGAACCAACAATTAAAGGAAAATATGAATGAGGCAACAGCGGCTGCAGCTGTCTCTATTGTGGACGGGAAGGTACAGACAAATCCTTCTGTAGCAACGGCTTCAACTTCGCAAGTTCTTGCGGGCTCACCGCCTGCGACAGCGGCAGATAATCCGATAGCAGAAGTTTCTTTTGATAACTTTATACCGCATGTTTTAGGAAAATCAAATGAAAATGGTCACACATTTTTACAGAATACTAGAGATGTTGGTCGAATGTGCGAAGGGCCCGGTGAATTCCAATGTAATGGTGCTCGACGTAAATTGTCCGGTGATGCCAGGAGCTGTATTGAGTCAATAGATTCACTTTCAAAAATGGTTCAAATGGCTCTGAGCACTATGGGACTCAACTGCTTTGGTCATCAGTCCCATAGAACTTAGAACTACTTAAACCTAACTAACCTAAGGACATCACACACATCCATGCCCGAGGCAGGATTCGAACCTGCGACCGTAGCAGTCGCACGGTTCCGGACTGCACGCCTAGAACCGCGAGACGACCGCGGCCGGCAGATTCACTTTCAAATGGTTCCTCTTTTGAAACGCATGAGCGCGAGTTGGCAGAATGTTTCACAGAGAAAACGAGTGTTAGCTTTCATAGGGCTAAGTTGTCTTCCTTAAGGAGAAAACCTGGCGAGAATTTTGACTGATCTGCAGATAGAATCCGAACTGTTGCTTTCCGCACATAAATTTTGACAAAAATCCTGCTTCGTGAGGCGGAGGCTCACGCTATTGATGTCTTTGTTAGAGAAACATCTTAGAATACGAAGCCAGATCCAGTCCGCATTCCTTGGTGCCTTACAAGAAGCGGTACGACTCGCTCTATTGGGGGAAGAGGCAAACCTGTTTGTAGCAACTACGTGCCATGCGATTGATGGACGGCAGGTATCCGTAACTGGAGCCAGGTGTGGTCGTTGCCATCGAACAAGAGCAGGAGTGCTGAGCGCCGTATTGCATACGTTGTATAGAAATAAGCCACATGCAACAGGCATGACCTAAGCTACCGTACCAGCAAAATAGGAATTTACAAAGAGCCAGCAGAGGAAATGAAGTCGATGCAGGCATTGGGGAAAAACATAGGGAGCCACAGTAGCCAACGTTCTGAGCTCTCATTATCACAGACCAATACGATAAGAAGCCAAAGACTATAAAAGGTGGGCCGGCCGGGGTGGCAGTGCGGTTCTAGGCGCTACAGTCTGGAACCGCGTGACCGCTACGGTCGCAGGTTCGAATCCTGCCTCGGGCATGGATGTGTGTGATGTCCTTAGGTTAGTTAGGTTTAAGTAGTTCTAAGTTCTAGGGGACTGATGACCTTAGAAGTTAAGTCCCATAGTGCTCAGAGCCATTTGAACCATTTTTTGTAAGAGGTGGGAAATGTGGCGTTGATCAGAGATTAGATAAGAAAAAGCCAAAACAGCGACAAGCGTGTTTTAGGGTCGCCTTGTTGTCCTCTCAGTGGTTTAGGATGCGAGATAACACACACTTTAGGCTTTCGAGTGATTAATTTGGATTGCTAAGGAAGTATATGCGATTGCAGTAGAGGTACTGTCAACAGAAAAACCCACATATTCTAACAGCCGTTTGAGAAGGGAGGGCAAGGACTCGTCGTACCCTTCTCAGAAGACAGATGCACTTCATTGCTTAAGTCAACTCACTGTGGAACTGTATGCAGTGGAATGGGAAGAAGTCTCTTGGTGAATGTCATATCTAAATTTACAGTGGATTCAGTTATTCAGTTGGACCCAATCGCCAGGAACGATTTGCTAGACGAGTTACAACTGCACTTGAAAACAAGTATATGTCAGATGATTGTATTGAATCAAGAAATATATTTTCCAGATAGTACTGATAATTTTGGCAGGAGAGATACCACTACAATCAAGGTAACAGTTTTAGCGAGTATATAACAGTCGCCACCAAATGAAATCGCAAAATGTGGATACAAGGGGAAAAGGAGTAACAGCAGTAAATTAAAATGCAGGATGGTATGTGTACATGATGAAGACATCACAACTTCCTTGAAACAGAAGTTACAAGAGAAGTTAATGCATATGTCTAATAAGGATAGAAATTTCCTTTATTCAGTACTTGAAGAATTTTGTATAATTTTAGAGAAAAGGGTGGATTTGCCTGCCACATTTGACATATCATGAGTTTCCCACTGGAGACGCTAGGCCAATCAACTTAAAGGAGTGTAGGTTTATTTGTCTACATCTACATCTACGTGATTACTGTGCTATTCACAATAAAGTGCCTGGCAGAGGGTTCAATGAACCACCTTCATGCTGTCTCTCTAGCGTTCCACTCTCGAACGGCACGCGGGAAAAACGAGCACTTAAATTTTTCCGTGCGAGC
The DNA here is from genome assembly GCF_023898315.1 of Schistocerca nitens. Taxonomy (NCBI): domain Eukaryota; kingdom Metazoa; phylum Arthropoda; class Insecta; order Orthoptera; family Acrididae; genus Schistocerca; species Schistocerca nitens. The sequence goes on from NC_064619.1 coordinate 352,402,945, forward strand.
CCTGATTTCTCTTATTTTATGGTGATGAGCATTTCTCCCTATGTAGGTGGGTGGCAACAGAATGTTTTCGCAATCGGAGGAGAAAACTGGTGATTGGAATTTCATGAGAAGATCCCGTCGCAACAAAAAACGCCTTGGTTTTAATGATTGCCACTCCAAGTCACGTATCATGTCTGTGACACTATCTCCCCTATTTCGCGGTAATACAAAACGAGCTGCCCTTCTTTGTACTTTTCCGATGTCATCCGTCAGTCCCACCTGATGCGGATCCCATACCGCACAGCAGTACTCCAGAATAGGGCAGACAAGCGTAGTGTAAGCAGTCTCTTTGGTAGACCTGTTGCACCTTCTAAGTGTTCTGCCAAATGAATCGCAGTCTTTGGTTTGCTCTACCTACAATATTGTCTATGTGATCGTTCCAATTTAGGTTATTTGCAATTGTAATCCCAAAGTATTTAGTCGAATTTACAGCCCTCATATTTGTGTGACTTATCACGTAATCGAAATTTAGCTGATTTCTTTTAGTACTCATGTGAATAACTTCGCACTTTTCTTTATTCAGGGTCAATTGCCACTTTTCACACCATACAGATATCTTATCTAAATCATTTTGCAAGTCGTTTTGATCATCTGATGACTTGACAAGACGGTAAATGACAGCATCATCTACAAACAATCTAAGACGGCTACTCAGATTGTCTCCTATGTCGTTAATATAGATCAGGAACAATAGAGGGCCTACAACACTTCCTTGGGGGACGCCGGATGTTACTTCTGTTTTACTCGATGATTTTCCGTCTATTACTACGAATTACTGCGAATCCAGTCGCACAACTGAGGCGATACTCCGTTGGCACGCAGTTTGATTAGAAGACGCTTGAGAGGAACGGTGTCGAAAGCCTTCTGGAAATCTAAAAATATGGAATAAATTTGACACCCCCTGTCGATAGCACTTATTACTTCATGAGTATAAAGAGCTAGTTGTGTTTCACAAGAACGATATTTTCTAAATCCGTGCTGACTATATGTCAATAAATCGTTTTCTTCGAGGTACTTCATAACGTTCGAATACAGTATATGTTCTAAAACCCTACTGCAAATCGACGTTAGTGATATAGACCTGTAATTCAGCGGATTGCTCCTACTTCCCTTTTAGGGTATTGGTGTGACTTGAGCAATTTTCCAGTCTTTAGGTACGTATCTTCCTGTGAGCGAGTGGTTGTATATAACTGCTAAATATGGAGCTATTTTATCAGCATACTCAGAGAGGAACCTGACTGGTATACAATCTGGACCGGAGGCCTTGCCTTTATTAAGTGATTTAAGCTGCTTTGTTACACCGAGGATATCTACATCTATGTTTCTCATCTTGGCAGTTGTTCTTGATTGGAATTAAGGAATATTTACTTCGTCTTCTTTGGTGAAGGAGTTTCGGAAAACCGTGTTTAATAACTCTGCTTTAGTGGCACTGTCATCAGTGACTTCACCGTTCTTATGGCGCAGTGAAGGATTGATTGTGTCTTGACACTGTGTTCTTTATGTATGATCAGCATCTCTTTCGGTTTTCTGCCAGATTTCGAGACAGAATCTCGTTGTGGAAATTAGTAAAAGCATCTCGCATTGAAGTACGCGCCAAAACTCGACCTTCTGTAAAACTTTTCCAATCTTGGGGATTTTGCGTTCTTTTAAATTTGGAATGGTTTTTGCGTTACTTCTGCAACAACGATCTGACCAGTTTTGTGTACCATGAGGGATCAGTACCACCACTTATCAATTTTTTGTGGCATATATCTCTCAATTGCTGTTGATACTATCTCTTTGAAAACATTCCACAACATGATCAGATCGGAAGGAGTGAAGATTGTCTCTTAAAAAGGCGTTAAGAGCATTTTGATCAGCTTTTTTTAAATAGATATACTTTTCGTTTCTTTTTGATGGTTGTAGTTGTTTTTCATTTGCAACTTGTTGTAGAATAGAAGATTCAAGAACAGCTGGATACGGGATAATACAACTATCATAAAGTCCTCGGGATATGTCGATTGTGAGTGTCCCATGTAGGAAAAGCACACGAACGATGCACTGATAGCTTTGAACAAAATAACAACTCCGGGCACATGTCGTGTATCAAGAATAGACAAAATAGTGGACCATTTATGCAACTGCCAACAACACCAGACATGCATTCCGGCTATCATTAAATACTTACAGCCCTGGAAGATTGTGAGAAAACTGCTTTTGTAGTACTGTCAGAGCATTATGAGTATCTGAGAACGGATCTCGGATTAAAAAAACACGCCAGTAACATTTTAATGGTCTGCAGATTTATTACTAAGAGGACTGAAACCTTCCATGTGTCTAGTGTATTTAGATAGCACCTTTTTGTGCACCAGTTTCGTAGAGGAACATTTCCATGTGTCTAGTGTATTTAGATGGCACCTTTGTGTCTACCAGTTACGTAGAGGAACATGTGCAATGACTAAGGACTGTCGTTTCATGCATTAAAAAAATGTAAATCTTAGTATGAAATTAGGGAAATGCAATTTTTCAAAACTGTAAGTTAATTATTTGGGCTACATAACTTTAGCTGATGGATTTCAGTTCAATCCATAGTTAACTATGCAGTAAAATGCAAATTTTCAAAACTGGAAGTTAGTTATTTGGGCCACATAACTTTATCTGATGGATTTTAGCTCAGTCTATAGTTAACTATGCAGTAAAATACTCCTCATTTCTTTATAGTATGGAAAAGTTACAATATTTTCCTGGCTTGGCAAATAATTATCATTATTTTGTGCTGGAATATGCCAATATTGCCAAGTCCTTCACCAAATTGCTAAAGAATCAAGTAACAATCATGTCGATCTCTGAGTGTGAAGCAACCATGATCAAATACAAAGAAATTTTAATGTAGTCACCTGTTTTGACACGCCCCATTTTGAGAAATTATTTATACTCTGTTGTGATGCCAATGAGTTTTCAATTGAGTATGTCTTCAGTCCAGTTCATGGGGAATTAAATGCCCTATTAATTATGCAACTAGGCAGGTAAATCAAGCTGAACTTAACTGTAGCTCAACAGAGGCGGGGCTATTACCTCTATTGTGTGAAGCAAACCTTTTCAAATATTCCTTATTTGGGAGAAAATTTACAGTTGTGACTGACCGTGCTGCATTAATTTGCTTATTAAGCCGGAAAGACCGTAGTAGTAGTCTAAGTGGGTCCTCGAGTTTAGCAAAAATGGTTTCTCAGTCAGGCAAAAATCAGGAAAGTTCTAACGGACTGATGCATTGCGTCAGAAAGTTCAGTATATATAGGCTATAAAGTGCTGGTGGCCAAATTAGAGGAATTAACAGCAAGAAAACAAAGAATGCAAGCAATTTCCAGCGTTGACAGATATTAAGGTCACTGATAAAATCCTTTATAAAAAAAGACAATCAGCTGATAATTACAAATTGCCCTAGAGAAAGAATTTTACAGCCATCACATGATAATGTACAAGTATTCCTCACTGTAAAAAAGGCAAGTAATGCACAAACATGACTGGTGGCCTATTCATTAGCATGACTTCGAAAGTTATGCAAGTCTTGCTTACCATGAGTGCACATAACACAATACGTAAAATCAAAACATCTTCTTCAAGCCCCTTCGGAAGCCAATAACCTTTGGACCAGACTGCCCTTGACGTACCTGGACCATTCCAGATTTCTGCTCAAAATAATTAATACGTTTTATCAAGTATTGATCACGTCTACAAATTTTTGATTATGGTTTCTCTGGTAGATATGACTGCGTCAGTGGTCACCAAAGCTTTTTGTAACACATACTATTTTGCCATTTGATAGCCCTGAAGCTATCATAACAATTCAAGGGAGCAGCTTCTTGTTACATCTTTCCACATACGTTTGCAAATTATTGAAAAGCAGTAAGTGGCGAACTACCCCCTTCCTCCCAAAAAGTAATAGCCACTTACAGCGTTTCCATGATTCTATTCTCAAAATGATGTTGTATTATGTCAACCACAGCTATACACACTGAGACAAAAAATGGTTCAAATGGCTCTGAGCACTATGGGACTAAATTTCTGAGGTCATCAGTCCCTTAGAACTCAGAACTATTTAAACCTAACTAACCTATGGACATCACACACACGTCCATGCCCGAGACAGGATTCGAACCTGTAACCGCAGCGGTCGCGCGGTTCCAGACTTTAGCCCCTAGAACTCACTGAGACAAATTGCTTCTTTGTCTTCCGTCGTCATATGACGCGACAGAGCGTGAATCTATTAGCTATACACCGTTCAAGGTGGTATATGGACACATGGACACAAGATGCCATCGACATTCAAACTAGCTAAGTTACCAGCAGTTTTTGATTCTACAGCGGCAAAACTGTATCTAGACTGTTCTGAACCATCTGGAAAGACGTGTAGGCAAACAACGCTCCTGGTATTGTTAGGCAAGTTATATGAACTCTAAAAAATGTGTCAGTTCCAGTGTATATGCCTGGACAATGGGGGTTGCTTAAGAATCTGGCTGTAAAAAGGGAAAAACTAAAAGTTTCACCCCTTCTTAGGAAGGCCCTCACAAAATTCTTTATTACGATTGACCTCAGCGGTCAGTGCAGAATTACAGCTGACAGTCTGAGTAGTCGTGGTGCGCTTTGACCGACTGCAACTTTACCAGGGGCGGCCTGGCAGTCACTGGCAGAAAACAGTCAACACAGCACCCAAGACCCGTAAAAACCAGCTGCGCGTCCATAAGTCATGTTCTAGTCGGTAGGCTGCCACTATGCACTGCTGTAATGTACAATTGGCATCTCCATATCAGCTGTATTCCAACGACTGAGCAATTATCAGGTGCGAGAGCAAATAGGTAAACACAGTTACTACTATCTGCCACAATTACTAGCATTTTAATGTTATTTAAGTAATAATTGAATTGTATATAATTATTTCCACACTTTATTCACTTTGTCCCTTCTAGGGAAGTACAGATGCCATTATTGTCTCCGTTATATTAAGTCTATTAATTGGAAAGTTACAAATGTGTTTGTTAGGCTTGTTCAATAGGCAAATTAGTTGATCATGCTAATGGGTTCTAATGGTTTATTTTTGACGACTATACTCCTTTTAAGTCTGATGAGTGTGATTGATGGGATCAATCATTTTAGTTTTAGCATAATGGTTGACGTAATGAATGCCCTTCGGCTTAGTATGTGTAGCAGTATAGAGTCAACAGCACCTAGTGTAGCATTGTGGCAAAAGAGACATGGAAATGGATATGCTGGTAAAATAATGTGAAGAAGCCGAGCAACACTCGTGCAGTGCCAGTCCTGAGGAATGAGAGTCGATAAGACTAAAGTTTCTTTCAACTTACAGTTTACTTGTAAAAAGAAAAAAAATCTAGTTTGGTTTTGACCTGTTAGCAGGAGCAATGTACCATGAGAAGGATAATGACATAACCAGTTTTAAATTTCTTTCACCTCTACACACCTTCTGAGACAAAGATTTGTGTATTATAGTAGTTTCCAGGGTATCAGCTACTTTCCACTTCTGGGAAAACACATAGCCTTTCATTGGATTTGAGGATGACAACACCTCATAGCTATACCAAAACTACCTAGATCCATGTGCTACTTGGAGTCGAACTTGGACTAACCATTACCCATTATATTCAGGTAATCATTTTCCACTGCAGTCCGATCACGAATTCCTGACGAAAGGAAAATAGCACTACTGGCCAACGAGACTTATTTTCCCAGTCATTCGCGATTTTGCGCATGCATAGGATACATTCCAAATCCCATCAGTACTCCTGTTCGCTATTTATTATAGTCTATCTATTTCCATTTAAAATATTTATACTGAGCGAGGTGGCGCCGTGATTAGGCTTCAGGCAAATGCCGGGATGGTTCCTTTGAAGGGAACGGCCGACTTCTTTCCATATCCCTAATCCGATGGTACCGATGACCTAACTGTTTGGTCCCCTTCCCCGACTCAACCAATCAACCTTAAAATACTTATACCGCGATATCAAAACACATTGCTTTCAAAACAAATAACTCAATACAAAAAGTATCCTAAACCAAAATAAAAACAGATGCTAACAGTCTTGTATCTATCAGCTCAAATACAGGGGCTTTGAAAAAAAAATCTACATTGGCATTAGTTGCAGAACATTTGACACAATATATAAAGGCATGCAAATACGCTAAAACCATTCAACATTTCCAGACCACGTTAAACGGGAATACGAAAGACAAAGCACTGTAGTAAAAGATATGAACATCATATAAATCAATAAAGACAGACACTTCCTCCCTCCCGAAGAGAACTTTCATATACAGAAAGCATTAACACACAATAAAGAACTACTCAATGACCACCTAATTATTGTAAACCAGGCACTGTATAAAATAATTGAGAAAATCACATAGAAAAAATTACTTTCCCTTTTCCATCTCACGCTCTCTCTCTCTCTCTCTCTCTCTCTTTCTCTCTCTCTCCCTTCCTGTCTACTCCCCCCATTTCATTCCACCTCTTGTTCCTCACCCTTTTCCTCCAACTCATTTCTATCCCACTACTTTGCACTTACTATTAACTCGTCATTGCCTCCCCCTCAAACCACCCAGCCCCCCACCCACACCTACTCGTACTAAGATTTTTAACTCCATCACTACTGCTTCATTTCTATTACGCGTTAAATAAATACATAGTAACATAATTAAATGGAATAACACACAAATGACAAAAGCACAGTTTCAGATCAAAGAAAAACTAGCGGCATATTTGACAACAGTACAAAACTTACATGTTACAGGGAACGATTCAAATAAACAATGGTAGTTAGGCACTGTATTTTGTTTAACATCAAAAAGTGTATAGTTCTGCAAAGCAGTGTGGGATTAGGCCAGAATTACCAGTGCATAACGAAGAAATAACTCAAAAGCGTGAAAGCAAACGGCATTCCCTGAGGTGAGAGGAAAACTAAAGCGTAAAAGCATAAAACACTGTAAGTAAAAGTCAACATCTCGTAACGAACTATTTTCCCATGTATACGGTGACTGAGATTGTAAATATCTGTCATTAAACACTACTGATATTTCATTTCAATAAAACGAAGAGCGTTTGACGACAAAACTCACATTTTATTGTGGTTGAAAAGACTCAATTAAAATACACCGTAATTAAAATGCTCGAAACAAAATATATTGTTTCAATATTTATACACTACTGGAAAATGAAAAAAAAAGAAACCAAGAATTTTTCGACTAGTCAGAGGACGTATACAACAATCGATCAAGCCTCCAGAGACATAATTTAGTGCAGTCGACAGAGCATACGAAATGTCAGAGCTAGTACTCTGCTTACCCCTCCTTTTTCACCAACGTAAGCTGCCATTCTTTCAAGGAGGCGATCGTAGAGGTCATGAAAGTAGTATTGCGGAATGTCCTACCAAGCAATTTCCATCTGGTTCCTGAACTGGGCCAGATCTCTTGCCAGTTCTTGCAGATCGCGCAAGATGACGTTTCATCCTGTCCCAAAAATGCTCAGTGTGGAACACAAGGATACCCAGGGATAATGATGGCCAGAGTAGTTGTCGTATGCCTTGGAAATCACGTTGGGTTACAGGAGATACGTGCCAATGTGCATTGTCTTGTTGGAAATGCACATGGCCTTGTTCATGCACGAACGGTAGCATGACAGGATGAATGATGTCTTGAGAGTACGAACGAACGAACGAACCGGGCTTCTGCAGGGGCCCCCCGACCCCTGGTTGGCGGAGTTCTAGTAGGCTTGCCCTACTTTGCCTCCAAGTCTTCTCCTATTTGGTGTGGTTTATTCTTCTCTGTTGATTTGTGTCTTCTTGTGGCCCTTCTCAGGTTTGTGAAACTTCTTGGTCTTGAGAGTACCGTGCACTGTTGAATGTTCCCTTTACGGTAATCAGAGGAGCAAAGCCATTTTAATATATGGCTTTCCACACCATGTTGCTGGGTTCTGGTCGTGTGCCTCTTTCATTCACTCCAGACGTTCTCACTCACCTGTACAATGCCACGCACGCTTACGACCATAATTGGCACGAAAGCAGAAGCTACTCTCGTAACTGAAGACGAGAAAGATCCATTTGTCCTTCCATAGGCGCCTATCGCGACGACACTGGGGGCGGGCTGCTCGATGTTGGGGCGTGAGTGGAAGATGCTCTAACAGCACGCAGGATCGTGGCCCTGCTTTACGGAGACAGTTGCAAAGTGTCGTCGCTGATATTCCCGGAGCAACAGTGACTCCAATATACTGTGAAGTGGCGGTGCAGTCCGATACAGCACTAAGTTAGATGCGACTGTCTTGGCGTGCATCTGTACGACGCCGCTGTCCCGACCCAGGCTGACGGGCATGTGCGCCTTTTGCTGGCCACTGGAGAAAGCATCGGTGGATTATGGAGACTCAAGGTGTAGCGCAGTTCCGCGTAATGACAACTCAGCCTCCCGCAGAGTCACTACACTTCCCCATTTGACCTCCGTCAGCTGCACAAACATTTCACACCCACGCTGTCGCGGCATGCTAACAATGTTTTAGACACGGAAGGAGAACCGTATGCCATGACAAACTGGCTTGTACTTACTCTGAAGGCAAACAACTGCTGCGATTATTGCGACATTTCTTGGCTGATAATGCGGTTCCTGGTTTGTGCACAGCGCTGCGCCTGTCATCACCGCATTGACTGCCGTCTCGTAGTGTGGGATACCTTAGCTACTTGCACCAAGGTGTACTTTGCTGGGCACATCTGATTTGTACACTAGTCTCAGCCGGCCGGGGTGGCCAAGCGGTTCTAGGCGCTACAGTCTGGAACCGCGCGAGCGCTACGGTCGCAGGTTCGAATCCTGCCTCGGGCATGGATGTGTGTGATGTCCTTAGGTTAGTTAGGTTTAAGTAGTTCTAAGTTCTAGGGGACTGATGACCACAGATGTTAAGTCCCATAGTGCTCAGAGCCATTTGAACCATCTTCACAGAACGTGGGGTTTGAAGGCTTGTATACTCTGTAAAGTTGGACAGATGACGATCTGTGGCACCTCTGGCGAAAGAACACGATGCCGGTGGACGCACACGGGTTTCGGAGCACAGCATTCGGCGCTCACTGTTGACCAAGGGACTCCGCAGCAGACGACCCCTGTGTGTTCACATGTTGGCCTAACGACATCGTCGGTTATAATTTTAATGAACTCAGTATCGTTGAGATTGGACCATGTGTAACTGAAAACGTGTCGCCTCGTGGGATGAATCACGTTTTTGCTACATCAGGTCGACGGCCGTCTCCAGAAACGCCGTCATCTACGTGAACAGCTGCTCGAAACGTGCACCACGAGGTGGTGTATTATGCTATCATAGGCATTCCTCCTGTGCTTGCATGGGACCTGTGGTAGTAGTCAAAGACACGTTGACAGCTGCGGACCACCTCCACCCCATCATGCTTGATGTCCTCCCTGACGATGATGTAATGCTTCAGCAGTATAATTGTCCGTATCACGAAGCAAGAATTGTGCTACAGTGGTTCGAGGAACAAGACAGTGAAATCACTTTAATGCCTCGGCGACCAAATTTCTTCTGATGTGAATCCGATAGTTCTCAATTGGGTCGCTATCGACCGCGTACACAAATCAGCGGCCGGTTATTTAAGGGAATGACACCATTTGTGCGTAAACACCTGGTACCATATAACCCCACAAATCTACCAACGAACTTAAAAATCGACGATACGCTGAATCGATAATGTATTGCGTGACAAAGATGGCCCATCAAGCTATTAAGCAGATGGCCATAATGTTTTGACTCGGCACTGTATAAAACTTTCTAGTCAACGCTATGATACCACTAAGGTATACATATAATTATTAATATTTGTACTAGAGTTTTTCGATGATGAACAGAAAACAGATGCATCAAATAACAGAAACCGAGCGGAGTGACGCAGCTGTTAGCACACTGGGCCCGCATTCTGGTGGACGACGGTTCAAACCGCGCCCGGCCATCCTGATTTAGGTTTTCCGTGAGATACCTAAATCGCTTCAGGTAAAGGCCGGAATGGTTCCTTTGAAAGGGCACGGCCGACTTCCTCCCCCTTCCTTCCCTAATCCGATGGGACTGATGACGTCGCTGTTTGATCCCCTCCCCCACATCAATCAACCAACGAAATAACAAAAATCGCTAACAAAGGCTCTTTCTTATTGAAATTGTCAACGTTTAACTCATTTGCTCTACGTATGCCGCTCTTATAGGCCGAGCTTTCCGGCGTCTTAAGCTCGGTGCCGCCACGCAAACCCGCTGACTACGAACGTCGCGCCGACTTAAGTCAGTGCCGCTTGTCGCTGCCGTACCTCGTCCCTGCTGTTGTTACCTGCTGATCTGATACCACTAGCGACCACCAACTCTTATTTCATTTTCACATGTTTTCCATTTGTTATTTTATCATTCTTGAATCCTTACAACGTTATTATCGAAATTCTTTTCCTTCATGGTCACATTCTTTCGTAACCCGACTACACTAAGACTCTCATCACATCATCTTATAGTTTTGAGAATTTTAATTTATATTCCATGGCCTTGAATGCTTGCCACTATATTGTTTCTCATGTTACTACGCAACTAATCAGCTCTTTTGAGATATTACTGTAGATAATTTAGCATCGAAGTGGAATTTTTAACAGTATTTTGCTTCAGTTTTGATTTAGGAATTGCTTTACACTTGGAATTACGACTATTAAATATCAAAAATGGCTCTGAGCACTATGGTACTTAACATCTATGGTCATCAGTGGCCTAGAACTTAGAACTACTTAAACCTAACTAACCTAAGGACATCACACAACATATTAAATGTCCTTTCTGTTGACGCATCGGGCTCAAGTACTCTGCCAATTGGAACTCTTTGAATAGCGCTCTGCAGGCGTTCTTGTAATGTCTGCCCACTATCGTGATCGCTTTAGAACATAATGACCTGTTGCCGGTGCTGCCTAATTCTACTAATGATGAGTTAATTACTAGATTTCCATCTTCATATTTTCGCGAGGCAATGATTATTCCATAAAATTTCGGGCGTGCAGCCGCATGAATTTCTCTTCTTCTTCTAATATGTCTGCTGTATACCGTCAACCCACCTTCAGAGTGAGCCGAGGTGACTCACGCTCCAGTACTTGCTCCGTCCATTTAAATCCGTGTATCGCACCAATGTGCATACGACCACAGGTACACAAGGCGTGAGACACATTGACCGGCGGCAAAGTGATATAAAATGTGCATGAAATTAGATCTATGGCTGCGCGGTCGATCCAAACGACAATATCGATGTATCACTGTGAGCTGCACCATCGCGACGTCTTCAAGAGTTTAGTGCAGAAAGTGCCGGATTTCAGCTGTCCAAGCTGAAGCCGCTATCTCTATTAATTAAATTCGTCGCCACCGAATTTCAGTTGCTTCTTTCAGTAGTGAGTCCTAGGAAGATGAAGTTGAGGCCAAAATTTCGACGTTATCGTACACCATGGAGTGCCCAGTGTCAACACAGCGCTCGGCCACCGCAGATTTGTTAGAGCGTAAGAGCCGGGCGTATCTGCGGTGCTCTCTGCATCTCTCATGGACTGTACGTGTCGTCCGTCCGGTGTGTATGAAAGGCCACACTCACAGGAGCTCTTGTAAACCCCAAGCTTCCGAAGCACTAAATCATCTTTAACGGAACCCAGGAAAGCTGCTGTCTTTGGTGGTGGACGAAAAATCACTTTCATTCCATGTTTAGAGGATCCAACCTATTTTTGACGACAGGCTTCCCATGTATGGCAGAAAAGCCATGGATTTAAAACTTTTCGTGTCTTATTCTGCATTCCTTATACTCACTATTGGTTTCATCTGTAATGCCTTACGTATCTGTTGTGGAGAGTGCCCGTTGCCTTCAAAAACTCTTCTCAAGAATAGAAGCTCGTCTTAAAGAGTGCTCTCGTCAGAAATGACGAATGCTCTGTGTACCAGAATTCTGAGTACACTCAATGTCTGCGAAGGATGGTGGCAGCTATTTGCACATAAATGAAAATCCCTATGGGTCGATTTTCGATATACTGTACCGAAACATCCAAAACTGGAAGGCACCCATCTTTCTCTACTTCTATCGGAAATGAATTTGCCTGTGGATGGAATTCAAATGATTCCAAAGTTCTTTTAATTTCTCTTTACCATAAGGCTATACTACAAACGTGTCATCAACATACCTCCAAAACCCTGCGGGCTTCAAGCTAGCAGATTCCAGCGCCTTCTTCTCGAAGGCCTGCATAAAATGTTGGCCCCTGTCGACACGGTCAGTCTGTTCATGAAATTGGTTATTGAATAAAAGATATGTCTGGGCCGTGGTAAAAACTGCTGTTTTGAAGAGCGCGCCGCAGCGCGAAGTGTGAAGCAGTCACCCTGTGGCAATCGTAGCTTTGGTGTCTCCCTCTGGTGGGAAAGGAGAAAAATTTCCTGTTCACGTGCATTTAAAGGGCACTATGAGCTCGGCAGAGGGTCAGTCAGTCGGAGGCAGTTTGTCAGCCAGGGCAGTCTGTCAGTCTGGGCGAGTCTGGTCAGTTGGTCAGCCAAGTTAGTCTGGGTCTGTCTCTCGTCCGCATTGGTGAGGCGGTTAGTGTCTGTCTGTCGTCCGGAGTGCTAGTATCTGTTAGGCCGCCAGTCTGCTCGAGTTTGTTCAGGCAATGGGCATTGGCGGTTGGATCGATCGGTTGGTCGGTCGCGCACTGGCACACAAGATGACTTGTCCGCCGGAGCGTCGGCGTATGTGGGTCGCCACGTGAGCCCAGTGGCCGCGCCGTATAGCGAGGCGTAGTGGCTTCGCGGCCGACACCAGAGCAACAGGAGTCAACCCACGACATCGGGGGGGGGGGGGGGGGGGGGAGCTGCGACGCCGTGAGACGGGAGAGCGGCGCGCCTTCCTGCGTCTGTTGAAGCGCCTGGCAGCGGACGGTTCGGGAGAGCGTTTTGTGCGTGCTGCGCCAGGTCTTCGCCAGACATCGCAGTTTATTAAAAGTTAAGTGATGGGTGGTATGTTGTTTCATTTAACTTGTTAAATTCAACTTGTTTTCTTGGTCAGTCTCTCATCCCCAGCTTGCTGGTCTGTCTCTCGTCCGCATTTGTTAGGCAGTTAGCGTCGGTCTGTCTGTCTGTCGGTCTGCCATACGTTAATAGCTGCCTCTGTCATGTTTGTCGGATTCGGTGTTAACGAATTTATTGCTTAAAGGCCGAATTCTTGAAATATGTTTTTATCTTGCCTATCATCTTGCGATGTGGCATATGTGTAATGTACAGCATGTAGTACATTTTATGTAAGTCTGCATTTTATGGGTTTTATTTAGATAGTCATTTTAGGTTATAAGTTTGCCACCCTTCCACCGTAAGAGTCCTTAAAAAAATTGCACTTTCCGTGGCAAATAATTTGAGTGTTGTACCATTTCCATCCCTGTTACGGGGTGCATAGTTTACGTGTTTGTGTGAGTAGTAGTTTAAAGTAATCTGGTGTGTTGCAGATTTGCACCAGTGTACTCTTTCAGAGGTTGTTGTGAGCGGTCATGACCACGGCCGTGTTGAAAGGGAGCAGGCAAGCTTCTCAGCCCGAAGGCTCCTTCTGTTAATATTGTTCTTTCTGCCTCTACATAAAATTGTAACTTGATATTTCGAGGATGCTTTTCTGCTTATAATTTTAAATCTGTTTTTGAGAAAGCTTTGAGGAACAAAATTCTCATTTGTTAAAGGTAATTACATTTTCCATCAGTTACTTCCTGGCAACTACTTCCACGCTCACCTCGTGTGATTAAATGTGTTAATGTTCCTGATGAATCGCTAGTAAATTCTTTAAGAAGAGATTTTGAAAGTAAATTTACGGTTCAATGTCGAGGTCAAAACATGTTCAAACAAAGCTGAAATTTCTTTATTGAGGGTTCTGCCAATGAGAAACAATGATTCTGGAAGAGGAACCTTTTTGAACAACGATACTACATCGAAACTGACAAACATTGCCGAACTGTTGAGTATGAGTGATTTTAGTTTGCCAATAAAGTCCACAAATTTACGTATGTGACGAGCTCATTATCCCACCATAGGCCTTAATAACACCACTAAGTGTTTGGCACAATCATAGATTGAAGAATCAGTGTTACTCACTATCGGACGCAGGGGGACACCATTCTTATGGATCTCTGGAAGTCGATAAAGTCTTGGAGAAACCGCACCACTTGGATTCAATCCTCGCATAACTTCTGGTTCAAAGGGGGAGGTGTTCGGGAGCGAGCAGTCTCCCCTACCATCTGGTTGGTGGGGCCTTTACTGATCTTCAGGTATGTGCTGTCACCTAATAAACTGCTCATTTTATCATGATAGTCGTCAAGAGACATCAAAACAGTGCCATTACCTTGATCACCTGGAAGAACCACCGTCTCGGCATCCTGGCGAAGCTTACGTAGTGCGGCACCCTCTGCCACTCCTTTGTGGGTGAGCCTTCATAGCTGGTCTACAAGTTTCGCGTCTTATTTCTTCTGCTGATTCCGTAGAAAGAGGACGAACAGCTTCTTCCACGGCACTGATGAACGCTGATATTGGTAAAACCTTATTAGTTAATAGAGATTATTAATGCAGATAGCGGCTTCAGCTTGGACAAATCATGGAATCCGGCACTTTCTGTAATAAACACATAAAGACGTCGCGACGGTGCAGCTCGCAGTGATACATTGATTCACCGTGTGGATCGACAGCGCAGCCGTAGATCTAATTCCATGCATATGTTATACCTCTTTGCCGGCGACCAACGTTTCTGGCGCCTTGTGTATCTGCGGCCGTATGCGCGGTTGCGCGGTGGTGCGGTCCGCGAATATAGAACGACGGAGCAAGTGCTGGAGCGTCAGTCACCTCGGCTCACTCTGGAGATGGGTGGACGGCATGCAGTTGAAATATTACAAGAAGAAATGAAATTTATGATGATCCACGCCCGAAATTTTATGGAACATCAATTAATTACTTCTTTGGAACGGTTATTATACATTAAAGAACCAAAGAAACTGGTACAGCTGCCTAATACCTTGTAGATTCCCCGCGAGCATGCACAAGTGCCGCAACACGACGTGGCATGGACTCGACTAATGTCTGAAGTATTGCTGGAGGGAAATGACTCCATGAACCCTGCAGGGCTGCCCATAAATCCGTAAGAGTACGAGGGGTTGGAGATCTCTTCTGAGTAGCAGGTTGCAAAGCATTCCAGATATGCTCAATAATGTTGATGTCTGGGGAGTTTGGTGGCCAAAAAAGTGTTTGAACTCAGAAGAGTATTCCTGGAGCCACTCTGTAGCAGTTCTGGACGTGTTGGGTGTCTCATTTTCCTGCTGGAAGTGCCCAAGTCCGTCAGAATGCACAGTGGACATGACTGGATGCAGTTGATCAGACAAGATGCTTACGTACGTGTCACCTGACATAGACGTATCTAGGCATATCAGGGGTCTCATATCACTCCAGTTCCACACTCTCCACACCATTACAAAGCCTCTACCAGCTTGAAAAGTCTCCTGCTGACATGCAGGGTCCGTGGATTCATGAGGTTGTCTCTATATCCGTACACGTCCATTCACTCGATACAATTTGAAACGAGACTCATTCGACCAGACAACATGTTTCCAGCCATCAATAGTCCAATGTAGGTTTAGACGGGCGTAATGCTTTGTATCGTGCAGTCATCAAGGGTACAAGAGTGGGCCTTCGGATCCGAAATCCCATGTCGATGACGTTTCGTTGAGTGGTTCGCATGTTGACACTAGTTGATGGCCCAGCACTGAAATCTGCAGCAACCTGCGGAAGAGTTGCACCTCTGTCAATCTGAACTATTCTTTTAAGTCGTCGTTGATCCCGTTCTTGCAGGATCTTTTTCAGCCCACAGCGATGTCGGATATTTGATGTTTTACCGGATTCCTGATTTTCACGGAAGCCCGTGAAATGGTCGTACTGGAAAATCCCCACTTCATCGTTAAACTGCAGATGCTGTGTTCCATCGCTCGTGCGCCGACTATAACGTTCAAACTCACTTAAATCTTGATAACCTGCCACTGTAGCAGCAGTGACCGTTCCAACAACTGCGCTAGATACTAGGCTTATATAGGCGTTGCCGACCGCAGCGCCGTGTTCTACCTGTGTAGATACGCTATATGATCACAACTATCCGGAGACCTGGCTGAAAATGACTTTCAAGTTCGTGGCACCCTCCATCGGTAATGCTGGAATTCCTTAAGATGTTGACTCACTCTTAGCCTTGATGAAAGCTTCCACACTCGCATACATATGTTGAATCAGGTGATGGAAGTCCGTGAACTATGGACAGGTGCTCGATCGTGTTGAAAGATGCATTCGCCATCCCCGAATGGCTCTTCAAGAGTGGGAAGCAGGAAGGTGCTTAGAACATCAATGTAGGCCTGTGCTGTGATAGTACCACACAAAAGAACAGGGAGTGCAAGCCCCCTACATGAAAACACGACCACACCATAACACTACCGCCTGCGAATTTTACTGTTGACACTACACACGCTGGCAGATGACGTTCACCGGACATTCGCCATACCCACACCCTGCCATCGGATTGCCAAATTGTGTACCGTGATTCGTCACTCCATAGAATGTTTTTCCACTATTCAGTCGTCCAATGTTTACGCTCCTTACACCACCGAGGCGTCGTTTGGCATTTACCGGCGTGATGTGTGGCTTATGAGCAACCGCTCGACCATGAAATCCAAGTTTTCTCACCTCCCGCATAACTGTCATAGTCCTTGCAGTGAATCCTGATCCAGTTTGGAATTCCTGTGTGATGGTCTGTATAGATGTCTGCCTGTTATACATTACGACTCTCTTCAACTAGCGGCGGGTCTGTCAGTCAACTGACGAGATCGGCCTGTACGCTTTTGTGCTGTACGTGTCCCTTCACGTTTCCACTTCACTATCACATCTTAAACGGTGGACCTAGGGATGTTTAGGAGTGTGGAGATCTCGCGTACAGACGTATGACACAAGTGACTCCCAGTCACCTGACCACGTTGGAAGTCCTTGCGTTCCGCTCAGCGCCCCATTCTGCTCTCTCACGATGTCTAATGACTACTGAGGTCGCTGACATCAAGTACCGCGGAGTAGGTAGCAGCAAAATGCACCAAATATGAAAAACGTATGTGTTTGGTGGTGTCAGGATACTTTTGATCACACAGTGTACCTCTAGAGTTGAATATGCATGCCTATACAAATTTCTTCGCCTCTTCAGTGCACTTAGAAAATGTGAAAATATTGTTGGAAAAGGCAGCTACCTTTACTGCAGTGTTGCATTATCAACATAAAGTAATGCGATCAACGTTGTATGGCGTGTCATTTAAAACTGCAACTTTATTGACGCTATAGATTAAATAATATTATAATGCTATGTGTGCTAAGTCCCCCCCATGAACCATGGACCTTGCCGTTGGTGGGGAGGCTTGCGTGCCTCAGCGATACAGATAGCCGTACCGTAGGTACAACCACAACGGAGGGGTATCTGTTGAGAGGCCAGACAAACGTGTGGTTCCTGAAGAGGGGCAGCAGCCTTTTCAGTAGTTGCAAGGGCAACAGTCTGGATGATTGACTGATCTGGCCTTGTAACAATAACCAAAACGGCCTTGCTGTTGTGGTACTGCGAACGGCTGAAAGCAAGGGGAAACTACGGCCGTAATTTTTCCCGAGGGCATGCAGCTTTACTGTATGATTAAATGATGATGGAGTCCTCTTGGGTAAAATATTCCGGAGGTAAAATAGTCCCCCATTCGGATCTCCGGGCGGGGACTACTCAAGAGGATGTCGTTATCAGGAGAAAGAAAACTGGCGTTCTACGGATCGGAGCGTGGAATGTCAGGTCCCTTAATCGGGCAGGTAGGTTAGAAAATTTGAAAAGGGAAATGGATAGTTTAAAGTTAGATATAGTGGGAATTAGTGAAGTTCGGTGGCAGGAGGAACAAGACTTCTGGTCAGGTGACTACAGGGTTATAAACACAAAGTCAAATAGGGGTAATGCAGGAGTAGGTTTAATAATGAATAGGAAAATAGGAACGCAGGTAAGCTACTACAAACAGCTTAGTGAACGCATTATTGTGGCCAAGGTAGATACGAAGCCCACACCTACTACAGGAGTACAAGTTAATATGCCAACTAGCTCTGCAGATGACGAAGAAATTGAAGAAATGTATGATGAAATAAAAGAAATTATTCAGATAGTGAAGGGAGACGAAACTTTAATAGTCATGGGTGACTGGAATTCGAGTGTAGGAAAAGGGAGAGAAGGAAACGTAGTAGGTGAATATGGATTGGGGCTAAGAAATGAAAGAGGAAGCCGCCTGGTAGAATTTTGCACAGAGCACAACTTAATCATAGCTAACACTTGGTTTAAGAATCATGATAGAAGGTTGTATACATGGAAGAACCCTGGAGATACTAAAAGGTATCAGATAGATTATATAATGGTACGACAGAGATTTAGGAACCAGGTTTTAAATTGTAAGACATTTCCAGGGGCAGATGTGGACTCTGACCACAATCTATTGGTTATGACCTGTAGATTAAAACTGAAGAAACTTCAAAAAGGTGGGAATTTAAGGAGATGGGACATGGATAAACTGAAAGAACCAGAGGTTGTACAGAGTTTCAGGGAGAGCATAAGGGAACAATTGACAGGCATGGGGGAAAGAAATACAGAGAAGAAGAATGGGTAGCTTTGAGGGATGAAGTAGTGAAGGCAGCAGAGGATCAAGTAGTTAAAAAGACGAGGGCTAGTAGAAATCCTTGGGTAACAGAATTGAATTTAATAGATGAAAGGAGAAAATATAAAAATGCAGTAAATGAAGCAGGCAAAAAGGAACACAAACGTCTCAAAAATGAGATCGACAGGAAGTACAAAATGGCTAAGCAGGGATGGCTAGAGGACAAATGTAAGGATGTAGAGGCTTATCTCACTAGGGGTAAGATAGATACTGCCTACAGGAAAATTAAAGAGACCTTTGGAGATAAGAGAACCACTTGTATGAACATCAAGAGCTCAGATGGAAACCCAGTTATAAGTAAAGAAGGGAAAGCAGAAAGGTGGAAGGAGTATATAGAGGGTCTATACAAGGGCGATGTGCTTGAGGACAATATTATGGAAATGGAAGAGGATGTAGATGAAGATGAAATGGGAGATAAGATACTGCGTGAAGAGTTTGACAGAGCACTGAAAGACCTGAGTCGAAACTAGGTCCCTGGAGTAGCCAACATTCCATTAGAACTACTGACGGCCTTGGGAGAGCCAGTCCTGACAAAACTCTACCATCTGGTGAGCAAGATGTATGAAACAGGCGAAATACCCTCAGACTTCAAGAAGAATATAATAATTCCAATCCCAAAGAAAGCAGGTGTTGACAGATGTGAGAATTACCGAACAATCAGTTTAATAAGCCACAGCTGCAAAATACTAACACGAATTCTTTACAGACGAATGGAAAAACTAGTAGAAGCCGACCTCGGGGAAGATCAGTTTGGATTCCGTAGAAACACGGGAACACGTGAGGCAATACTGACCTTACGACTTATCTTCGAAGAAAGATTAAGGAAAGACAAACCTACGTTTCTAGCATTTGTAGACTTAGAGAAAGCTTTTGACAATGTTGACTGGAATACTCTCTTTCAAATTCTGAAGGTGGCAGGGGTAAAATACAGGGAGCGAAAGGCTATTTACAATTTGTACAGAAACCAGATGGCAGTTATAAGAGTCGAGGGACATGAAAAGGAAGCAGTGGTTGGGAAGGGAGTAAGAGAGGGTTGTAGCCTCTCCCCGATGTTATTCAATCTGTATATTGAGCAAGCAGTAAAGGAAACAAAAGAAAAATTCGGAGTAGGTATTAAAATCCATGGAGAAGAAATAAAAACTTTGAGGTTCGCCGATGACATTGTAATTCTGTCAGAGACAGCAACGGACTTGGAAGAGCAGTTGAACGGAATGGATGGTGTCTTGAAAGGAGGATATAAGATGAACATCAACAAAAGCTAAACGAGGATAATGGAATGTAGTCGAATTAAGTCGGGTGATGTTGAGGGTATTAGATTAGGAAATGAGACACTTAAAACAGTAAAGGAGTTTTGCTATTTGGGGAGCAAAATAATTGATGGTGGTCGAAGTAGAGAGGATATAAAATGTAGACTGGAAATGGCAAGGAAAGCGTTTCTGAAGAAGAGAAATTTGTTAACATCGAGTATAGATTTAAGTGTCAGGAAGTCATTTGTGAAAGTATTTGTATGGAGTGTAGCCATGTATGGAAGTGAAACATGGACGGTAAATAGTTTGGACAAGAAGAGAATAGAAGCTTTCGAAATGTGGTGCTACAGAAGACTGCTGAAGATTAGATGGGTAGATCACATAACTAATGAGGAGGTACTGAATAGGATTGGGGAGGAGTTTGTGGCACAACTTGACCCGAAGAAGGGATCTGTTGGTAGGACATGTTCTGAGGCATCAAGGGACCACCAATTTAGTATTGGAGGGCAGCGTGGAGGGTAAAAATCGCAGGGGGAGACCAAGAGATGAATACACTAAGCAGGTTCAGAAGGATGTAGGTTGCAGTAGGTACTGGAGATGAAGAAGCTTGCACAGGATAGAGTAGCATGGAGAGCTGCATCAAACCAGTCTCAGGACTGAAGACCACAACAATAACATGTGCTAAGTGCTTATATATGCTCATATATGTTATGTAACTTTAGTAGGGCATGTCTAAGAGATGCGTTAAGTGTGGCGCCACCTTTCAATTTGTTCCATGTGAGAGTATGTTTGTTGTGGTACTTGACAGATACGCTTTTACTGAATACTTTGTTTTGGAAATTTATTCCCTAACGCACATTTTTCTCTGTTAAAGAACAGACATGCATCTTGCAGCACATGCCTATTGTACCTATCTGAGAGATGGGTGCACTTAAAACAATATAAATGGTTTGGGAAAAACTAGCGTTATATTATCTACTTTTCCCTATTCGCCCTTACAAATGAGAGTTTATTTTCTTCCTTGTGTACTGTGTTTATGATTTGGGATGTTGAATGGGTGCAATGCTCATAAACAAGCACCTTGAAATATTCTATGTGAGTTAATATTGGTCTAGCTGAGGGCATTTATATATGCATGCATGTGCTCTTCTCCAACGCCTCATCGCTGAAGTGACCATTTTAAGTATTTCTTATTTCGTCTCACGATTTATTCTTATGAGTCTTAGTAACTAGAGGAGGATATTATGGCTATTTTGGTGTCTATAGAAGACTCGGTGTAACTTATTCCTTCGGCAAAGAGATGCAGTACCCAATGTTTACCTGATCTACGGATGATGACTGCGACAGTTGAATGCAATTTCATTAGTTAAATATTTTAGAATCACAAAATGTTTGGAGGTTTTTGTGATTGTTTATGCGTATGAACGAGTACGGATGAACGCCACGTGTCTTCAAGGTGGGATGCCGTGATTACGGATTACCATGAGCTGCGGCAGCTACTGGGCGTGCGTTTCTGCCACGGTTCCACGTTCCGGCCCGGAGAAGTCGGATGCACAAGGCCGTGCCGTGACAATACTGATGAGGTCACAGTGGACATTTAAAGCGATCTGTCGAAAATCCTCTCTATTCTACTATCGTAAAAGCTGTCAGTTTGACGTTTTGCGCTGAGATCGATAATTATGTGATTACAATAACGTTCCTTCTCAAGAAATGTTAGCAGGAAGAGTTATTATTGTGTTGTAGAACAAGAATATACGTCACACCAATGGAAGAAGTGTTGTATTTGTTTATGAAATGGTATATTATGCTAAACGCTATAATTCCAGAGACTACTGCAGAATCTGGATAAGAAGTCCAACCTTTTTAGTAGTTACAGGCATCAAGAAATACAAAATGGTGAGCTAAATAATATACAGTAATTATAGCTCACGAGAAAACTAGTCATATATATAGAGAAAAATAATTACGTTTCGGTACATTAGTGAAAGGACGCAGAATAAACAGTGTTGGTAGTGAATTAACATTATGAATAATAATAACCAGAAAATAGAATTACTAAAGAAGATTTGTGATTTCAGTCGAAGATGTAATGGAAATTACCACTGACAACCGAGACAATAGCTGAATAATACTGTAAAGTGCACAAATAATGACAAGCATTTCACAGGAAGAAATTCAAGAGTAAATAGTTTGTCAAAAAATACTAATTAAATCAATCCAAAATACAGTGTGTATGAAAAGGAATCATCAGATTTAAAAAAATCATAACTACTGTGTTATCTGAGATACGTGCGTGAACAACGTACTGTTGGAAAGAGCGAACTCTCGAGTTTGACGTGGTTGCCGCTAGGTAGCACTAGTGTGCACCCACTTCATCTATAGCAAAAATGGTGTCGTGACAACGGAAAGCGTTTTGTCTTCCACGTTTTGCGCGGTGCGGGTCAGTAATAACTTTTCAGCTTGACTTTCGTATCGGGTATTGTGCGGATCCTCTTACAGCACAGAGCATTAGACGATGGCATGAACAATTCCGAGAAACACCGTTGTTTGTATAAAGGCAAATGGCCAGCCTGTCCCCGAGTGTCTGACACAGACGTGGAACGCATCAGCCATAGTTTCACTAGGAGTTCGCAGAAATCCGTTCGCCATGCATCTCGACAGCTCAACATGCCTCCGATGGCCGTCTGGGGTGTGTTGTGTCGACGTTTACACGTGAAACCATAAAAAATTTAGATACTGCAAGCTCTTCGTGAAGCCGACAAACAACAAAGTGTGGAGTTCCGTAAATTCATTCTTGGAAAAATGGAGGATGACAGTTTTATTCCACGCTTAGCGTTTAGTGACTAGGGAACATTCCATTTAAATAGAAAGGTGAACCGTCGTTATGTGAGAATATGGGTTACGAAACAACCGTATGAAGTTGTGCAACATGAGAGGGACTCTCTAAAATTTAATAAGTTTTATGCAGTTTCATGGGAAAAGTGTGCGGTCCATTTTTCTTTGCCGAGAACGCTGTTACAGGAAGCATATATCTGGATATGCTTGAGAACTTTCTTTTCCCACAGTTGAAGACTGATTCGAACGATTTCATTTATCAGCGGGATGGGCCAGCACCACACTGGTATCTACAAATGCGGTAATTTTTACATCAAAAGATTATTGAACGATGGATCGATCGTACTTGAATCAAATGATTCAGCCTTACATTACCGACCTATAAGGTCACCGGACCTGACTGTGTGTGATTATTTCTTGTGGTTGTTTATAAAACACTCTGTTTATGTGCCCCCGTTACCAACAACAATGAATGAACTGAGACATCGCGTAACAGCCTCTGTGGAAACTGTAACTCAAGACATGCTCGCTGCACTGTGGGAACAATTTGAATACCGCACTGACATATGCCATGCATCTCGAGGGGTGCATATTGAACACCTACGAAAAGGTACGAAAAAAAACTTTTTGAGTTTCCTTTAGAAACAAAATTCATTGTGTATGTTTATTAGTTTCAGAAATATAGATATGACAAATCGGATGATTCTTTTTGATATACCCTGTGTATATAGACTGCAGATGAATTTAGCAAGTTTACGATTTTAGAACTGACGAACGATGACTACTGAGGGCGATGACTTTATCTATGAAGTCCTCAGTGACTACGCAGATAGTAAGCTGCTGTTGCTCAATAGCCGACAACCACCCAACTGCAATGACGTGGTCCCAGTTAACATCAGGATGTGGCAAGCTGCTCAGTTGAGTTCGGTGAGCTGTATTGAAACCAAATTATTTTTTAAGAGTTTTGTTTGGCGTTAGTTTGTGTTTTGTCGAAACTAAAACACTTGTTTAAAAGTTTGAGTGAACGATTGAGGGCAGATTCAAAAGCAAATCTGAAGTCTCAAGATGATGAACTGAGTACTAAGCTGGGTACTGCTAAAACAAACTCAAAGTAATGAGGTGGGTGCCAGACTGGATACCATTAACATGAACATAGGCGCTCAAACGGTTAGGTTCGAAAAGGCTCTTTCAGAGACGAAAGAATAGACTATCATCAGGCTTAATAACAGGCTAGAAATCACTATGTCGATTTGAAAGATACAATAGATAAGCAGCTCCAGAGGGTTGAAAAAAGTATCACAGAGTCTCGCAAAGAAAAATTAAAAATAAAGAATAAAATGTGTACATTACAGACACCATTTCGACTGTGACAGAGCAGTTACATTTTGAAATTAATAAATAAAGTGACTCAGTGAGAAACGAGGTTAATGAACAATTTAGAGACTTGAATAAAGCTTTGAAGGAGATTAACGATTTCACTGAAAGATAATTTATTGAATTACGTAAGCAAATCTCAGATACAACCGTCCAATTAAAAATTCTAGAGAAAAATAACCATACTGGCGGAACCGTAATTTCAGCCTGTACCGTTGCATCACTGGAGGAGACTGTCAGAAAATTAACTGAAGACGAAGTTCATAAGAAGATGGAATCAAATGGTAGTAAACCTCATTTCTCTGCTGCTATAGGTAGGTCAGACGCAGAATACTAAAAGCTTTCGGACGAATTAAATAATCAAGATCAATTTAAAATGATGAAAAAGCATAAAAGAACTTCGTTTGGAAAATGATGCAAACTTTTACAAAGAATTACTGAAGTTCAAACCAGAGAAGGATGTACACCATACGAATTTCTTAAGGATATTTTCTAATCACCGACGACACTTTGAGATGATCCTAAGGAAATCGATTTGTCCTTGGTTATCTGGAAAAGGATATCACAGAATGTAGAGTTGCACACACTGAAGAATTCACTTCAGGGATTGTTTTTAAGAAATTTAAAAAAGCAGTATTGGTCACGGAGTACCTCAGAAAAGTTAACACTTGAGCTGCCTGACCCTAGATACTATAATAATAATTCAAGTGCTTATAAGGAATATATTGTGTGTAATTTACCGAGATCAAAATATTTAAATGATCCTCCTAGAGGAAGTCATTTAATAAAATTATTAGTTCATAGACTGACACTTCTATAAGAAGAGTTAATACATACACAGTATGTAAAAAGCTAAGTATTAAAAATTTTAGAGTGTTTGGAGAAGATAAAAAGGCACACTTTATTTGTATGAAAAAAAGTCACAGGTGCGTTGTTCCACCACTAGGAGACCATGAAAATTTTGACACAAGTGGTGTTCAGACACGGTGTTCCAACTGTTGTGTGATGAATAGGGTAACGCTCGTTACACAACACTTCCCGCAAACCTAACGTCTTTTTAACGTAATGCGCAACATCGACAACCGCATAATCGGCTATCGACTCTGCCCTTAATTCGTCATAATGTGAAACATTAAGTCACATAAGTAACTACATTATCCCTGTGCCTAATTAGGTCCTGATGTAATTACTCCAAACTATGTATATAAAGTGGGCTGTTTCACAAATCTAAGAATAGGTTAAGTGTAGCAATAAAAATAGGTTTTATCTGTGTGGCTTAACTCATAAAGAGTGAGAGATCTTTCCTTTATAATGATTTCACTCCCTGCAGATGACTAATTACCTCATGAGCAAAGCAGTATTTTTATTTCTTCATGACCGCAAACAGCAAAAAATACGAATTTCTTCTCCAGTTCTGCGGCAGTCGCTGGAATTACGGAGTACGGCATGATACGAAACCTCGTAAATAACTACGAAAATAAAGACGAAGAGTTTCCACAATGAAAGTCTTGAATGTGAAAAAGACGGGTGACAGAATGGGGGAGAAGAAAGAAAGTAAAAGCAAGACTATGAATGTTAGAACTGAATAATACAAAGAAGACAGAAAATAGTAAAAGTTCGGATTTTTTTCTCCAGATTCTGCAGTAATTGCTGAAATTATAGAGTTTGGCGTAATATGGAATTTCGTAAATAGATACGAAGATGAAAACAAAGAGTTCACACGATGAAACTATTGAATATGAAAAGAAGGACGATATAATGGTGATGGAGAAGGAAGAAAGTAAAATTAGAGCTGGGAATATTAGAACCGAAGAATAAACAGAAGACAGACGCCAAAGAGTTAGTTCCTGGGTGATACTTTGCTGGTGAGCTGGAGGTCGAAGATCTTTGCCAATCCTACAAAACGGACACCACAGCTCACCCCCACAGGCCTCGAAAATTGTTTCTGAGACTGTGCTAATGAAAATCTGCTGAGGGAGATACAATGAAAGCAACAACTTCTGTATGGCAGCAGCATTACAATATGAAGATGAATTATTACCCATTTACTACACCTCTTAAGAAAAATATATAAGCCCATTCGTATTAGTAAGTTGATCGGAAATAGTTGACAATGCCTTTGTGCAAACTACATACTAATTATTATTACCAGCACTCAGAAGAAAACCGTACAAACCCTTGTCAGATTTACCATTTTGTAAGTTAGATATATAAATACAAGGCTGTCCAATGGAGATTGTTCAATACCAGTATAAACCTAATAAATCGCAATACGTTTTTTTGTACAGCTTGAGTGGGAATTTTGTGTTCTGTTCCCATGATTTTACGTGTGTAATGGACATTCTCATTAGTTACATTGGCAGTAGCATTCAGTCACTTCTCCTAATGAAGCTTGAGGACTGTGGGCAAGTCAGGAGAGAGAACTTTAATTTAGTATCTCCTCGGTTCCTGAACCTCGTATCGTCTTGACTGGTGCCTGATCGCTGCATTTGAAAATATGTAAGTGTTGCTCAGGCTGTAGCGCAATACATCCCCTGAGCAGCTCACAGTTAACTAATTCCGTTAACCATCTTATTTGCTCAATTATTCGTATTTCATATTTGTCTCCCTTCCGTAAAATTTGCGAGCTGCCCAAATCAAGAAGTCATTCCTTTTTCTAGCTGCAGTCTTCCGATAAAATGCAAGTCCCACGATTATTAGCATCATTTGTGTTTTAGTTTACTCCATTTTTAAGAACATTTCTCTGGGCTATTTTACTGTCAGATATTCAAGCTGATTAGCGCAAATAAAAGTTTTGTATTTACAATCTTTACTTATAGTTTGAGATCCCTTATTTTCAACAACTTTCCCATGATTAGGTGACCCTTAAATGATAAAGGTAACCGGTTGCCTTTTTATAGGATTCTGTTTCAGTGTTACGAGTTTCTGTTTCCTGCTGAGGGCAAGCGATAGCCACTAATATATGAGAAATGCAGTGGTGGTAATCAGTGAATAGCACTCACATGTATTATAGTAGGATTAATTTATACACAAGTTATTGAGCCTTATTTCAACCTCTCAGGTCTGTTATTGTGCAATTATTCATGTTAATGGAGTCATGCGATCTATGGCTGAACAGTTGGACATTTCTTGTTTAATTTCCACATGCTCTTAATCACAGACTTCACTTTATGACAAGAGCTTATGTTGTCATTGTGAATCCATTCCCAGGCTAATTTGGTTAATTTTCATGGTGGGTCATCTGCCAGGATAAACTTACAAACCAATACATAAAGTTCCAGCTAACAGAGATACCTTTTCAGGAGCAAGACCTGGTTGTCATTGTGAATACAAAAGAGAGTTTCTCAATGATAAGAAGTTGAAATCATTAACGTCGATCGTTAACGGAATGCTAACTGTTATTTAAATTCATTTAAATTTTAAACATCGTGTTAGAACTTCTGTACTTATCCTCTGTCTTTGGTCTGCGTCTCCACATCGTATTACGAATTCGGTGTCAGCTTCAGTCTCGTCGTCTTCCTTTGGCAGCGACGCTGTTACAAGGGAGACTTCCCTTACACAACTCATAACTGGCACACAGATAGTTTCTTTTATAGAGCGATTCGGGTGCTGTCTTTCATGATCAGGGAGTGTGCTGCTGCTGTATGAGACTAGATTAAATTTTGTGATGGAAGTATCCTCATCTAGTTACGTCAGTATCAACTATAGCACTATGTCACAATACTCGTGCTACTAGCGTCAGAGACATTTTCTACGTATTATTCTCATATCTGGAGCTAAAGTTGCCTTTGTTTTAGCAGTCCTAATGCTTCTTTTTTTATCTACTGCAGTTTCATCTTAGTTATCTGGTCAATAAAGATGGGATAACTACTGGTGATGCTGAGGAACTTGTCTTCGATCGAAATATGCTCTTCTGGCTCTTAGTAGTCACGACATATCACAGCGTCTGATACTTTCCATCCAAAAAAAACTCAAATCACAATTAGAAATTTCACTCAAGCACCTTCCTTTGACATACGTATTCTCACTAAAAACTTTAATATGTCAGTGCTATAAGCAACATTATATAAGTGTCAACACTTTCCCAAATAGGACCAAATTATAGTATGTCTTTATACCTTCTGGTTTTAATCATAGTTGTAAAATCTGAGATCTCGACATACTAGAGGAAATCGTGGCTGTTTGACTCTTGAAGAATGATGCAGGTCCTAATTTTGTCGCATAACAGTGGTGTAATTAGCATCCATTCCACAAAAATAAACACACCAGGTAAGAGTACGATGCAGGACATGCAATGATATTTATTGTCCAATAAAACTGATGGCTCTTTAACGACTTTGCGTATCATGTGATGTGCTGTAGCTCAGGGTGTAGTTACGCATGCTCAAAGAGGAGGAATACGTTTGATAATTTTTTATTGTATCGTAACCAATAAATATCATGCGTAAGCAAGTGAGGATAGAGAGAGCCGCATTGGGAATTAAATGAGTGTTTCAATCATGTTACATTTCATTTTATTAACGCTACTGATCAGTGATTGGAGGTAATAAGTAGCAAGGACCCCGACATTAACAGTGTAATATACGAGTGGCTTCTTCGAACAGCTTAGTGTCAAAATAGAAATATAATTGTTGCTCAAAGTGCGCACTCATAAATTATTTTCTTTATAATTCGTACTCTCAAAAGATACACTAAATTCGCCCGCAATGACGACAAACTTGGGTTAAGTAGATAACCAAGGATCGAGCCATTTACTTCTGCTCATAATTCAAAATTACTTTCGTTTGGTTTCAGGAGATTTAAAAATTTTTAATAATGTTTGAGTAGGCAGTTCATCATCACACAAGAGTTTAACTTGGGCTTACATTTTTCTTTGGGAAAAGATCATATATCAAATGGCTATTTTACAATTTTTTTGTTCTTTTGAAACAGAGTAATTACGAAGTATTTATTTACGTAGTACATTACTTTCATTGACATTTCATTCATTCAGTAACGGCACTGGTATTTCAAGATTACTTAATTCATTACGTCTACTGATTGTTAGCTATTAAGGGTGCTGACTGCTCTTCCTTAAACCAGTATAACATTAGTTTCATGTCTTCCCATTCGAGCGCAGTTCCACGAAAACTATGGGAAACCATGGGCAAGGTCTACAGCCCCATGAAACGTTTTCTTACAACGCAATTTACAAAATTTGACGAGTGATTCTGGTAGTTAATATTAACATTTTGGCAGTTTTAGTATAGCCATTTCATAAAGTTCTTCGATAGATATGTGGTTCACTGTCGAGACATTAACATGATCATTTGTACCTCAAGTAACAGATTTGCTTCCGTATATATCGAGTTCAGAATTGTGATAAGATTTGATACGTTACTGCGAAATACTGACTTTTCTTTTAATAAGTGCGAGTTTAGAATACAGAATAATATATTTCATAAATGTGTGTAGTTTCTCTTTTCCGTTATCATAATGTGTTAATATATGATATGTTACATGAATGTATTCGTAGTTGCGAATATACACAACCATCAAGTTTATAATGGAATGACGACAGTGAAAAGCTGTGCCGGATCGAGACTGGAACCCGGATATCCCGCTTATTCTAGCACGCTTCACAGCCAGACCCAAACTTTCGCATGTTGTCAGACATGTGTCTACCACCTATACTCGTGCATCCATTGTGTTAACAATCTATTCCCGTACAGGGGAGACATTTTAGTTGAAAGTCGCTTGCCAGTGTCGGCGGATATGTACGATATTGTACTGCTGTGTTGTTCAGAAGTACAATACACTGTTCCTTCCGACATGCATGTATATGTGAAAGAACAGTCACTGCGACGACTGCAGCCGTTATGAAATACATGAAATGTATTTGAAGTTACGAATATGGAAAAGCAACCCTATAATGGAATGACAACAATAAAAATTTGTGCCGGGTCAAGATTCGAACTCGGATTTTCCAGTTACTGCGAGTGATCGCCTATCAATTAGGCTATCCAAGCACGCCTCACCGCCAAACACAAACTTCCAGATGTCGTCAACAGTTTGTCTACAACCTGCACTCGTACATCCCTTGTGTATATTTCTGTGCAAGGGAGACATTTTAATTGAAAGTCGCTACCTCAGACGAGACAGACACTGCAATATCGTATTTATCAGCAGACACTGGGCAAGAAACGCAATTAAATATGTCCCCCCTGTACGGGAATACACATAATGAATGTATGAGGGCAGGTCGTAGACACATGATTGACGACATTTGTAAGTCTGAGTCTAGCCGTGAGTAGAGCTCGTATAGCCTAATGGTAAGACGACTGGTGGCGATAAGCGGGAAATCCGTGGTCGAGTCCCGGTCCTGTGCAAGTTTCCATTGTCGTCATTTCATTATACGGCTGACAGTTGACATACACGTAATTGCGGCTACATTTCACGTGTTCCATAATGCCTCTTCCTTCGGAGATAAATGCATCGAGATAGAGACTTCAAAGTGTTTCTGGTGCTCTGAAGATACGTCGAAGAGTATACTGCTAAAGGAAGATACATATGGGCTCGCCACTCCATATCTGTTGGCCAAGTACATGAAACTATCAAAAACAACAACAAAATCATCAATAACATTTAAAATCATTCTTTGAAAAAATTCAACTTCGGTACCCTACAAGAGGAGGCAGAGGCATTTTCTTCGCTCTTCGTAGCACATCTAAATTAAACCCTGAAATCGGGCGCATTAAAGACTGGTGGTCTCTTAGGAAGTAATTTAGTAATTTTGCCTTTACGATAATTTCTCTCCGACGGGCTCATACACTTTCCTTAAGAGTTCTTCTCGTTACTTGCCACTAAATGCACTCTTGAGTGTCCTGCAGCAAAAACCTAAGTGCTTATGCCGCACCATTTACCACTCAGCCTTTCTTTTATGCTCATATTATTAAACGTACTCAGTTCGCAATTAGATGATGTCTTGTTTATTAACCCATGCGTTAAACATACATCAGTACATATGATTTATATCGCTAGCCCGCAATGTCCTCCAAAGACCACCATCCTAATGCACGACCGAAACTACATCAGTTTACTGTTACCTAATACTAAACTACTTTAGACAAAAGTATTTTATTCAAAACATAAAATTTTTTTCAGCACCTCTTGCTACTTTTGTATTTTGGAGGAAGTACCCTTGTTTGAAACTGCATTTTCCTTCCCGTTTTCCAGATGGGTATAGCTCAGAGAGTGATTCATATTGTATTAGCAGTAACATACATAAAATACGAAAATGATCCTGGAACAATTTTCATCTTAAGCCGTTATTCATTTTACAGTCCTTCATAAAGTCTCTTTCAAATAAAGATGTGACATTTTCAAGAATACTTTGTTGTTTTCTCTTCCTCCTTGTGAGGGTTACCATTTACCTTCAAGCGTAATCATTTAATAGATACAAGTAGGGAAACAAACCAAGAAAATTATTGTAATACATGCAAGAGTATAAGGCAAGTAACAAACAAAATTGATCATGAATAAATAGTATTACGTATGTATCTATATTTACATATAACTTTTTATATACTTACAGAATGTCACTGCCTGTGGAGTTCATTGGCAAAAAGTTCAAAATGGTTCAAATGGCTTTAAGCACTATGGGACTTAACATCTGAAGTCATCAGTCCCCTAGACTTAGAACTACTTAAACCTATCTGACCTAAGGAGATCACACACATCCATGCCCGAGGCACGATTCGAACCTGCGACCGTAGCAGCAGCGCGCTTCCAGACTGAAGCGCCTAGAACCGCTCGGCCACAACGCCCGGCCTTCTTTAAGTCTTTACGTCCACACAATCCTTTTATTTTTTATGTACCTAGATGAGATAGAAAATAGCCATCTTCGTGTGGTATGTCAGTGATCATAAATGAGCCCAAGCACACCATCGATCATTTTTCACTGCGTTTGACCAACTTAGATGATTTTGGATAGTTCTAAACGAATACGTTTTCTCGTATTACATACTGCTTACTCTCGGTAACTTAGCACAGAATATTGTTTTCTCTGAGCAGCTTTTGGCGTAAGGGTAAATAAAGCTTCCCTAACGTTTTCCTTGAAAGAAGGTACATCTTTTTACAATCTATGTAAGGGTTTCAGCCATACGTTGTTTTCCTTTTCTGTGACATTAAACCGTTTTATAGTGCACAGGGTAAATGTGTGTGTCAAGATGTTGAAAATCTTCTCAAACAAGGTTAAATAGTCAATCTGTGCAGTATTTCGATTTGAGCAATAAGTACTCATAAATCGGGTAAGTTCTCAATACACCCTTGCGTTGGGGTTGCTTTCTCGATGATATCACAATATTAGGATTTATTTTATGTCATAGGCCTGTAGGAACTGTTTCCATATTGCACTGGTAAAATTCGGTCCATTATTAGATAGAATAGCTCCTGGCTTACCAATGTGTGGAATATACTTGTGACATGTTATTGGTACACTAGTAGCACTCTTCAAAGCACACAATTTAATACGTTTAGAAAAGATGTCGCACATAGCAACAATACCTACATATGCCGTAAGCGAATGTCTGCATACATCTGTAGTGAAAATCTGCAAAACTTTCTCGGTTATTATGGAATGCAGTTTGCTCTTAGATCTGTGGTTCGAAGGCTGCTCCTTTTGGTATAGCAAGCATTTTCGTATAAGTTGTTGTACTTTACTCCTCAGGCTGGGGAAGCAACAATACTCTTTAATTTTGTAGCACATTTGGCCACTTTCAAATGGACCCATGCCGTATGGGTCTTTTATCGCTGGCCTCCAGAATACAGACATTTGGCATGCCATGAATCATGGCGATAAAATAGCGCATTATTACGCATAATATAAAGCTTAACCAGAGCTTCAGATGGGCTGATCGCTAATAGTCTCTTAATCTCCCTTCATCTAAGATCTCAGTATTCCAGATATCCCGTATTTTTACATACACTTAAAGAGTACTGTCTATAAACGTTGTCTTGCATCAGCAAAACTCAAATTTCCACATTATGTCCTTCAAATTCCTTCATATTAGATGACCCTTTTGGAAGACATGATAGCGTGTCAGCTGCTATATTGTTTTCTCTTCTGCTATGCAGCAAGGAACCATCGGACTAGCCTTGCACGTAACAATTTACAATCGAAAGGGAAGCTCAGGTACTGGTGATGACAACGGATTTTTGTGAGACTAACCACAAGGCAATAATGAAATTTTTTAAACACCCGTACAATTACAAGGACTTGTAATTCCTTAGTTATGTAGTTACATTCACTACTGGTTAATGTCCTGCTGGCGAAGGAACTGTGCACACAGTAGGTTTCCTATCGATATCTCGAATTTGGAAACGATAAGCCACCAGTCCAACAAACGAAGAATCTGTCGCCAAGCAGAAATCTTGAGAGATATCTGTCTGATACAGTAACTGTGAATTTACCAGTTCATCTTTTATCCTAGTGAAGGCCAACGGATGCTTGGCTAACCAAATCCATGGCACCTGCTTACTCGGTAAATTTAGTAATGGTTGGGAATTTAATATTTGGTCAGTGTAAGATGGAAACAATTCCTGCAAGCCTATGATATAAAACAAATGCTAATATCGTGATTTCATCTTACAAAAACGGTGAAGCGGAGAAATCCCTTCAACTGGGTTTTTGTTCACAGTATGGGGAAATTCTTAACATCTTGTACCTTACTATCGTCCAATAAGATACCTTGGGGTGTAATGATTTGTCCCATGATTTTGATTTGTTCTCGACCAAACACTGATTTTTTTGTAAATTTGCTGTCAGGCCATATTGTTTAAATTAGCCTAATACTTTATTTACTTATTCTGCATGCTCTTCCAAGTTCAGTTAGTGATTAATAGGACATTTACATGTAAAGCAAGTTTATGTAATAAATAAGGACCTAAGACATA
This sequence comes from Schistocerca nitens, assembly GCF_023898315.1. Taxonomy (NCBI): domain Eukaryota; kingdom Metazoa; phylum Arthropoda; class Insecta; order Orthoptera; family Acrididae; genus Schistocerca; species Schistocerca nitens. The sequence continues at coordinate 352,437,159 of NC_064619.1, forward strand.
AATTCTCTGCAATAAATACACCATGACTAACTATCAACTCGGATGGCATAAAACTGAAATGAAGGCCCTGAGCAGCGAAGATAAAGACTGTATACTTCTTTGAGGACTTATCCGAAAACACTTGTCAGTGTGACATTAACTATTTAAAAGTTAGTATTTAACCCCACGGGACCTCTGCATCTGTTCTTTCAAGTTTTCAGACCGAGTTCTCACAGGTGTAATTATTTCGTTTATTACTCGATTGAAGTTAAATATGAAACGCCATGGATCCCCACGAAATCTCTGCATCTGTTCTTCCAAGTTTTCAGGCTGGGTTCTTACAGATATAATTATTTCTTTTATTGCTCTAGTGTCAAGTAATAACCTAGTATTGCCCCCAGCTGTAGCTACAGCCAACAAAGGCTTGCAGTATTGGCTTGATGATGGCTCAGTTACTTCCCAGTTTAAAATTTTTTTGATCTCATTTGAAATGGCTGCCCGTTTTGACCAGGGAATGAGGTAAGAAGGTAAACAGAACGGTTCGTGTTGTATAACATTCAAATGACAACAGTAGCCTCAATGGCACTGGATTTATCTTCGAAAACATTACTATTCTGCAGTAGAACACGGTCAAGTCTGCTTGTTGATTTTCAGTTAAGTGTTGGGATTCAGATTACTTTATTTCAATCTACAATTCTACAGTGTATCCATTAACTAGTTCAGAATGCAGCTGGTGCGGCTTTGTGTTCTCCTTTTGTCCTCTGGCAAAATTTGTCATGGTCCAGGTCAGCATTCAAGAGTTTAGTTGCCATTTCGTATCCCTCATTAAGGGTTTGCGTTTCCCCTCGGAGAGGTCCACTGTTGCGTTCTTCTCATGTAGGAAATCAATGCTAGTTATTCAGTCCTCAATTAATGCACTGACTACAAGGAATGTGCTTGTCATTGCTACATGTCCTAGGCTAAGCGGGATGTGAGCCTGCTATTTTACGCTTTGAGGTAGAGTGCCAAAACTCCTGCAGTCTACGACTGTTAACTGGCAAGGTGCGCATCATCGACTGACACAGCGTTTCAAATAAATCGAGGGAAATTGCATTGGTTGCAGCATCCACATGTAAAATTATTATTATAGGAATGTCTACTGCTAGGACGTATACGTCTGAATGCTACACAATTTGAGGAGGATTCTGACAGTTTATAGCATCAGCATACAAATCCTCTCAAATGTCCCTGCCTTTGTCATACCTTGTCAAACTGATTTTGTCTTATTTACCGCTGTCCCATTATTTGACCTACCGTATGGGACCAGACAGAGTCGAATGTAGTTTTCTGAGTTTAGAACACGCAGTTGATTATTCTCAGCCCTATAATTTCCGCTCTAGTTTGTACTCCGTCAGTTAGCATTTGTATGATAATTAGCTGTCTGATGTTAGCACTGCAGACAGTTATTTCTGTTTGAATATCTAGGACTGAATCTTTAATCCTGACTTCTCTGGTTTCACCGATTAAATTGATTATGATTTTTACTTACATTGCTATTGTTACCGTTACCATATTCTCCATTAACATTCTGTTGACTATTATGTTTTCCGGGTAATTTCAGTATCCATCGTTATTATCATGTGGATTATTACTGTGTTGTTTACCATTTAGATAATATACTTTCGCATCTTGATTGATCGAAGTAGTCAAATCCAATATCGATATAAATTCCACAGATAAAGGAATGAGCTTTTTTCTAATGTGAATGGGCTTTAGATTCCAGTTTTCTTGGGAGTGTTCCAATATCATGTTTTATTTGAATATTTTTCAAAGTATTTCAACAAATTTGGAAAGGCTCAGGGTTCAAAATTTCCGTATGTAACCTTTCCCGGACAGCTGCTAACCAGCATTTCGCTAAAGATGACTGGTCGAAGTCATCACAGTATTTCCAATAACATTTGTCACTCAAAAGGGCGGTCACAAAAGAAATTTTTTTTGTGTGTCTGACTGTGAACATAGCATCGCCTCTTGAAAGGCTTTTATGAACGCGGTCTGATGTATATGTTTCTTGTCTGAAACAAAAACCTGAAACTACGGCACTGCACCCGTGGCACACGTTAAATACAGCGAGGTTGTCACTGACAGGTCGGGTTGCACGCACCACAAATTTCTCCGTGTTGGTTCTCCATCAAAATATCCTTCCAAACCAGCTTCTGACACGCATGACCAGTTACTTTTTCATTTCACCTACTTACTCATTGATAATCTGTCACCAACGCGAAAAAATTTGAGTTAGCTTTTCGTTAACTGTCAGAACTTCGCCTTGCACCAAAGTACCTGATCTAGTTTACATTTTAGAAACTTCAGCAGAGATCTGACATATCGCTTGTCATGTCTTGTCTTGTTTCACAGAGAGTTGTTAAACTTGCGGTGCTAGCAGTTGAACCTTGTCTGACTGTTCGTTTTGGTTTTGCCAAACGTCACACACTTTTGTGAAAAGTTCCTGCACTGTACCTGGTAGGCCAGTGTATGCCTCCTTCAACGCTGTGATCTCGTATGTGAGTTCCTTCTCTAATGCATCCTGCCTATTCACAAGCCAAGTAATGCAAGGTGCAACTGCATTTTGTTTTTTATTATCTCAGAAATTTGAGTAACTTTCTTGGCCATCATATCCTATTTATTTGCAATTGCATTAAGTTTTTGTAACAAGTTATTCAGAAGGTCTTGTGATGAAGACCTGCATTAACCTCTATAGCCGCTTGAACCAGTGGCTCTGTACTACCCTCTAATTTAGCCATATGAGACTGGGTTCTTACCATCACTGAATCACTTTAAAAACCCTAAATTCAGCTTACCCTTAAATAGCTAATAATAATAAGAATAATAATAATGATAATAATAGTAGAAATATCGAAAATACTAATGATTGTACTAAGCAAAAATTATGACATCAGTATATATTTGCTTTACAAACAGACTTGTATTGCTTAATTAATTGTTGCACTATGCCATCAGGAAAATCCAATTTACTCAAACTATCTAGAGCGTTACTAAATAACCAACGTGAACTGAGAATTGTGAGACATCTTAGTGTTTGATACAAGAAGCTCCCTTGAAAAAGTACAAAAGTAATTGCGTGAAATCTGCTTCACTGATGTCGGAACTCTTTTGCTCTTTGTGGATTTTGAACGTTTCCTGATATTTACTCTCCGCTTCAGATTAGGGCAAGTCAGTACCACGAAGCAGAAAGCAAAAAGGAGTTAGCGTACATGGAACAGCGTCACATTCATGTTTTCAGGGGTCCTCGATCGAGTGCCAAATTATGTTACTCCCATATAACAACCATTCTTGTGGTGTTGACTGTATTTTTAAAACTGAGTTCTCATAACGATAAAAGTAATCTTTGCTATCGGACAGGTGTAGGAAGGTGCAGCTTCTACGTAGTGTTGCTAACGGTCTTGTAACTAGTGTTCATTCGACAAAAGGAGCACTTCAGATAAGAGTGTGATGCACGACATACCATAATATTACTTGCCCAACAGAACTGAATGCTCTTTCAATCACTTTGCACGTTACGTTATGTGCTATAATTTTCATATTATTATTATTATAGGTCAAGATTTAGTTAGGCGTACTCAAAGAGGATGAATAAATTTAATACCTTCTTTTATTGTATCGTAATCAGTACATAGGACATATCGTACCTGAGCGAGTGCATTACTGTAACGCAACGAATCAGAGAATGGAGGTAATAAGTGGCAAGGACCCCCTACAGTAGAAATGTAACATAGCTTCTATGGAAGGCTAACTGTCTAAGGACAGATATAACAGTCACGCAAAGTGCGCACTCGTAATTTATCTTATGAATAATCAGTATGCTCAAATGATGCACTAAAAGTGAATGATCGGCTGAGAAGCACAGATATTTTTGGCATTTACGAAATCCGTTACTTCCTTCTCCACGAGCATTGTAGGAACGAGAAGGTAATTCCTTACTATTAATTTATTACACTGCTGTGACCTCTAGTTGTAACATTATGGCTAAGAGCTATGGAACGAGTAAGAGCAGTGTCAAGTAAATTTTAATTGTTACAGAAGGTAAGAAGGTACAACACAGTTTCGAGTATTTGATGACGAAAATATTCCTCAACACATTATTTGATTTTTGAGTTGAACTAAAAGAATCTGAAAATATAATGTCCCAAAGTAAAGTAGGTTATTCGTTGACAATATTGAAGAGTGCTGGTGTTGAGAACAAAGACACAGAGGAACATTGCTATATATTGGTCAGTTTGTAAGTCATTAAATTATCGTATCACATTTCACAATCTTCTGGTATTGGTGCGCTCTCTGCATTCCTCTCGGACTCACTCACATGGAAATTCGAGTGATGTTTTGCAATCTTATGTAACGTAACCGTTTCTTCTAACGAATGGTGCAATTATTTTTTGCTGCTGTTAAACTGGGCGTATTCGACGCGAGAAACCTTCATCTTTCTTACATGAGACCAAGTCATGGTTAGGGGTCTTTGGTTCTGCTACCTTGTCCTTAGCTACAGTAAGAGCGCACTTCTGTGTGTTTCGCTGTGGGTGTTTGTTAAATCAGGAGTCTGACTGATGTGATACGTAGCTGACAGTTACAGTCGTATTCATATCACAGCAACACGCGTCTGCACTCGGATGAGAACAACCAACAAATGTAATGAAAATTTAATATGATGACGTAACCATAATTCAACCAATCTACCATTACAATAAAAATTGAAAATTTCGTGAATGATGGCATAGTTGTTTTATTTTTATGCTGCACCATACATTCCACTCTACACAATGATTCCTGTTACCATCAACAAGTAGTTGAATTTTGTTATTATAATCATTTTAGAATATTTAGATTTTGGAGTTGTCGAACGACTCTCCATTCTAATCGTTTCGTCCGTTCCACTCCTAACGTTTCTATATATGTCGATTTCTTTAGTCCCTGTACCTTTGGAGCCTTCTTAATGTTTTCTGTATGAACTTTTTGTATTCCATAAATTCTGCACGAGCGCTTAGGAAACAATTTCATCAGGTAGAGGTTAAGTCAATATATCATTTGACGTTTTGTTGCCGATACAGGAGAACAAAGCTGCAAACAGTGTCTCAGATTACGGTAATCCCAAATAAACATGCAGAACATTTCATTATTTAAGTTACAGTCGAGGGTAAAACTATTTCTTAACATGGTGGTACGAAGAAAACAATGAAAATTCATTGTGCTAAGAGATGAATAGCAACTGTTTTTGTTAGATACTTCATAATTTACTTCTGTCACCAATTGTTTTTCTGAGCAAATCTTTTCCGTATGAGATGGACATTATCACGCCCTAGAGCTCTTCCTGCCATCTCGGGTGGACACAAACCGATAAATTCCACACGCCTCAGTAGGCCACACTAGACAACTCTGGGCAAAATCAGTACCCGTCGTACACGAGGCAACATCCTGTGAAACGTATAAGCCTATATTTTCATATTGAAATACATAAATAATGCTCTGGATGTAGAACTACTTCTCACGCAAGTTTTAACGGTAGGCCTACTCACAGTTAAGAATTATCTTTATCACATAAGCGATCCATTAGCGTCATGGGCTATAGGGATAAGTATTCATCCAGTGGACTCTAAGTAAAGGTTGTGCATGTCTTTTTCATTGTCTAACTCAGATGGTTATTTTGTTGCAGCTGAAACTATACGAAAATTCAAAAGGAAATACGATTTATTAGCGCTCTTTGTGCCACATTCTAATCGGAGTTACTTTCTGTTATTTACAAGAAATTCATTATCATTACGTTCTTATAATCTACAGCCGAAATCCGAAGTGTTCGACATATTCTTGTAGACCACGTAAACTAATACTGCCATGTCTCCAAACATTGGCGATGCAGCTCTATCAAAGGGAAGGTTCCGATACACAGCCAGACACATCGGTCAGACCGCATGCGTTATGAAAAACGCCTATTTATCATACCAGTGAATTATTTTTCATTTTTTCATTCCAAGCAATTTCAGGGTTTCCTGTCATAGTTGGTTAGAGACACTATTGAAGTGACGTATTCTTATGCTGAAACCTAGAAAATCTTTACTACCGACGATGCAAGAATTCAGGAAACGAAAATTACCACAGTAATTAAAAAAATCCAACAGCAGGATCTATATAGCTCTTAAAATGAAAAATGTAGAGGACTGTCGGGTTGCTAAAACGACATTTTATTCAGTGGTCTGCATTACGTATAGATGCTGTCGGTGTCTCTCATAGCGGCATCGGCTAGAATGCAGTATGTCCTAAAATACTAAGCATTCTAATAACTAGTTGAACAACGAGATTATCATCTGACTGATCACTATTATGGCTATCTACAATTCGAACAAATGAGGATCAACGCTCCAGAACGATGCTGTGTAACGAACTTTCTGGAGCCATAATTAGAGATGAAATGGCTAATTATGTGACTGAAGGTGGAGAGGGGAAAAAGGAAAGCAAAGGGAAGGAACTAGTGATGCAGCTGCATCGGGACTTTATGTGGAATCAGCGGCGACGAGTGAAAATGAGTGCCAGACCGAGACACAAACCCAGAATCTCCTGCTTACGGGGCACTTGTGTTAACCGCTGCGCCATCTGGACACAGTGTTTACCGCTAATGAGCGGGCTACCTCGGCACGCTCTCCTGCTGACACACACTCCTTCCTTAGTGACACATATCCACAGGGCCCATTCATGTCCACCATGATTTGCTAATTTTGGATTCCCGCCAGAAGTCGAACGTAAATGTAACATCCGCATTAAAGGTTGTTGATTACTTGCCCATCGAGGTGAATCAGTTATATGAAAGCACCGCATTGAAGGTGGTGAATTAACTGCCCATCCAATCGAATCAATTATATGAGTACCTGGCTGCTGTTCTTTCGGACACGTCGGAGAGAACAGACACCACGCATTCAAATAATAATACAACTCAGTAATAAACAACTTAGTCTTAGAAACATACAGTACTCCTCGTAATACTAGGGAAGCAAAGGATAGTATGAGAAGAATGCTGTGCGATTCTTCTTGTACTTTCTTTTTCTTGGCAGAAACATTTCTCTCACGTAAGTCAGCTATTACCAGTATATGCCCCGACATGTGCATATGTGACTTTTCTGGAAATATATCGATGAAGTCTACGGAATAGTTGACATCTATTTCTGCAATAAATTGTGAGACTCATTGCTGTCCTTCTTTACATTTGAATACAGTGATGCTCTGTAGGAGTAGGTATCGACAAATAAATAGAACGTCATAAAAGGAATGACTAATGAGTTTAGGGAGTTAATTTACTAAAAAATTTTCAAAGTTAATAGGAATTTGTTGAGGCGTGTCAGAGACGAATGCAGAGTGTTCTCCTAGTCTAACACTGCTTGCTTGCCCCTATAAGTAAATTGCTGCAACAATCTTACGTGGGGCAAATTGATAAAGTTGGCTGAGAAGACAACTTTAGATGACATCACATTGAGAACACAGCGTGTAGGAGATCAGGAGAAGAGAACGCCCCTGCAGGGCTGCATCAGATTTAAACATTTCTTGCACTGATGTCATGACGTGTGGCTCAGATTTGTAATAGTTCACGGGAAAATTTATGCGTTAATGATGTCCTGATGTGTCGTTGTAGCACTAGAAGTATACTTGCAACACTAGAAGTGTATCGACGATGCAAAAAAAAAAAAAAAAAAAAAAAAAAAAAAAAACGGATAAATCAAAATACGCTGCAAATTATAGTATTATTATTAGGTATTATATATTATTAGGTAATGTAGTTTAGGAACGTTTGCGCATCATGCAACCACTCACAGATTTTGCGGTTACCTGGAGCAACTTATTTTTGATTACTCTGGACAGACGCATCTGAGTCTGCTGATAGCAGAATGCATTCGAAATAACAAGGGTCATACGTAATTAGAAATTAGATGGAGTTTTAATACGATTTCAAGTAAACAATTATAAGGCATATCTTGAAAAAGGTTACTTATTCATGATACAGTTTGTGGAAAAACGGAAATTTTATTCTGTTGTCACGGTGTACTGTAGACACTAGATGGCAATCTCACGTATGATGGAAACTAAATGGTAAATATACTTGAAGCTGATATACTAAGGAACTTATTTACTTCTTACGAAAATAGATGCCACAATCAGCCGCAATCCAGACGACTTCCTTTCGTCTCCCAAATTTTAGCGACCGGCTGAATAATACTTCGCTGATGTCTTCGCAGGTTAACTGCTTTGAAAGTTACAAGAACAGCATCGACACATGCTAGCAGTTCTTCCACATTCATCGGCGGTGTGGAATACAGGTTACAGCGGCAGTGGTCTGTGAAGCTGATTGCTAAACTTACTGGTGGCGTAATATCCTACACAAATACACTCCTGGAAATGGAAAAAAGAACACATTGACACCGGTGTGTCAGACCCACCATACTTGCTCCGGACACTGCGAGAGGGCTGTACAAGCAATGATCACACGCACGGCACAGCGGACACACCAGGAACCGCGGTGTTGGCCGTCGAATGGCGCTAGCTGCGCAGCATTTGTGCACCGCCGCCGTCAGTGTCAGCCAGTTTGCCGTGGCATACGGAGCTCCATCGCAGTTTTTAACACTGGTAGCATGCCGCGACAGCGTGGACGTGAACCGTATGTGCAGTTGACGGACTTTGAGCGAGGGCGTATAGTGGGCATGCGGGAGGCCGGGTGGACGTACCGCCGAATTGCTCAACACGTGGGGCGTGAGGTCTCCACAGTACATCGATGTTGTCGCCAGTGGTCGGCGGAAGGTGCACGTGCCCGTCGACCTGGGACCGGACCGCAGCGACGCACGGATGCACGCCAAGACCGTAGGATCCTACGCAGTGCCGTAGGGGACCGCACCGCCACTTCCCAGCAAATTAGGGACACTGTTGCTCCTGGGGTATCGGCGAGGACCATTCGCAACCGTTTCCATGAAGCTGGGATACGGTCCCGCGCACCGTTAGGCCGTCTTCCGCTCACGCCCCAACATCGTGCAGCCCGCCTCCAGTGGTGTCGCGACAGGCGTGAATGGAGGGACGAATGGAGACGTGTCGTCTTCAGCGATGAGAGTCGCTTCTGCCTTGGTGCCAATGATGGTCGTATGCGTGTTTGGCGCCGTGCAGGTGAGCGCCACAATCAGGACTGCATACGACCGAGGCACACAGGGCCAACACCCGGCATCAAGGTGTGGGGAGCGATCTCCTACACTGGCCGTACACCACTGGTGATCGTCGAGGGGACACTGAATAGTGCACGGTACATTCAAACCGTCATCGAACCCATCGTTCTACCATTCCTAGACCGGCAAGGGAACTTGCTGTTCCAACAGGACAATGCACGTCCGCATGTATCCCGTGCCACCCAACGTGCTCTAGAAGGTGTAAGTCAACTACCCTGGCCAGCAAGATCTCCGGATCTGTCCCCCATTGAGCATGTTTGGGACTGGATGAAGCGTCGTCTCACGCGGTCTGCACGTCCAGCACGAACGCTGGTCCAACTGAGGCGCCAGGTGGAAATGGCATGGCAAGCCGTTCCACAGGACTACATCCAGCATCTCTACGATCGTCTCCATGGGAGAATAGCAGCCTGCATTGCTGCGAAAGGTGGATATACACTGTACTAGTGCCGACATTGTGCATGCTCTGTTGCCTGTGTCTATGTGCCTGTGGTTCTGTCAGTGTGATCATGTGATGTATCTGACCCCAGGAATGTGTCAATAAAGTTTCCCCTTCCTGGGACAATGAATTCACGGTGTTCTTATATCAATTTCCAGGAGTGTATAATGGACATGACTGTGATATGCATGATGGTTGGTTGTAATCGAAGGAATCAAAGACTATACGGAATACTGGAAAGTAAGTTCGAGTGTAGTTGAAATAGTGCAAAATAAATACACTTGATGTTGCAATGTAATTTGCATAGCTGCAGTAGAACTACCTAGGATAAATGAAGCAGGGATAGAGCAAGAATGGGGCTAATGGAGTTGGATTTTTTTTGTTTTTTTTGGGAGAAAGGGTATAAAAGGGAAGCACTGCTGACATGGACCAGCTGGCATAAAGGGGTACAGGGCACTTTAAAAAACAAAGTAAACGTTTATAAACGCTAAATGTCTGTAAACGTGGAATACTTTTAGTATTAAATAATTTCGCATGTTTCGTGTAGGACCTGCTCCAATTACTGTATAACGACCAAGGAGACAGTCATACCACGCAGCCTAAAATTAGTAAAAAAAAAAAAAATACATGTAGATCCGGAATAGAACTCTCGAACTCGAGTAATCTAACCTAAAACTGTAACCACTACAATAATTGGGCAGGACGGTTATTATACAGTACTGAATCAAGATATTTGTCGTTTATGTGATAACACTGTCGACCAATTGCCAGTCTTCAAAGTCCATTTTTCACGTTATGCACAGAACGATATGATATTACGATAGTTTGCTGTTAGTAAGCAAGGAAACGCGCTGTCGTATCCCACAGCGTGAATTTTGGTTCACTATGTGTATCCACCCACCTGTTTACACATTGCCTCTGCTCTAAATCTATATCTAGTCACAATAAACATTAGTATCATGGTGTATCCACAGGACATGTGGCCTGTAATTGAAAAAGCGTCATGATAATCTCTCCATTGGCAAAAGATTTCAGAATAGTCCCCCATTCGCATCTCTGGGAGGGGACTGCCAAAGGGGAGGAGACCATGAGAAAAATATCGAATAATCAAAGAAGGGATGATGTTTTACGACTCGGACGATGGAATGTTAGAAGTTTTAACATAGTAGAAAACATACAAAATCTGAAACGAGTAATGCTAAGGCTCAGTCTAGATAGAGCAGGGATCAGTAAAGTGAAATGGAAGGAAGACAAGGATTTATGATCAGACGATTACAGGATAATATCAACAGCTGCAGAAAATGGTATAACGGGAGTAGGATTCGTTACGGGTAGGAAGGTTGGGGCAGAGAGTGAGTTACTGTGAATAGTTCAGTGATAGGATTGTTATCATCAGAATCGACAGCAGACCAACGCTAAAAACGATAGCTCAGCTATACAGGGTGTTACAAAAAGGTAAAGCCAAACTTTCAGGAAACATTCCTCACACACAAAGAAAGAAAACATGTTATGTGGACATGTGTCCGGAAACGCTTACTTTCCATGTTAGAGCTCATTTTATTACTTCTCTTCAAATCACATTAATCATTGAATGGAAACACACAGCAACAGAACGTACCAGGGTGACTTCAAACACTTTGTTACAGGAAATGTTCAAAATGTCCTCCGTTAGCGAGGATACATGCATCCACCCTCCGTCGCATGGAATCCCTGATGCGCTGATGCAGCCCTGGAGAATGGCGTATTGTATCACAGCCGTCCACAATGCGAGCACGAAGAGTCTCTACATTTGGTACCGGGGTTGCGTAGACAAGAGCTTTGAAATGCCCCCAATAATGAAAGTAAAGAGGGTTGAGGTCAGGAGAGCGTGGAGGCCATGGAATTGGTCCGCCTCTACCAATCCATCGGTCACCGAATCTGTTGTTGAAAAGCGTACGAACACTTCGACTGAAATGTGCAGGAGCTCCATCGTGCATGAACCACATGTTGTGTCGTACTTGTAAAGGAACATGTTCTAGCAGAACAGGTAGAGTATCCCGTATGAAATCATGATAACGTGCTCCATTGAGCGTAGGTGGAAGAACATGGGGCCCGATCAAGACATCACCAACAATGCCTGCCCAAACGTTCACAGAAAATCTGTGTTGATGACGTGATTGCACAATTGCGTGCGGATTCTCGTCAGCCCACACATGCTGACTGTGAAAATTTACAATTTGATCACGTTCGAATGAAGCCCATCCGTAAAGATAACATTTGCACTGAAATGAGGATTGACACATTGTCGGATGAACCATTCGCAGAAGTGTACCCGTGGAGGCCAATCAGCTGCTGATAGTGCCTGCGCGCGCTGTACATGGTACGGAAACAACTGGTTCTCCCGTAGCACTGTCCATACAGTGACGTGGTCAACGTTACCTTGTACAGCAGCAACTTCTCTGACGCTGGCATTAGGGTTATCGTTAACTGCACGAAGAATTTCCTCGTCCATTGCAGGTGTCCTCGTCGTTCTAGGTCTTCCCCAGTCGCGAGTCATAGGCTGGAATGTTCCGTGCTCCCTAAGACGCCGATCAATTGCTTCGAACATCTTCCTGTCGGGACACCTTCGTTCTGGAAATCTGTCTCGATACAAACGTACCGCGTCACGGCTATTGCCCCGTGCTAATCCATACATCAAATGGGCATCTGCCAACTCCGCATTTGTAAACATTGCACTGACTGCAAAACCACTTTCGTGATTAGCACTAACCTGTTGATGCTACGTACTCATGTGCTTGATACTAGTACTGTAGAGCAATGAGTCGCATGTCAACACAAGCACCGAAGTCAACATTATCTTCCTTCAATTGGGCCAACTGGCGGTGAATCGAGGAAGTACAGTACATACTGACGAAACTAAAATGAGCTCTAACATGGAAATTAAGCGTTTTCGGACCCATGTCCGTATAACATCTTTTCTCTATTTGTGTGTGAGGAATGTTTCCTGAAAGTTTGGCCGTACCTTTTTGTAACACCCTATACATGCCGACGCAGGAAGCCGAAGATGAAGAGACAGAGAAAGTATATGAGGATATTGCAGAGGTGTTTCAGTACATAAAGGGAGATGAAACTCTAATGGTCATGGGAGGATGAAATGCCGTTGTAGGTGATGCAGTGGAAGAAAGTTCTAGGGGAGAATATGATCTTGGTAGTAAAAACAATAGAGGAGAAAGACTTATCGAGTTCTGCAGTAAATATCAGTTAGTAACAGCAAATACTTTGATCAAGAAACACAAGAGGACGAGGTATAATTGGAAACAGCTAGGATATACGGGGAGATTACGTAATGGTCAGGCATAGATTCCGAAATCGGATATTAAGTTGCAAGGCGTACCTAGGGGCAGATTGGTAACAATGAAGAATAGGCTGTAGCTAAAGAGTCTAGGTAGGAGGAATCATTGCGCAAAGAACTGGGATACTAAAGTACTAAGGAATAAAGAGCTACGCTTAAAGTTCTCTAAAGCCATAGATACTGCGATAATGAATAGCTCAGTAGGCAGTTCAGTTGAAGAGGAATGGACACCTCTATAAAGGACAATGATAGAAGTCGGAGAGGAAACGTAAGTACAAGGAAGGTAACTGCGAAGAAACCATGGGTAACAGAAGAATTACTTCAGATGAAAGAACGAAGTACAAAAATGTTCAGAGAAATTCAGGAACACAGAAACACAAATCACTTAGGTATGAAATAAATAGGGACTGCAGGAAAGCTAAGGTGTAATGGCTACATGAGAAATGTGAACAAATCAAAAAAGAAAAGAAAGATTGTCGGAAGAATTGACTGAGCATATAGAAAAGTCAAAACAACCTTGAGTAAAATTAAAAGGAAGGGCGGTAACATTAAGTGTTCAACGGGAATTCCACTGTTAAAGACAGAGGAGAGAGCGGGTATTTGGAAAGAGTACATTTAAGACCAATATGATGAGGAAGACTTGTCTCATGACGTGATAGAAGAAGACAGGTAGGGGTCCATTATTAGAATCAGATTTTGGAAGACTTAAAATGAAATAAGGCAGAAGGGACATAACATTCCATTAGAATTTCAAAACTCATTGAGGGAAGTGGCAACAAAACGATTATTCGCGTTGGTGTGTACAACATATGCGACTGGCGATACGACCATCTGATCTCCGGTAAAATATCATTGACACAATTCCGAAGGTAGCAAGAGCTGGAAAGTTCATGAATTATCGCACAATAAGCTTATCAGCTCATGAATTAAAGTTGCTGACAAGAATAATATGTCGTGGTCGTGCGGTAGCGTTCTCGCTTCCCACGCCCGGGTTCCCGGGTTCGATTCCCGGCGGGGTCAGGGATTTTCTCTGCCTCGTGGTGGCTGGGTGTTGTGTGCTGTCCTTAGGTTAGTTAGGTTTAAGTAGTTCTAAGTTCTCGGGGACTTATGACCACAGCAGTTGAGTCCCATAGTGCTCAGAGCCATTTGAACCATTTTTGAAGAATAATATGGAAATAAAATTGAGGATCTGTTAGATGACGACCAGTTTGGCTTTAGGAAAGGTAAAGGCGCCAGATCAACAGTTCTAAAGTTTCGGCTCATAACGGGAGCAAAACTGAAGAAAAATCAGGACTCATTCGTCGAACTTAACAAAGCGTTTGACAGTGTCAATTGGTGCAAGATGTTCGACATTCTGAAAAAAAATGGGTAACCTATAGGGAAAGGCGGGTAATGTACTACATGTACAAAAACCAAGAGGGAGCAATATGACTGGAAAATCAAGAAAGAAATGCTCGAATTAAAAATCGGTGTGAGAGAGGCATGTAGTCTTTCTCCCCTACTGCTCTTTATACAACGAAGAATTAACGAGGGAAGTAAAAGAAAGGTTAAGGAGTGGGATTAAAATTCTGGATGAAGGAATGTCAATGATAAGACCCGCTAATGACATTGCTGTCCTCAGTAAAAGTGAAGAAGAAATGCAGGATGTGTTGAATGGAATGAACATTCAAATGAATACAGATTATGGTTTGAGAGTAAATCGAAGAAAGACGAGAGTAATGAGAAGTAGCAAAAATGAGAACAACGAGAAACTTTACAACTGGGGATCACGAAGTAGACGAAGTTAAGGAATTCTGCTACCTAAGCAGCAAAATAACCTGTGACGGACGGAGCAAGGATGATGTAAAAAGAGAACTAGGTTGGCGAAAAAGACATTCCTGGTCACGAAAATTGTGCTATTGTCCAATACAGGTCTTAACTTGAGGGGCATATCAAGATGCTTAAGAGGACAAAAGTTACGACGTGAGTATCCCTAAATATGCTACACAACCAGATATATTAATTATCTACGTCGTAACCTACTCAAAGTATGTAAGAAACACGTCAAAAGGCAATGTGAATAAAGACGGACAACCGAATGTATCTAGTATATGTAAAAATACGTACAGGGAATATATATTGAAGCCGTAAAAGCTGCTTACCTTATAAAAGTCTTTTCTGTTTGTACCTGAAGGCTACTCTCAGGAAGTGCTGTAGCGATTTTGATGTGGTTTTCGCTAGTAGATAAACTGGTTCACGAGGAAGGGTTTTGTGTATAGTTTATGAATAATTCGTGCAAAATGGCTGAACTATAATGAACTGAATTCCCTCTCCGCGTCTTTCTATCTGTGCCTGAAGGTTGGTTGATTGGTTGGTTTGGGGAAGGAGACCAGACAGCGAGGTCATCGGTCTCTGTGTCTGAAGGCTACATTCAGTAACTCACAGGAAGTACTCTAGGGATTTTAATACGGGTTTCACTAATGGATGGACTGGTTCACGAGGAAGGTTTAGGTATGTAATTTATTATCTCTAAGCAAGATAAGTTGTGCGACTGTGGAGACAGTGCTATTCGTGCGAAACCGGGGCAGGTCGATTACGCTCATAACAACTTCAATGGCACAGTTTTCAGTAATGCATTGCGGTTACCAAGTCGACATTCCTGTTGACAACAGCCTTACGTTAGTCTCCTTAAATTGTTCGATCTGTAACAAACCTCTGTGTCCACAACCGAGAATGCTTACAATTCCATTTACTTTGTATCTGCTTCTGACCATTTTTACGCATGAGTGAAGTTTGACGTGTTTCAGACATCCCCTGTTTAAGATGCCTCATAGGAAGAACCTAAAGTGGCATGGAGCTATGCTGGGTTGCTTGAACACTGATCGAAGCAATTTGCAAATTAGAGAGTTTCTCTCTGGATGTTAACGTAATTTTTTCGCCTCAGCATATTTTATAAGAATAGAAGGGAGTAAATTTTAAACCTAGTGCTGGCTGGCTTTATTTTGAATTGTTCGGGAGTATGAGCGGACTAAGTATTTTTTAAATGTGCTGTCGCAGCAGTTGCCTGCATTGATGTTAGAAAATTCAACATACGTGGGGCAGAATAATGTGTTTCGCTGGATAATGAGCTCGTAGATCTGCCAATCGTCGATTGTGTCCTTCCATTAGAGCCATCTGATCGCGCCTCACGAACCGACTTCACGAACCGACTTGGTGACTGAGCCTGCCACTAACATCCCTGAGAGAATGCAACGGTGGAGTGTTTGACTTGACACGCGATCTGTTGTTACTGAGATGAAATGTCATGACATCTGACAAGGTAATAAAGTAGGAATTGGAATTCTATTAAATGAGCGAGAACAGATCAGATGCGGACCGCAGCAGCCACACAATTCAACAGTATGTTAAATACAGGGGCTGGACGAAAATATGGAGACACTAAAAACACAGTGCACTGCCATCCCTGCAACGGTGAAGGAAAACCAGAGGCATTCAAAACGGCTTCTAGTCATTTTGGAATGGTTAAATACAGGTCTTGTATGGATTTCAAAGGGGTCTTACACCACTGTTGAAGCAAAATAATTCCAAGTTCAGTTAAAGATGATGGAGGTGGATAGCGGTAATATACCCTTGTCTCCAAAGTAAACCACAACGGCTCAATAATACTGAAATATGCTGACTGTGGTGGCCCGGGAAGGTGTGCCAGTTCATCCTCGTGCTCAAAAACCCAGCCCTGGATGAAAAAATGGCTCTGAGCGCTATGGGACTTAACATCTATGTTCATCAGTCCCCTAGTACTTAGAACTACTTAAACCTAACTAACCTAAGGGCATCACACAACACCCAGTCATCACTCCTGGATGATGCGAACTTTGTGTGTAGGGCGCTCTCGTCTTGAAAGAGAGCAACAGAATAAGGGAAGAACCATGGGGGCCATGGAACACCACCATATGGCTGCCCAAATCATCGTAGAACCTCCGACATACTTCACTCTTGGGACGAAAACTCGGCCAGAAGGTGCAAACAGTGTGAAACAAGACCCATCCGACCAAATGATTTTGCGCCACAGCTCCACAGTCCATATTTTATGACTTCGGAAGAATGTTTCCCCCTGGATATCCCTTCGTGTCGTTTTGATGCTGACAGGGTTCACAGGGAGACATTCACTTCTTGTGATAAAGTCTATGGGACCAAATTGCTGAGGTCTTCGGTCCCTAGGCTTACGCACTACTTAATCTAGCTTAAACTAACTTACACTAAGGACAACACACACACACCCATTCCCGAGGAAGGACTCGAACCTCCGACAGGGGTAGCCGCGCGAACCATGACTAGACACCTTACACCACACGGCTACCCCGCGCGGCTACATTAAGTTCTGTGGGGACTTTTGCACCTGTCGTCCGCTCATTTTTCGTCAAAATCGTCTTCGATGACAGTTCGTAACGACCACGCAACACATATTTTCGTCTGCGTTGTGACTGAACGAATGATATTTTTCTGCATTCCCTGCGTGCAGTGTAAATCTTCGATATGGTGCCTCCCGAAGCACTGGACACTTCGTCTATCTTGGTCACGAAAGCGCCAAAAATTTTCTCATGTTAAAATTCACTTAGCTCCGACATAATGTCGTGAGAAGTACAGGGAATACTGTTCTGAGCACGACAGACACTTGAAATGTAGTGAGAATATTGCTCAGGCGCCGTTCGAGGTCAAATACAAAAGCGTAACCTGTAGGCTTGGATAGCATCTGAATTTATGTACAATTATAGATGTCCCGTGGTGCCTGCATATTTTTGTCCAAGTCAGTACGTGCATTGTATCTCTGTGAGTGGTGCGTGCTTGGTTTTTACTGTACATAAAGGTCTGTTAATGTATCGTAATACAGCGTTTAACAATCGTGGGAATTTGAGGACTGGGTTACACGTGTAAAATCACTGAATTTCTCGTATCTTCACTTTCGTAGGATAAACTGACCAACAGCATGCTTATGCCAAAAATATTTGTTGTTCATATTAACATAATCTTCCCATGAAGTTTATCTGAAGATAGAAACCGTACCACATGTTAGTTTGGTACCTTTTCCTTTCCCAATTGGGACTGAGCGAGGTTGCGCGGTTGTAAGGTAATGGACTTGCGTTCCGGAGGACGGTGGTTCAAATTACCGTCCTGATATCTAGATTTACGTTTCCTGTGGTTCCTCTGCATGGCTTAAGGCATATGCGGTACCCTTCCCCTAACGGCGACGTCATCGATGAGACGTTAAACCCTAATCTTTCTTCTTATCTGTTGGGAGGAGTACTGCCCATCTTCGAATTTATTCCTCCAGTGCTCTACAAAGCGTCTGCGAACATCTATAGAGAATGTTCGAAGTAAGCCATTCCATGAAGGATGTTTTCTGATTATTAACTCTGTGTTGTGTTCAAATGTGTGTGAAATCTTGTGGGACTTAACTGCTAAGATCATCAGTCCCTAAGCTTACACACTACTTAATCTAAATTATCCTACGGACAAACACATACACCCATGCCCGAGGGAGGATTCGAACCTCCGCCGGGACCAGCCGCACAGTCCATGCAGCGCATAGACCGCTCGGCTAATCCCGCGTTAACTTTGTGTAAGAAGACAAACTTTGCTACAAGTATTGGAAAAGTTGCTTATTCGGTAGCACGTCCCACTCACCACTGAATGTGTTTTCTACGTCTACCATCTCCTACAACGCTTGACCTCATACGTATTTTATGTAGGAAGAAGTGCAATTACAAGATGTTAGTCGCAGTAATCGACCCTGCACGAAAATTTGGGCCGTCATTCTGATAATACGCAGTTAAGACCTTCTGAAAGTACAGCTTTTAAAATTTCGCGCATACCGATTCTTTGTCACTCGCTCCACCCCTCTGCAGTGGTCTAGTTCCCGAGTTCCAACGTGTAGCTGGTGCCACGTACCTCTTTGGTTTGAACATTTTTACGTTGCGATTTACAGATATAGTGTAAATAAATGAAACGTATTAGTGTATCGCTAAAGAAGAACGCTTGGCGCTATTTACTGATATCACTATTACGTGTTATTTCTTTTGGAGTTTAGAGATGGTAGTGTTAAACGGAAATAAATTTGCAGAGTTACTCTATTCTTCAGTATGACTGGCGCGATTAAATTTTAAATCGAAAATCATTGAGTTCATTTCATAATAATTCTTTATTTGAATAGGTTTATACATTTCAATTTGAGATGTACATGTATCTGCAGAATATAAGAGGAGATTGTTTAAATTACATTGAATGTATATGTGGGATAGGTTGACATGTTACAGACCAGTATTCTCGATTAAGAATTCAAATCACACTCAATGTGCCCCGCCCTGTCCCCTCCCCATCCACCCTCGCATTCGACATCCTGCAGAAAGGAGGGCTGTGGTTATCACACCTCTGTACAGTAGTTACGCTCGGACATTGGGCAACTCGCTGAGCATATAGGAAAGTCAAAACAGGCTTCGGTGCAATTAAGGGTGCTAACACTAAGAGTACAATGGAAATCCCACTGTTTACTGCACATGATAGAACGGATAGGTGGATAGAATACATGGAGGGCCTCTATGAGAGGGAGTGCTTATACGATGACGTTATAGAAGAAGAAGCAGGAGTCGATGTGGAAGACATAGGGGATCCAGTATTAGATTCAGAATTTAGAAAAGCTTTAGCAGACTTAAACTTAGGTAGGCCAATAGAGATAGAGAACAAGGCATCGGAATTTCTAAGATAATTGGGGAAAGTGGCAACAAAAGGAATTTCAACGTTGGTTTCTAGAAGGTATGAGACTGGCGATATTCTATCAGACTCTCGGAAAAAAAAAATTATCTTGTGTGGATAATATTCCGACGATTGCAAGAGCCGACTGCCGCTAGAATCATCACATAATCAGCTTAACAGCTCATGTATCGAAGTTGGTGGTAAGAATAATATACAGAAGAATGGAACAGAAAATTGAGGAGATGTTAAATGACATTCAGCTTGGCTTTAGGAAGCGTAAAGGCACCAGAGAGGCAGTTCTCTCGTTCCGGTTGATAATGGAAGCAAGACTGAAGAAAAATAAAGAGACGTTCAAATGATTTGTCGTCCTTGAAAAAGCATTCAGCAAAGTCGGTTGGTGCAAGATGTTCGAAATTCTCAGAAAAAATGGGGGTGAGGTACAGGGAAATACGGATAATATACAAAATTTACAAGAACCAAGAGAGAACGATAAAAGTGGAAGACTAAGAAAGAACTGCTCTGGCTAAAACAGGTGTCGGGCAGGGATGTAGTCTTTCGCCATTGCTGTTCAATATATATGTCGAAGAAGCAATGGCCACAGAAAATGAAAGGTTTAAGAGTGGGATTAAATATGGTGAAAGGATATCAATGTTAGGATTCGGTGCTGACATTGCTATCCTCAGCGAAAGTGAAGAAGAATTACAGGATGTGTTGAATGCAATGAGCAGTCTAATGTGTACAGAGTATGGGTTGAGAGAAAATTGTAGAAAGACGGAAGTAATGAGAAATAGTAGAAATGAGAATAGCTAGAAACTTAACACCAGGTTTGATGGTCACGATATAGGTGAAGTTCAGAAATTCTGCTGCCTAGGAAGCGAAATAACCAATGACGGAAGAAGCAAAGATTACATCAAAAGCGGACTATCACTATCAAAAAGGGCATTTCTGGCCAAGAGAATTCTACTAATATCGAACGCAGGCCATAATTTGAGGAAGAAATTTCAGGGAATGTACATTTGGAGCACAGTATTTTACGGCAGTGAGACGTGGAGTATGGGAAAGCTAGGATAGGAAAGAATAGAAGCATTTCAGTTGTGGTGTTACAGAAGAAAGTTGAAAATTAAGTGAAATGATTAGGGGATGAATGAGGAAGTTCTCCGGAGAGTCGGCGAGGAAAGGATGGTAGGAATTCTGTTACGACATCAGGGAGTACCTTCCATGGTACTAGATGGAGCTGTAGAGTGTGCAAACTGCAAAGGAAGACACATATTGGGATACATCCGACAAATAATTGAGGATGTAGCTGGTAAGTGGTACTCAGAGAGAAAACAGGAGAGAAATTCGTGGCGGGCTGCATCAGACCAGTCAGTGCACTGATAGGAAAAATAAAGTTCATCTGGGATCGATTGCTATGGCTGATAACTTGCAAGTGTGCTTTTTTCCCTTCGTAGAATACGAAGTCGTACTGTGAAGTTGCTGATGTATGCTAGTTAGCGAGATTTGGAACTGTTACGTTAAACAAGTGATGTAATCTCAAATGGATTTCCTTTACTTTTTGCTGTTAGATTCTCAGATTTTTTGTCGCTTGTCAATGGCTTTTCAATTATCTGATTCTAACGTTTCTCACATTTCCTATGATATCAGTCACATTTCCTGATCTTTCATGTAATCTACACGTTCCATCTTTTATTCTGTTGTGTTACAATTTTCCCAATACATTGCTCTCCTCATACTAATAATTAAGGACTGAACAGTGTTTCATATGATTTGTTCTTTCTTTATAAGTGATGAAATTAATATTGAAATTTGTGATTTAATATCGTATTGCTGTTATTATAAATGGTAAAAGTTTTGTTTTTGACTGCTTTGTCTGTGATTTTAAGTTTAGGGTCCAGTATGTAATGAATGTAGTTAAAGTGAAAGTAATGGAGCGCTTCTAAATTTAAAAAGAGATATAATTTGTCAACAAATAGAAAACTGGATTGTCATCTTGGATTGAAAGGGATTTTGAGGTGTTAATGTGAATAATAGACATGCACTTAAGACATGTACTTCATTTATTGGTAACTATTAATCACAGTAAATAATAGGACATAATAATAGTTTCTAATGAATATACAATATCACAACGTGGAAACATAAAAATACACAGTGTGCCATAACTGACCCATACATACACTGAATGATCCGGGGAAAAAGAATATTTTCATTACTGTCCAGTGTTAGTCTGAAGAGTGAAGCTTTCGGAAAACTCGATGCATTCTGAATGAGGAAAATAAAAATACTAGGCGTTAACTGGGCGAACCAGAACATGTGAGCAATAGTTGTACTGCTGCGTCCCTCTGAGGGACCGTGCAGCGGTCGCTGCCAGCCTACTTGTGGTAAGCGAACGCCGACAGCGGCAGCGGCAACGCGTGCAGCGCGGGCACGGCCCTGTACAGGCCGACGACGGCGGGCGTGCGCCCGGGGAACAGCGTGTCGTACGGCACCGAGCTGAACACGGCCTGCGCGCGCTGCAGGGCGACGCCTCCCAGCCACTTGTCCAACGTCGGCTTCAGGCTCTGGACGACGTCCGGCGCGACCACGCTGGCGAAGGCGCTGGCGGCGGCCTCTGCAAGGGCAACAACTCGCGTCAGTCCCGGGCGCGGCGTGGCGCGGGTTGCCTGCACTCGCCTGGCATTTCGCGGCGCGGAGCCGGTCGACCGAGTTAAGAAACCCGAGGCCGGCCACTCTGCCATGCGCCGCGCTGGCCGTGGCCAGATGCATAATATCCAGTTTTCCTACTTTCCTGCTGCACTCAGTTTCCTTATTGTGAGCCCTAGTTGTTACGTTAACTATCCTCCGGCGATACTCGTTAAGCTGTTAAAGTATTTCTAACCAGACGGAAATTACCACTCGCCGTCTGTGCGAGCTTAATTTACTATCTGTTACGCTAATAAGACATTGTATTGACAACTGCACTAAATGAACATAACAGCAGACACAGTAGTCATTTCAATTGTTTTTTATTCGACAAAAGCCGTTAAAGACAACTACACGGTACTGCAGGCATTATTTGCTGCCCAACTTCTCCGCAATCTGTCTCTAGTACTCTGTCATCTTTCCTTTGTCCACCCTTAATCAGTTACTGTTACGAAAGGCCCGACAGAGAAATATGAATAAGGTCTTCGTGAACAAACACACGCACATGAACTGAGTCTGCTGTCAACGCCTCGACGGCAGAGAGGAACTCTTTCAACTACAGAGAGGGCAGTAGAATTAGCTCTGTAACTCCAAGTACTCTGTCGTCAAACAACACTGCTCAATTTTAACTTTCAATAACGACGTGTCTGAATCCAAAGTATTGCAGGATTTTATTCCATTGTGTGTGCTCATATTATAAATCTTGAAGTCTTTTCAACGATGTATATATGCGAAAAATCAGAGAAAATTAGGTTCATTTGTTATTTATTACACTGCTACTGATGTTGATTCGTTCGTCGCGCGGACGAAGTCGGAGCGTTGCGGTTCGGGGGGGGGGGGGGGGGAGGGGAGTTGTGATAGAGATATCAGGCATAGGCTTTAGCATCCCCCTCCATTTTTGCTGTGAAGCACTGTATTGACCAAGAGAATTTTAAGTATTACTTTTCTGTTTTTCCAAATTCATATAGTTGGCACAGAACACCACTGCTGTAAATTAGCTTTAACAGTATAAAATGACTTTAGTACTCTGCAGCAGTAGAACTCAAATAGGGATCAAATAAATGATACCCCAGTAATTATTTTATTTCTCTGACTGGAAGTCATTACTATCGCTGCATTGTCATTTACCGTAAGGTGTGAATCATTTGTATGGGGCAAGAAAAAGCCTTCCTTTCGAATGCCTTACAATCCAAGATCGGTATCCCAGTCACGCAAAATCACCGTGAGCATTGAGACAATCATCCCAAAGACAGATGTTTGGTAAAACACCTTGTCGTGCTGCCTGAAGAAGTCCGCAACTGCCTGCTGAACATCCTCGTCCGAGAGGAATCGTCGGCTCTTCATGGCCTTTTTTTTAAAAAAACGAAGGTTTCATAACCGCATGGGGAGAGATCAGGAATGTTGGGCGGGTGCTCGAGTGTTTTCCACCTGAGTTGGCGTTATGAATGCGTTACGACTTTTGCGATATGGGTCGTGTACAAGGGACGTGCGCTATCATGAAGCACCATTACTGAATTTAGCGCACCATTACAGAACGACGGTTTTCGACACACATGCTGCTCCGTACACATTCTTCAGTATCCGATGGATGTCTACCAGTGTTTGTCCTTCGGCAGCCAAGAAAAGAATAACAGAACATTGGTCCTGTTTGGATGCATGTAGTAATAACGTCGTTGTAGTTCACGTTTTCGCATTTACGGCAATCAAGTCAGAATGACACGAATCCCACACTAATCCTTTACTTACATGTCAATACTTACGTTCCCACATAAGAGGTTCGCTTGGATGTGTGCTGCAGCAACGTCCTCAAACTTTTTGATCGTCCCATTATATCTTTGATTTTGACTTGCTTTTTGTGTTTCCAGTATTTGTCTGTTGTTTTTCTGGGAAGCAAAGTGGAGCAGATAGGACTGAGAAACCGGTTAATAGTAACGCTCAGAGCGGCCGGTGTACCAGGTGAACGGTCGTTAATCCTGTGATTTGTTTGTGGCTCACCTCCAAGAGTCAGAAGCAAATGCGCCAAGCGCTGAGAAAGTGTGGGATCTGTTTTGGGTGTGCTGAGTTACTAATGCAGAGTCCAACTGGAATATAAATATCTTTGTTGGCTAAAAGTACCATTTTTTATTTTTTAATCGTCAAATATACTGCGGACAGGTAACTAAGGGAAAAAGAGAAATAAAGATCGCAGCGCTAAATAAACACTTGGGTGAAGTAGTCATTGCTGGAATTACTGAATTGAGCTAGTTTCCAGGAACGATATTTACCAGGTAATGCGTCTACTGTAAAGAAAGCCATATTTATGCATTACTAAGAGCTGGTGATAAAGTAAGCCCTCATTCTTTACAGGTTTCGATCCAAATGATCATCATCAGGTAACATAAAATTATTAGCGCAACCTCTGCGGCATCACTTCTGCTACGACGCCAAAAAATACATAGTTTTAATGAAACCACCTTGCTTCACTGTTTCTGAAAGTAAAATACTTTTGTTTGATAAAGAAATCTTAATAGAGCGTAAATTTCTATGTTTCCTTCTGCTATTCAGTCATCATTTTGGGTAACAGCTATTGGCGTTACAGCAGCTGCTGGGGTTACGTAAATGTGACTAAATATTTACGAGCTCTGTGGTGCACTATCTGCACAAATGGAACGGTGTGGTAAGTGAAGCTTTCTAATCTACAGTCCTGACGTACAGATGCTGCTTCTATTCACAATGAAAATATTTGACATGTGGCAGTATGCTGTTCTGTTCTACAAGAACATACTTTAGCTTCTTCTTACCGAGAGGCGGGAACTGCGGGAAGAATCCCTTGATGTCGGCGGTGGGGGTTCCGGGTTCGATGGCGGCGCTGGCAGAGGTGAGCCGCAGGTACGTCTGGCCGTTTGGACCGGCGCTGGGAGCTCCCGTCAGCGTCACGGCCACAGAGGGGTTGGCTGTAAACCATAGTCTTAAGTTAGCTTAAAAACACACTGCGAATCTCTCCAGAGAAACGTTTCACAAATTTCGTACGTGAAGAAAGCTGCAACCTTATATCTTACATTTACAGGCTTTAGTTTTATATGTACACATTTCTTAATCGTAATTTATCGAAACAGTCGTGTAATCAGACAGTTATGTGACCAATATAACTTAATGACAATTCAGTGCATTTGAAAACTAACAAACACTTGTTGAAGAAGCAGAAGACTATACATATCTGGAGGTTGCAGTAAACAACAGAAATGATGAGAAACAAGAAATTGCTTTATTGGTACAACTGACCTAATACTGCTTGGTAAATACTCAAAAATGTAAAGGAAATTGTAGGTGTTAACTATTTCAGTCTACGGACCTTAAAGAGTAGGACCTATAGAAGAGATAGAAAGCGTCCAATGAAGAGCTGCGAGATTCGTAACGGTTTCGTGCAGCAAGTGCGACGACGTTGCGGAGATGCTTAACAGTCTCCAGTACTAGACGCTGCGAGAGATGCGTCATGGATCACGGAGATGTATATTGTTACAATTCCGAGAGCGTATGTTCCAAGAAGAGTCGGATAACATATTTCTTCTTCTCACATAGTCTCTTGAAACGACTACTACAAGAAAATCGGGGATATTAGAGTTCACGAGAGGTTTACCAACAGTCGATCTCATCACTCTCCCTTCGTGAACAGTACAGAAGAGAGGGCAACGGTGGTGGTACTAGAAATACACTCTACCACATACCGTAAGGTGGCTTCAGGAATATAGTGGATGCATATGTACATATAGGAAATCTCGAAGAATTGCTGTCAAGAGAAAGTAATCGTAAAAGAACTCATGAACTCGACAACTGTATTTCTGAGGCAGATGTGCTAACCCTTGTAAACGACAATACTTTAAGACGAAGAAGCTGGTACACTGAACAAAAAAATATAAAAAAGGTGTCTGAGGCCAAAAACATTTCAGCGTCATTAAATGAGGTATTTATCCGATTGTTTGTGCTTTCACGACGGTGAACACATTGAGTACACCAAAAGCCACCTCTGTTTCATACTCGTTGAATTAAAAACCGTGCAGGATTCAGACTACAACGTCGAGGTATCTATTAATCCTATTTCTTTAGTTGGCGAAATGTCAGGTTTATTCCTTTTTTGCAAGTGACATTTGTCAACCAGATAGCACACACATAGACGAAATAAAAGCTCATCAGAAGTGAGAACCTTTTCAGGAGAGCGCAGTCATCATATCTCCTTATTACAGAAAACTGAACAGAATGGCGAAATTGATTGGTCGTCTGTCCTAATGACATTAGGGTCTAGGACGTGTTGAATTTGGGCCTATCTTCCTTTTTTTCTGTCGAGACGAATTATTTTTATAATTAAGGCATGACGTAATCCAGCTTTTAATTAGTTGTGAAATATGTATTGTCTTCATATATTTCCATTAACTTAGCATTCAGAGTTCTCTCCTCACCCGCTCCTTTGTTCAGTAGTTAAACCTAGGGAAAAGGGTACATCATTTGTTTACCGATAGTTTTTGTTGTTTCTAGTTGTTCCACTTACCATAAGAGAGTGTGAGTAATGGTTAACCCCAAGGGAGATGAACAGCTAGGAAATAAGGAACAACTTTCCTCAATAGTTTGTAACTGCGTACATCTAACGTGTAAACATGAAAAATGAGTGTTTCCTGACTCTACAATTATCTTTTTTCTCTTTCAAAATGCAGACATAATGCGAACGAGGGAACTTGATTGGGTTGGATGAGAGAGTGGTGTGTTTGCACGTTACTGAATTACATGAGAAATTCTCACTTGCACGCTTTA
This sequence comes from Schistocerca nitens, assembly GCF_023898315.1. NCBI lineage: Eukaryota > Metazoa > Arthropoda > Insecta > Orthoptera > Acrididae > Schistocerca > Schistocerca nitens. The sequence continues at coordinate 352,464,331 of NC_064619.1, forward strand.
CGTGATACTCTGACTGATTTCCATTGTAATATTACTTCTGTGTCGCACGAGTCTTGAGGAGTCTATCAGGGATCATTATATCATTATACTTACCCAGACTAATGGTGAATGGACCACTTCCCTTCAGGGGAATGCCCATGATCTCTGCATCGGTAGTCTGGACACCAGTCGCTGTGATGTGACCAGGGACTGTTGACTGGATACGGATTGTGTTCGACGTCAGATCCACACTGTAAGTAAAATATAAATACGTGCAAACGCGTTTCATTTTGGACAAGAACAATAATAATAAACAATTTCTACATGAGATGCAACTGTGTTATAATCATAAAACGGGAAATGTACCGGTACTGAGCCGGCCGAAGTGGCCGTGCGGTTAAAGGCGCTGCAGTCTGGAACCGCAAGACCGCTACGGTCGCAGGTTCGAATCCTGCCTCGGGCATGGATGTTTGTGATGTCCTTAGGTTAGTTAGGTTTAAGTAGTTCTAAGTTCTAGGGGACTAATGACCTCAGCAGTTGAGTCCCATAGTGCTCAGAGCCATTTGAGCCATTTGTACCGGTACTGATTAAATTATTGCTTAAATACTTTCCATTATTGATAGAAAAGCACGAAAGATGACAATTAACGTACACTCCTCTTTAATAAATTGTTGTTAATTTTCTGGAGTAGAAATATATATTAGCGCTTTTCGTTCTGCTGAGTGGTTTCCATGTAAAGAACTTGTTCGCTGATTAGCTAAATGTTGCATTGTATTGTTCACTGCCACTTCTTTTACGGAGCTCTTGAAATGGATCTAATAAGCTGGAAGTCAGTAGGGTATTGACTAACAATCAAAGCTACGCGACACGTCTTAGGCTTACTTCATTTGGTCTGTCCAAACAGAACAAAGCATTTTCTATAGTAACTCAAAGGTTTTTTCCGTATCCTCTTAAATACACAATGAATGGAGCCATACCGTTTTAGGTGAATTACTGAATCTGTGGAACCATAAGGAAAAATAACTTTTCCTCTAGATAAGTACGAGAACGTGATACATAAATAAGGACTTATCATGCTAAGTGCAAGAGGAAATGCTGCCCCTCATACAGCTTTTCGATAAGACGCTGGATTCGTGTTCGAGAGGATAGCAGCTGAAATACAGAAGTAGCCGTTCCGTGATTTCTCTAAATCGTTGAAGATTCCTTTGAAAGAGCACGGTCGATTTCCTTCCCTATCCTTCCCAAATCCGAGACTGCAATCCTTTAATAAGCTCGCAGTCGACAGGGCCTCAATCAGTTACCTTCCATCTTTCCATTATTTCACTTGGAAATGTTTCGGTACTAATGAAGTATTTGATATTTTTATATAGCTCTGAAAATATACTCCATTTAGCATTTTTCATCAAAATACTTTCCACGTAATCCCATCGTTCGAGCGCAATTGACTCTCTACAACGTCGATCATTGTACAATATCTGCACAATACAATGTTTTACCAGCGGAACAGTTAGAATGCTGTGTATTCGAATCAGTGTACAATCTAGTCATTGATGCATCTGCATTGTTATTCACCTCCAGTTCCTATTTTATCAATTGCTTTTATTTCGAATTTATCTAAATCGAACAAATGGGAAACGCTAACAGAAATATATCATGCGTGTAATTTTAAGTGCCGATTGTTTGGTAGTTGTGAGTGTTTTCGGATTTAGAGAGCAGACCTCTTTTGACACTGACACCTGTTATAGTTAACGAGTATTTTGATTATGCCGTCTTACGATACGCTTAGTTATTAGGAATGATTAACTTATTCACTTTGACAAGAACGTGAAAGATAATTGGCAGGAACCTTGTTGAAGAAAGCAACCCGAGATTCATCTTGCCTGTAGCAGTGAAACTACAAGTAAGAGGGCTAGAGCACCAGCTGTAGTTAGTGACCTATTCCTTTAGTTTCAATTCATTCATTTAATTCCTTAATTTAATTCATTCAAATCTGCAAGACATGTGAAACTACGCTCGGCTTATGAGGATGCTCCCAATCGTCTGTTCAGTTGTTTAGTGTTATTAGGAAGTGTGTCTGGGCGACTCACTTGACGTCGTTGATGAGGGTCGCTGACAGTCCGCTGATGGAGACGTCGTCCAGCTGCACTTTGAAGCCGTTCGAGTTGTGGACGATGGGCGGCAGACCACGCAGAGGGTCCACACCTTCTGCTCCGATGCTTGGCACTCCTGCAACACACAGGAATAAGCGGTTACCACGGCCGTAGGGACATTCGGATAACTCGGGTTGCTATGGCCACAGGACAAGTTTTAAGGTCATCGGAGCGACGGATACGTAAAAGCAGCTGGCCTGTTCGTTACTGACCTGACGCAAGCTCCGGAATCAGCTGCTGGAGGGCAGCGCGCACGCACAGCTGGAAGTCCGGTGACGAAGCGTTGCACGTCTGCACTCCCCCATCCGCTGCAAAGTGAGAAGTTCGTCAGTTCTCTCGAACGGTGTAACTTATTACAATTAGGGCAATGACCAACAAATCTTCCAAGAACACTGAAATGAAACTCATTTTTCGTTTCCATTTTTATTTGTCTCACTTGTGTATTCCTAGAAAACGTGAGAAAAAACTTCTCTTTCAGAATGAAAAGAGAAGAGCAGCTCCACATGGAAGGAATTAGCGCTACAGAGTGTAGTGTTACTGATCCCTTCTCGGTGATGATGTTTTCCTTAGAACAGCTACCACAGGGACTCACAATAAGCGACGCAAATTTTTAAAAAAATAAACTATAAAGCTTACTAAACGTTCAAAAAGGAGGCGAATCGACGTTTAACGCGCAATGAAGTTCTATTCAACATCCTGGACAACTGGACAAGTTTAAAGGAAGCGACGTCAGCCCATTCCCGCCCGCTAAACACGTGTCGCGTCAGAGATTAGTAATCCTGTGGCGAGCACTACGGAGTCAGGGCCTGTAGTTGACAAGATGTGTCTTGAACTAAACTCTGAGCAGTCATTACCAATTACATCAATACCAATGCTTGGTAAAAACCAGGGGATAACATTAAGTATAAGAAAATCCTACCAGACCATGAAATATCTCGCTTTCTCACAAAATATGGACACAGTCTTCGAACTACGAATAACGGCTGTTAGAATAATAAACAAAAATAGCAATCGACCTCCTTGTAAAGATATGTTTAAATAGCTGGATGTTCTAACTGCATCACGTGAATGCGTCTACCAAACTTTTATGTACACCAAGAAGAACATTAGAAATTATCTAACAAACAGCAGCACTCACGAACATGGAATAAGAGCCAGACTAAATTTACATTTACCAGGAGCCAACAAACAAAGAACAGAAGAACATCATTTTCTATAAGGGGATTAAGTTGTACAATAAACTGACCATGGAGGTTAAAGAGATGACTAAATTCCAATTATTTAAATCCTCAGTTAATGAATACCGCATAAATAAATCATATGGCAAAGTCAAGGACTATTTATTTTATACAGAGTAGGTCATGGTAAAAATTAGCTGTATTTAAACAACTGTCCTCCTTCAATAACCTATCATAATTTCATGATACTTATTGTAAAACCCTATGCCCAAGACCTGTGAGGAATAATTCTAAACTCTTTACATTTTCTTGAGCTCAAAATCGCATTCATTGTAGTCAGAAGAAGACTCTGGTTTTTCTGACAGGTCAAGGGGACTGAAAGATGAATTCAAAAACTGTCGAAGTCCTGATGCTAGCCGACCGTTTCTGTGTGTGTGTGTGTGTGTGTGTGTGTGTGTGTGTGTGTGTGTGTGTGCGCGCGCGTGTGTGTGTGTGTGTGTGTGTGTGTGTGTGTGTGTGTGTTTGATCAGTGATACGATGCAAATGAGAAACGTTAAACAAGTTTTTGGTAAGGTGATATTACTGTGGAAATAGGAAAGTTAGTTTGAAAAATGTTTACTTCTTCAATTAAGACGAAATGTCTGATATCATTTTGTAGCTGATCCATGGAAGAAAGAAGAACTAAGAAATAATTTCATATAGCACAGAAGGTATGAGATCGCATTGATTAGTATTACACCATATGTTAGTATTACACCATATGACTTGTTCTTCGTGTTAATCCACTCTAGAAAGGGCTGTGCTGTCCTCAAGATTTGAGAAATTTCTTTTACTTGATTTTGCAGCCGGATGCCACTTCTGTCGTCACTTATGTATAGGAGGGAAGCCGTGTCCGGAACCTGTATGTGAACTGTATAAACTTTGTTCTTTGTGCGATCGTATTTTAAATGTTTGCTTGTCTTCTTTTCTGAGGTGCGAATTGGGCAGTAGCCAAGAATTTGCCTAAATGAGCGTCGTGGGAAACCGACTGAAAACAAGCCGAGGCTGGCCGGCGGATCAGCCACGGTCGTTAACCGCCGTGTGAATTCGATCCGGTTCCGGCTCACTTCCTAGCCTTGCACGCTAGCGCGCTGTGCGTTAAGGTTTATGAGCAGCGCAGTCGCAGCATCCGCCTCGAAGATATTATTTGGCCGACTAGAAACTGAGGACTTAAATTGTACTTCTCAAACCAAGAACACTGTGAAAATGTAAACGTTTCAGAACAAGGTCGTTAGGCTGGCTTACGCAACGCGCTAGTACAAATACGGTTGATAGGATAGGACTACACGTTTCGCTACGTATTTTTGCAAGTCTTTAGCCACGGTTTAAGCACGACACCTGTCACCTGGAATCTACAGTTTCATTCTGACGAGCTAAGATTATCTAGTACAATGGACAGCATTCTGTCAACATTAACTGATGAAACTGACCTTCGAGTCTAAACGTAGCTTAGAAAGGCAACTTGTTTACCTAACCTTGGCTAATGAATTAATCGCTCTGTGCAGGAAAGTTTATTAGAAACAGAAAGTTTTAACACTGTTGTGTTAAAAAGCCGTTATAATTTCTTTATTTTGATTGTAGTATGGTGACATTCTCTTATATAACAACAAATACCATTGTAATTCCAATAAGCTATCTTTGCTGAAGAGGACCTCGATAGGTTGGGCTAAAGACATTGTACTGGCCTCTGTTCTGTCCAAATGGTTTACCTATGGCGGAACTACCTCGATATTTAGCCAAGAAATGTAAAGAAGTTGTTGTATCTTTACGTTTCACCAAGTCGTGAGTCAACTTTCGCATTTCGTCACATTGCGTATAGTTAGGGCCATACCGCTAAGAATGTCAAGAACGGGATGGGAGCGTTAAACTACGTTGCTTCTTGGTGCATTCCTCCATCAGAAAATAGACTTTTTGTTGAACGTAATGCAGCACACCACAGAAAATATCACTCAAATCGAAGTTTGTATTCCGAAATAAAACTTGTGAAAGTGCTTTCCGTGAATACTATGCCTTTCTGTCGAGAGTTCGGAACACTCTAGAACAGAGGAAGCAACTGCACGTAATATTCAGAAAACATTGCTAAGGAAACTGAGCAATGTGTGGACTAGTTGGTGGGTGACGAACGCTATGATGTTTTAGAACATCTATTGAAATTCAGACATTGCCAAAAGTGAACGTAATGAACTTGATGAGAGCAAAATATTGTACACATTGCAAAAGTGGGCTGTACATACATAGGTACAAATAGAAATATATGGTCGATGTTCTCATTCCGAAATAAACATAGCGCGAACATTTGTTACATCTATATCTCCTTACCCTGGCAAGTTTGACACTTTCTAGCAGATAGAAAGCAATTTCACGTCCACAAGACATCACTGTGTGGACGTTTGCCGTGTGAAGCTGCACACTGCGTGGAGAAAGAGTAGGCAGAAAAAGTGACTTTGCTGGCGGCAGCCATGAGCAACATAATGCTGCTCACATAATTAGAATCTCTTCTAGAAGCTATGGATTACAGAGCATTTAGAAAGAAGATGGTAGCGCAGGTTCCGACAGGGAATGAACTCGGTTCGGACGGGCTTACTCCGTCTGGTCAACAATCCCTATTTGTAATTTGTAGGATATCATGCACAAGGGATAACATGATTCACCGTGGTTAACTGTACTGTGCTGGCACTAAAAAACAAAAAACAGGAGGATACCTTCGCTTTGCATTTCACTACGACAGCGAAGAGTCGTAATGATATAGCTCCCCCATAGCTCTGGGTTTGAGCAGGAATTTTACACTTTATATTTGTTTGTTACAATATCTTAGCATATAATATCAAAATGAAAATGTGTTTCATTATGTTTAGTTCTATGTTGTGGAAGCTGAATATTTGCTGTTTCTAGTAGCAAAACTTTACGACGCAGGAAAACTAATTGCAACTGACGCCAGGATAGTGAGATATGGATACCGATATTAATGAAATATGTGCGAGACACCAAATTTATGAAAGAAATTACATTCAGTTCATCAGAATGGGATGAGTGTTTAAGAATTTAGTCTCTCATTGTACAAGTACAAATATACGAGATGCAAATCATGAAACAGAATTTAGTATCTGACGTGAAGCAACCGAACGCAGTTGACATATCAGCTGCTCCCAGTCGGTGTTTGACGTTGTGCAGTTATACATTTGTGTTTTATGTAACATCTCTGTGTGCGTTATTAATGTTATTACCATTAAACAACTATTATTGAAAATTTATTGAAATGTAGGTTATTGTTTGATAGAAGGGTGGTAGCCTCCCTTCTACAGAACCACACGGTCTCTTACGAAGTTCAGTTGAAAATTAGGTCGAAAAACCATTTCTAGAATTTTCCTCCACTTGTGCCTCAGGACCCAAAAATTAACTACGTTCCATTAGTACCTTGGCGTGCATCACACTTCCAGGCTTTTGAAAGTAGTTAATAAGTTTTACACAAGTCTAAGAAAAAAAAATGTGAAAGAGAAAAGACCGATATCTGAATCAAAGTAAGTGGAGGCACTATTTCGGCGCCTCAAGGTATATTTTTGAAGCTATTTGCGTAAAAGGCTCAAGATGCTAAACTATTAAGTTTGTAAGACTATAACACTTATCAGTTGTCGTGATGATAGGTCATACAACAGTACAAGAAGTGGGAGAGCTCGGGAATGTCAACGTGCTCGGCGGCAGCGGCTCTTGAGAAAGAGCCAGAGAAATTGGAGCGCACGTGGCGGTACCACACCAGTGGCTCTGCCTCGCGTCATTCAGACAAGTCAAACTGCAGAAAAGCTGATTAAGGGAGGAAAACAATAGTATATGAAGTGAGGTTTCGAAAGAGAGTAAGTAACGAAGAACAGAAAACTTACTGCACAACACGATATTGGCAGGAAGGCTTGTTAAGTTATGGAAACGCGGTGTCACTGCTGGCAGAGGAAGAAGCCTGGGCGCTAATGAAACGGAAACAGATGTGGCGCAGCACTCGGTACTCACCGCAGCGGGCGGCGAGGGTGGCGACCAGGGCGAGGAGCACTCCGGCTGTGGTCTGCATGGTGGTGCTGGTGCTGGTGCTGGCAGCGAACGGTGCCGATGGAGAGCGCGTCCGCCCATATATACCCGCGAGAATGACGGAGCCAACAGTGAAAACAAAAAGGAAAAAACCACGCACACACGCACACACGTTCGCCTAATACCATTCAGCAAGTGCTGGGCTTCCCCCCTCTCGGGCCGTAGGACAGTTCCCAGTCCCCGCCACTGCGCTAGGCGCAGCTGTGTAGCCTCGCCCACTGGAGAGGGAACCCGCCTCCAGCAGGGGACAGGGGACCGTTCCCGACGCCTCACACCCCTCCTGGCACCCTCTGCGTCCTACGTTTCAATGTTCTCTCTGCCACGGCAAGGGGCTGACCTACGTAGTGTCCTGTTGATACGCCACCAAAGGTGGACCTGTTACTGCTGTACTACGTCTTCAGCTCACTATGTGTAATGAAATAATGCGCAACGAACCTCGTTTAGGGCATAACGAAAACGGTGACTGTGGTCGGCTCTCCAACAAAACTTATTTTCCCTTATGGCAAGCCTTTTGCAGTTATTTGTACTCGAAGACAGCTTGTTCCAGAGTCATAATGCGGGAAATCGAACCCAAAGTTATTGTCTTTCGTCTACATTATCCCCGTCACGCAGAAAATACTGAGCAGGTGGGTCGTTTCCATGAATATGTGCTCCACAGACGAGTGATTTTGATCAAAATGCTGTGTAAAAGAACAGTCCCGTCTTTTCGCTCTCGAAGAGGATGTGCTATACGTCGATTTTTTTGTGATATTGCTGCTGGTCATATGTACAGTTGAGGTTGTAACTGGTCATATGTATAGCTGACACGGCTACAGCGCCACCTCACATTTCACAGAAAGGCAATGTGTTGCGCGATGGGCTTCTCATCCTGACGAACGTTTCAGATATATCAGATTTAACCAGAATTTGATGTTTTGGATCCTCGGTATCAATCGCCAATGAGATGTAAGCAGTTCCTTCTTAGATTAATAATGGAAATTTTGTGTTTGTGTAGTCAACTAACAGATTTCTCAATCCAAGCAACAATCAATTGCAATAAAAATGAAAAAATCAATACTGTTTCGAATTTTAGTTTAATACAAGCTTCAGGTCAGATAACCTTTGTGTGCCACATTTCAACCAAATTAGCAGCAACAACACACAGCTGAATGTAGCACAATTCGATTAGAATCGTGTCCACCTGTAACCGTCGTATCAGCAGTTCACAGTAATGAAAGATTTACAATTCTTTTACGATACAGTCTTACACTGAATGTCAATTCAATAAATGTTTAATGTTGTAGTAATTGTTTGAGAGGTAGAAACTACAATTTTGTTGATCCTTTATAGGACAAAGTAACACGATCTCTTCATAAATTATTGTCACAGATGAATAGTGTCAGTATAATTTGAATGTTGGTAGTAGTAGTTAGTTCCATAATGAGAAATACGCAGCACAATGAGTGTACAAATAAAAGAAGTTTGGCGCCTCCGGTAACTTGTTGACTGTGTAGCTATTGACAGAAACGTTCTTCAGGCGGGATGACTATTTCGTGCTACCCATAACTGCAGGTAGTTCATTAATCTGGTACCATGTATAGCCACGACGTCCCGTTTATTGCTCTCTGACGCCGCCACATGTTATTGGTCTGAGGATGTCCCGCTGGCCTATTTGTTGATATTTATGATAGCAGGGCTGCAAGACAAAAGTGGAATATTCAAACTGCTGCTGATGTAGCACCTTGAATCCATCATAGTCTGATATCTACCTATTATAATATAAGAATCAAGTTGGATCATGGTATTTTCATGTACTGTTTGCTGGTCTACGACGATACTCGGTCAGTACCGAATTTTACTCTAGTTACAAACAATGAACGCCGTTTGTTTTCCCTATATATAACTTCAACTTTTCCATACTTACGATCGATGTTGCATTGTACGTTCTAGACGGTATTCTACATTGTTTTCTTAGGCTAATATTTCAGCTGATATTGGTTTGGTAACGGACGGAAAATGTATTTCATTGTACAAGGTGTCCTGGGACCAATAGTCACTTTAGCATTTGTTCAGAAGAAGACATGTGTTTCACAGTAGCGAAGATGAACAAGTGTTCATAGCTCTTAAGGTCTCCCCGTAAGAGCCATGTTTACTGAACTACCTTTCCTTTTTTGGGCCCATGCTGCCATCTCTCAAAATATGGAAACCAAAGAGCTTGCTGTAGATGAGACTTGTTTAACGGTATCGAAGATGAAGAAATTCTCATTTCACTTAAGGAGTGCATTTTAGGGCCCCATGCTTACTGGACAATTTTTGTTCAAATGATCGTTCCTGTCATGTCCATAAATACTGACCATTTTCTTGGAACACCCTATATATCCAGTCAATTTGGCTGAATTATCAAGCCGAGACTGAACACAAAAAGTTACGTAAATAATGTATTTATCGAGAGCATGCGCAGCATCGCTATAATACTGTCATAGTAAGATGGAAAGCTTGTTTTGTAGGTCGTTCTAAATACGAAGAACAGTTGCCACGGTAGGGTGCTGCGCAGTTCTTCGGTGCTTGTAGTAAGAGACCGCCGAGTGCCATTTTGTCAGTGTCGACATCTGTCACTGGAGTGGTGGCGTGAGGGCTGTGTTGTATTACACGTATACCACCTTTTCGGCTGGTCGTTACGGCCTTAAAGGAAACCGAGGTGAGAGACTGCTGAATTTGTGTGGGACGGCCAATCCCTTTCATTAAGGACGATTTAAATTTTACTGTCAGTGACTGCACTGGAAATTTTGGGGCAAACTCGGGAACAATAGGGTCTACCAATGTTGAACTTGAAAATTCATCGACGTAAGAAATATGTTTGAGGTTCGACACTATGTATGTAGTGTCTTACCAGTATTAACGTTTGGGAGGATTTTGGTACAAGTAAGACGGTCTTACGTGGCCTATTAAAACGTATGATCTAAAAGAAACAGAAACGATTCGTCCGATTCATAAACATTTCAATGATAAAAAATTGTTGTAATTACTTTAAGAATTAAGGTATAAAAGTAGAACAGTAGTTCTTAACATTTGTAATAACAGTTTTATTTTGAATATCCTCGTTCAATTACTTAGGAGCTGTTGATTTTCTTTCCGATGAGTAAACTAAAGCGAACGCGAATTCCCAATTCTTACGTCATACATAAATTTTTGAATAGAAAATTTTTAAATCGGATTGTAACGGAGGAGGAGCGTTGTTCTACTATACAGTGTATCAGTCTTGTTATCGGATTTGATTACAATCAATCACTTACCCTGCATCTCATGAGAAGCACATTGCATCATTATTTAATGCTAGACAGTATTGGATCGCTTCTGTGAATGCATGTAGCTTTGGAAGATGGCTAAAAACTTGACAAGAGACAATAACGGTACGCTGATTGGGCCTACAATTGCAACTAGGAACGCTACCAAATTCTGCTATCGTCATACTAGGAGGCAATTTTTATATTTCACTGGCTCTTTCAGTTCGTTAATTATCCACTAATTGTGGATATTATAATTTCATTTGTGACGTTGTCACTAACATTATTGTGGAGAGTATTTATTCTCTATCTGATAGTACAGTCCGACCCATTTGTGTGGTCGAGTGGACAGGGTGGGGTGTTTGAGGCCTCGGACCACTGCAGGAGCCAGAGCTTTCCAATCAGATAACAGCAAGTAGCAAGTAGGGAGTGGGGCAGAGGGTACCCAACCGGGGGGGGGGGGGGGGGGAGGGGGCTCTGAGAGGGGATTGTCACGTTCATCATTCTCCTCCCAACGATAAAAACCTCCAGAAAACCTTGGTCGGTTTGGTAGAGAGGGAGAGAGGCGGATGTTGGAAATGCACTGTCCAGTGTAATAGATGTTCGCGTCACGAGTGTACCTTCAGCAGTTTACGTGTGTCGAAGAGCAAAGTCGATTTCTCGCCCGAAATGAGCTGAAGTCTTTCTTTTCCCCATATTGTAGTACTGTGTACATATGCCTGTTTAAAATACAGTAGATCGTTGTCAGGTGTAAGGCGTCACGCTGTCAACGCTTTTAGTTCAGAGCTCAGTGATCCATAAACGCTGCTGTCATGCATCGACTATGGCCACATCACAGGCGTCCATGCCTTGCTACTGTGACCGACATTATAATGAATACTGTATGAATTAGGTTTTAACAAACCGCCATATTAAATATAAAGAGCTGATACCCATAACGGTGTTTGTCTTGAATGCGTTTCTGAACCTATTCCTTTTAACACTAGCTTCGCGTTTAAGCAATATTTTAAAACAATAATTTATTTATATGTTTCCTCTGCTGAAAAATGCTTAGTTACACGCCAACAGTTACTACTTGATATGATTGTCCTAATCGAAACTGATTTCTTCGAAGTAGGGGATATGAATACAGTATTGTATACTCACAAAGTGTCGTGAAATTAATTCTGTTTCAGCCACTGCACATCCACTGATTCCTCGAGCAATTTTTAGGATGATTCTTCTAGTTTAACGTGAATTGTACTGACGTACATACTACAGTTACTAATAATTACGCCACCGTAACATGTGGAATGCTCTTGAAAATTAATTAAAGTTAAGGTTAAAGAGTTTGAGAGATACAGTCCGATAATTTTAAGAAGTATAAATCTTATAGTTCTATGGCTGAAAATTTCTAATGAGTTCACGAATGACTAACAGTTATCTTTCTTATATGTTTGTTCACATTAGTGGCACATATTTCAGATACGTTTTTGCAGTATCTATTTAAACGCACGTCACAATACCCAATAACTAAATGCAAGCTCTGGTGACGTAGGCACCTCAAGACAAAATCCTCACATTCATCAACGCTCGAAAACTGTCAGTTGACTATAATGATGATACATGCAACAATACTCCCAGTATAACGCACTAGCTTCCTTTTGAATCTATCATGGACCCCCTTAGGTGTAATTGTATTCAGGAGAGAAGCAGTGTCTTGTTCGCCATTACTGCAGCCAAGCTGTGATTAGCAGCCATGTCGATGTGCAGGTAGCAACGTTAATATTAACCAGTCTTGATCACCGTGTATCTCTCCGTTTCAACAAAGCATTAAAGTTAACACTCCTTTTTACCATTAACAGTATGAAATTGGCAAAGGCAGGATATATTTTATAATATTACCACGAAATATCACAGGAAATTCGATGTAGCTCTCACAAAAGTAAAAATGAAAATAATCTGCAAAGTAATTCTCATCCCGTTGGAGGTAGAGCCATCCTAACATTGCGCCAAAGGTCTACAGTACGTAAGCAAGTTTCCTGTTCGTATCAGCACTTTGCTACTACATTCGACGAGAACACAAGTCACTGGCACTCGATGACGAGGTCAATATCGATGTTGGCACAGAGGGACAGCTTCTGGTTCACAGTAGTTAAGAATCTCCAAGAGTACAGTAAAAAATGTGATGAAAAGGAATAAGAAAACTTTGCTTGGGATGTAAATGTTGATACTAATTCAGCATAAGTGGTCATTATAAAACAATTATTAAATTCTAGTATAAAGTAATAGTCTTATATGGATAAGATGTAATTAAAGTGGCGATATCGGAATCATTAACGATCATGAGACATTAACAAACAGTAGAGAACAGACAAGCCGCAAACGTGGGTTGTACTGCTCAAATGCACCCGTAACCAAGAGCGGAAGCAGTGACCGAAGAATTAGTAAGAATCAAGAACACCGCCTTAGACGCAATATTACTACTTTATTATTGACCGCTTTAGCAACATCCAAGCAGGATCTTCACAAATGAGCTATAAGATAGACTAACATTAGTGCGTTGGTCTGTACCTGTGGATCTGTGATGGCGCATTGCTATCTCGGATGTTTTAGGATCTGAAAGTTCTTTCTTTGCAGGAACAATAAAGTAATAACATCGCGACCTGACGAAGTTTTCGTAGTTCTTATTGACCTGTATTGCTTTCTCAGTTGCTGAGAGACAGAAATTAAAAGCCGACGTACAACCTTTCGATCGAGAACTAAGAGACATTGACCATCTCACATAATTAGCAAAATAAGATGTTTGTAGCAACCACCGAGAAAGGGATGGCGCAGTGGTTAGCACATTAGGGAGGACGGCGGTTCAAGTACGCGTCCGGTCATCCTCATTTAAGTTTTGCTGATTTCCTTTTCCAGCCTTGAAACATTCCGACGATGTTCTCCTGTCTATAAACTTCAATGTCAAAGGAATTTTAAACTCTAATCTTCCTTTTTCTATAGCGATTTGTAAGGTGGTCCTACATCAAAATCAAAGAAGGATACAAATAATGGAACTGTGCTTATTGTGCGTTGTAGGACGAATACATGATAACGAGGGCGTGCTGAAAAGTAATGCCTCTGATTTTTTTACGTGAAAACTCTTAACGTTTTTTAAATAAAACAAACGCTATTAATATTCTGCACCTTTATTCTTCATGTGTTCTCTCCCCGTAGAAGGTTCCGAATTGTAGATTGTAACATGCCAGTGTGAAACGTAACTATGTCATTGCGTTAGAAGCAGCGTGCTGTAATCGGGGTTCGAATTAGAAGAGTTCGGTCAGACCACTCACGAACGCTGCGAAATATGCAACAATCGGACACCTAGGGTTCACAGTCACCGATCAACCTCCATACAGATCCGACTTGGCCATATCCGATTTTTATCTATTTCCAAAACTTAAACAATTCCTTCGCGGACTTGACTTTGATAGTGACGAAGTGACGCAAGCAGAGGTGAGATTGTAGCTCCGTCAACCAAGTCAAACATTCTGCAGTGAACGCATCAACAAACTTGTCTCTAGTTGGGAAAAATTTTGTTACGGTGATTATGTTGAAAAATATGTATGTCGACGTGAAGAATAAATCTGTAGAATGCGAATAACGTTTGTTTTATTTTAAAAGCTTCAAGAGTTTTGACATAAAAATTCGGTGGCATTAGGTAAATTTGAAGATGATTTATGGGCTTATAAAGTGTGAAATTTTGTTTGTAGAGTTACCAACTCTCACAACAATAATGATGATGATGATGCAGCTACTGGTGCGCCATTCCGTGTCGCTTCAACCCTGTGCCAGAATTTACCTGTCGTAGTGGTGGCAAGTGGTGGCGTCCCAGTCTTTAATGTGTGACAGTTCCGGAGATCGTATTGGCAAGGACAAGAGTCAAACATCCTCTGCGTTGATATAGCTGTGGACAGAATGCTCAACATGCGGTTTTGCGTTGTTCTGTTGAAAGATAACACCACAGAGACCTCAAAGATACGGCACAGATATGGGTACTAACACGTCAGAATTGTAGCGCCTGTACTCCAAATTGCGAGCTACGCGAAACGGAAGTGAACATCCTAATAAGACAGGAGTGATCATGCTTTATACCCTATGACACACCATAACATGACACCAGAGTCATATGACGATGATGAATATAATCTGAGAACACTCCATCTTCCCACTGCCTCCACACGCGGGAACGCCTACCACGTTGCAGTACGCATTACCACGACACGTCTGAAAAGAAGGCGTGATGCCGCTCTCGTGTCCAGTGTTGTCGGTTCTATTAAACACTAACGAAATGACGGTATCATTGTGCCACACCCACCCCTTCCCCCCCCCCCCCCCCACCCCATCTGAGCGGCGAGGGGCGCAGCTTTCAAATGGCGGACGGCGTACGACACATCTGCCTTCAACGTGCTGTTGGCTGGTTTCATTGCGAGCAAAATACGGTCCATCGGAACAACTAAATCACTCATTGTGCTCCCATTTGTGTCTTTCCTGTAACTTTAAAAATTTTTAACATTCGGAGATATATTCGTGAGTGATTCCCAGGGAAAAGTGTCACAAAAACGAAAAGAAATCACAGGAATTTATTAAATCGCGTCATGGTCTGCTGTGGGCTCGAAGGAACTGATAAAAACCTCACCTCGGCTGGAGTAGTAACTTTACACTGCTGCGTCCTGACGCTTCGAGGGAACCAGCAAGAATGGCCGCCGCGCTGACAGTCCTTCTTGCTCCAGGCCGTCTGGCACTGTAAAAAATTTGGTGGCTATCTTAGAGAATGATAAGAGAATATAGCAGTACGTCTATAAACAAATGTGGAAGCTGAGGGTTTAAAGTTCTTCAAGTTCTATAGGAGGCGAGATTATCAGGAACGGAGCATAAGCCTGGAAGGGAAAAGAATTGAAACAATTGTGGATTTTTTAGCCTGAAGTACACACAATACGATATAAAATGCAGCAAGGAATAAAAAATGCAGAACAAAAATAGATAAATATTGAAACGAGGCTATGCCTATTAAGGCTGGTTTGGAACAGTGCTTTACCAACATTTATCTCGTTCTACGGCTGTAACTGAAGTTTCATTGCAGACAACTGACCCACTACTTTAAGAAAGTGGACAAAAGCCCTTACTGTGGAGGATGTCTCAGGAGGAATCGTCAATTTTCTGTGGTATGACAGGAACGATTATTCAATCAAAAAAGTCCAGTAAACATGGGCTCTTAAATGCAAACCTTAAGAGCTATGAGCAATTTTTCATCTTCGGTACTGTGAAACAAATCTCCTCTACAGCGAGTTCTTTGACTTACATCTTTTGTAGGAGGTAGTATGAACTAAAACACGAAAACATTGCCCGGTGAACATACCTTAAGAACTATGACAATTTGTTCAGTAGAAGAAATGTGTTCACATAAGCGAAGACGAACACGTGCTCATAGGGTCCATGTTTACTAGCCTTTTTTAATGACAATGATTGTTTCTGTCAGAACCTTGAATACTGACCATTCCTCCTGGAACACCGTGTACACCCACTGATCGACTGTTTACTGATGGAAATCTTAATCACAGTCAGTTGCAATATTCTAGTGATTGCAACATGTCTCTTTGTCAACGATCTACCACGAGAGTGACTACTATATGCTGTGACAGGGTAGTCGTAGGCTAGCTTTTGCTGAAACCAGCAATGGCTGTTGCAATAGGGATAGAAATAAGTTATCAAGAAATGAGCACGTTACAAAGCAGAACCGTTCTTTGGAAATTTGAAACCATCCTGCTACGTATTTCAGCTATGACACACAGTAGGTACAGAACTGAACAAAGATTCCTAAAATGTCCTACGAACACTATGCTTATAGAAATTAAGCCAATTTCAAATCTCTAAGTAAATGAATGTTCCTTTCTCGATGTTCCTGAAGTAAAATACAGATTAGTTACCGCCAGTTCAGTGGAATAGGTGCAAGGAGTGTCCTGATATGGCAACAATCGTTCTCGTAGCGGCGTGGAAAAATTGACTGTTTATTGTAGACGTCTCCCCATCACGCCTCCCCATCACGCCCACGACATCGATCTGGAACCCTTATGATTAATTAGTGAAATGAAGCTACGAACAATTGAAATTTAATCTCACCAGCAATAGAACCACGAAGACACTTATTGGTCTTTCAACTCCTGCATCCAAATAATTCCACAGACCACGTTGCGCGTAGTTCTTCAGTCGCCTGCTTACAATTCCTTTCCACACTTAAACGTACAGCTTACTACAGAAATCAGTATCTCTCCACATAAAGCTCAACTAAGACTTACCTTCTTGCACAACAAGAGCGATCTGATATCCATGTATCGTGAGTTAACCAAAGACTAAAGACAAAAAATAAATATCGCATGAAACATATGTAACCGTACTTCTTACAACGTTTATTATATCTGTACTCAGCAAGTAGCCTTACTCTAGTATTTAATTACTATGGATGTTCATTTTATATGAATATGTACGATGATCATAAAATAATATATGCCCTAGGATCGTCATTGCACATTGCACGCGTGAATCGTAAGCCCCCACCCCCGGAAGAAAGAGCTGCTGCTGGTACCTTTGAGTGGAGTAAGAACACACAGCTTTAAAGCTTATGTTACCTATAACAGCGTTTAGCATTGCTGCTAAAGACTTTTCTTCCCCTTTCTAAACCTCTTCAAAAAAAATGGTGCAAATGGCTCTGAGCACTATGGGACTTAACATCTATGGTCATCAGTCCCCTAGAACTTAGAACTACTTAAACCTAACTAACCTAAGGACATCACACAACACCCAGCCATCACGAGGCAGAGAAAATCCCTGACCCCGCCGGGAATCGAACCCGGGAACCCGGGCGTGGGAAGCGAGAACGCTACCGCACGACCACGAGATGCGGGCTCTGAACCTCTTCCTGTCTTCTGCTTTTTCGTTTGGTAGACCAAGTCACCAAACAACGAAACAAGTAGCGGCTTGACTTATTGTCCTCGGCGTGACGTGCTGCGGTGCTGTGCAGACGCAACGTCTCGCCCGACAGCTGCATGTCAGTGGGTCAGCTATTGCGGCACTACCTATCTCAAGTACCCAGGGGGGCCAGAACAGCCTTGACCTCCGCAGAGCGCAGTGCTACGTCCCTGCAGTCCTCTCTACAGCGGCGGCTCGTGCGGTTGGTACTTCACCTGAAAATTTGTGTAAGAAGTAGTGACTCCGACTGTCTCTATATCTGCAGCTCCTTTACGTGTCGTCGTTGACCTATAAAGCCTGCACTCGCCATACCTTTATAAACTGTCAAAGAAGTAGCAAGTTACATTGGCGAAATTTATTTATAGATCAACCTACAGTGGATTCTTGAAAACATAAAGTTCAGTTAAAGATCCATAATATCAAAAGAATCTACTTGGAAATCTGTGGTGGTTGACATTACGCAAGAAATAGTTTATAATGTTTGCAGTGCTTCAGCTAGAAGACAAAATTTTGAGTACGATATGCACTGAGTAGGTTCTTCCTAAGACCGCCTTTTAATTTCGCACACAGCATGGTTTCCGTGCACAAACACCCTCAGGCCCTTTTTTCCATTACTTATCTGGAAGGGATTGGATGGGCTAATTCGAGAGCATCAGCGCTATTGGACGTTAGCTTAGAAACATTTATTGGTTTGAGTTCTTTGTTGATACTATAACTAGGATATTAGGGATGATCTTATTTCTCCCAGTAGGAATTTTTTTTGGAGGGATTTTTTGGGGACAGCTCCAGTATTTACCTTATAGCCATGGGTAAATCTCCGACCACCCAGGCTCGAACTGCCTGTGTTGCCACTTTTTTGTGTGTATTTGCTTGTGTCGGCTAGTAGAGCAGCTTCCATGTGGCGGACCAACTAGGTCACTTATTTGCTTTCCCATTTGCGTCTTTCCTTGCCTTTATAACTTTTAACATTCGAAGAACTTTTCCTGAAAAGTATTAGTCTAGTCTGTAAAACGAAGGTACAGGAATTGATTATGACACGTCATGGTCTGCTGTTGAGGAACTCATGAAGATCTCACTTCGGCTGGAGTAGTAACTTTACGTTGATCCAAAACTTCACATTGCTATGAATTTATAACACGTACAAATACCCAAATACCCGTACTAAAGTCCTAAAAGCGAATGGTCTAAATGGGTTTTACGACATAGTTTTAAACCATCTACAGCAGAATTCGATAAAATTCAAGGATATATGTAAATGGGCACGAGCAATGCTTGCTGTATATGAAATATGCGTTACTATTGAATTACAGCTCTCTAACGCCGTTCCATAGCCACCATAAACACATCGAAGAAAC
Source organism: Schistocerca nitens (assembly GCF_023898315.1). Classification (NCBI taxonomy): domain Eukaryota; kingdom Metazoa; phylum Arthropoda; class Insecta; order Orthoptera; family Acrididae; genus Schistocerca; species Schistocerca nitens. The sequence goes on from NC_064619.1 coordinate 352,483,353, forward strand.
ACCAATATCTCCAAAAGCATATGTGTAATTTCGAATAAACTTTGAAAATCATGCTCTCTCAGTAAGCTCTATCCATTATAAACTTCAAATTTACTTCACAATATTTCCTTAGCCTCTCTAAAATGAATGGACAATAGCCTGTGACATCACCACTAAGCTCTCGGGGCCCACGAGAAATAAGGACCAGGCAAGGAACTTGTGACGTCACGATAGTCGGCTTGTCCGCCACACTTCGCGGACGCTCGGCTTCTTGCAGGGCTTACGGCAAATCAGTATGCAATTGAAAAGGCACGTACTATAGGTATTAACTTCTTCGTGTGCTATCGAGAGCTTGCATGCCTTTAAACGCCCAGTCAAGAATTATCAAACTCGTCTGAAAAAGTTTCTTGCTTCCCGTCAGAGACGACTGCTGCCACTACAGTGTCATGTGTGTGACGTACGCGACACCGTCTGTCTTACTCGTGGGCCTCTTATGCTCTCGACGCGGACGACGGGCAGAGCAGTTTGCTGTGTGTCTAAATAAAACGAAAAGACTAGAAAAAACCAAGACGGTGTTCAGGAAACGGATACTAAGAATGGCTAAAAAAAAGTCCATCCAGACTTGCATATGATTTCATGAAAGAGACTTAATTCATGAGGACACCAGATTACAGCACCAACTACTCTCCACATGATCGTAACGTAACCATCGAGTGGGAGTAGGAGACGTACGAAAATTTCTAATATACACCAGCAATGCTGGAAGATAGCTGGGCTAGCGAATGTAGGAACCAGGCACATGTAAAAACAAGACTCGCAACACACGAATTTGTATGAAATGAACAGATGTTCTGCAGAATCGCCGAGGAAAGTAATACGCAAATGACGTAGACTGGAAGCAGTGACAGGCCATCGAGGAGTAACTTCCATGGTACTAGCTCCCAAACCATAGGAGAAGTTACTTTTCGGCTGCTAAGTACGTTCCGACGTACAGCACACACACCAGAGTTAGTGAATATCTCCCTAGCTCCCAGCAGCACTGTTCCATTCCTTTTACACATCGCCGTGAGCTGTACAGTTTTCAGTGCCACATCAAAGCGCCCTGCTCTTCGTGACCATCGTTAGTTCCCTGGCCTTCGGCGAAAATCTTCACTATCTTAATTTATCAACATTGGTATCATTACGAGGTAAATTACAACTCAGTAACTTTTACTAAAATGTAGACTTTCACGGCCGGAAATATCATGTCCATTATAATTATCCGGGCTGTCAGTAGCGAGCCAGTGGGTGTGTTGGACCTTCCATCGACCTACGGACCCCCTTGAAGATGTCTCCCGCAGTCGGAGACGAAACGTTGGGAAATGGAGACAAAATTCATCAACCGACCACGGCATAACAGCCCGGATAATTATAATGGACATCAGTTACTTTTCCTATGTTTCTGATTTCGTCACATGGTAATGACTGCGTAGATATAAGTGCTTCCATACCCAGTGACGGTTTGATTCCGAACAAGCTGATTTTCAGTTCATAAGTCTAATCCACGAAATGGTTCAAATGGTTCAAATGGCTCTGAGCACTATGGGACTTAACATCTATGGTCATCAGTCCCCTAGAACTTAGAACTACTTAAACCTAACTAACCTAAGGACAGCACACAACACCCAGCCATCACGAGGCAGAGAAAATCCCTGACCCCGCCGGGAATCGAACCCGGGAACCCGGGCGTGGGAAGCGAGAACGCTACCGCACGACCACGAAATCCACGAAATATTAAAATTATGTTTTCGTACAAAGCCACTAAGGTATATTATGTAAATGTATGTGGAAGAATCACAGAAACGACTAAGTTTCTGAACAATTCGCATACCGCAGAGGTTATAGGACACGGGGCATGGCAAGACAACGCAAACCAAAACCGGCGCCGAGTCAACTGTGATGTAAGAAGGGCTTTAGACGACAGGGGTGGACGACAGCTGCGGTTGGATGGACGTGCAACCGTTGAGTAACTGACTGCCCAGATGGAGCAAGGGTCTACCAACAGTGTCTCCTCAACCCTCCGCAGCAGGCGCTTCGTTCATGCACCCATGCTGACTGCTGTTCATCGGTGACCAAGGATGGAATTTACGGGCCAATATCGCAACTGGACGTCACTGAGTGACGACAGATAGCCGCTGGCGAGTACGGCGTGAAACATCTGAAGGAAAACAACCCTGGAGCAATCGTCGGAAGAGTCCAGGCCGGAGGAGGAAGCGTTATAGGCTGGGGAACGTTTCCTGACTTTTCCCGGGTGATCTCGTCATTCTGTAAGGCACAGTGGATCAACATAAGTATACATCTATCCTTAGCAACCACAACCATCCCTACATCCAGTGTGTTTCTTGTCTGCATGAGGCATGAATTAGCAGGATAAGGCAACGTGCTTCGAAGAGCAGCAGGATGAGTTTATCGTACTACCCTGGCCACCAAAATCTCCGGACTGAAACCCAGTCGAGAATTCGTGGGACCGCCTCGATCGAGGTGTTCGTGCCATGGATCCTCAGCTGAGAAACCTAGCGCAGTTCGACACTGCACCAGAGTCGGAATGGCTCCACATCCCTGTCGGTACCTTCCCGAACTTCACTGACTCTCTGCCTGCACGTCCCGCAGCAGTCCGCGCCGCAAAACGTGATTATTCAGGCCTTTGTCGGGTGGTCACCTTAATATTCAACAAGAATTGAACTATAGCAGTTCCAAGGAAACCACACACGCACGCACACACACACACACACACACACACACACACACACACACACACACACACATATATATATATATATATATATATATATATATATATAGTCAGGATAATTTCATATCAAAAAGGGAAATGCAATTGGAAGATCTATACACGTAAAACAGGTAAAAGTGGCCTATTGATCGCCATACTAAAAGCGGGAAGCAACTCAGAAACACACTAAAACCTGTAGCTTAGGGTGCAGTTCATTAATCGTAAAAAATATTAAGAACTTTGCTAAATCGTCCCTTGATCAGCTAAAATAAGCGGGAAATTTACTCTGCTCTCCTCGAAGACTGAAGGAAGAGATACGTCGTGATGGAGTACGAAGCCATGAGTTAACGGATAAACTGCCTCTTTGCTTCTGTCTCGTTCGACGTTCGTCTGATGATTTTACTGACGTTTCGCCAGCACGAGTGGCTGGCATTGTCAAAGCTTCACCCTCCACTGCCGGTGGTGAACTGGAGCCGAGCTCGCTGCCGCAGACTATATGTACCTGGTGCGCTAACTTCTCCGCTGACATTTCCGGTGTGGTTCTCCTCTTGCTACGTGTGACGGTCGTCTGCTTCAGTACGGGAAGCCAGGATCCGTTTACCTTAAGGCTTTCTTCTTTCTTGTTGAAGCTATTCCCGTGTTTGTGTATTTCTACAGCTTATCTGAACAAGCGGGTGTGATAGTGCTTCTCTACAGCCAGCACTTTCATGTCGGTGAATTTCACTCAGCGCGTGATCTGCCACGGCCGATTTCTCCACCTGCCTCAAACTGCAATGTCGCTTACGTTCTTCGATCCTGATGTTGTTGATTGATCGTCTAGTCATTCCTACATAAACTTTGCCGCATGTGCATGGTATGCGGTATATTCCCGACATTGCAAGTGCGTCCCTTTTATCCTTTGCCGATCTAAGACATTCTTTGATCTTCTTTGTCGGTTTGAAAATTGTCTTTACGCCGTATTTGTGCAATATACGGCCGATTCTGTCCACCACTCAGGGAATGTTTGACAGACAGGCCGTGACCGACATTTCTTTTTCTGATTTCTTACTTCGCCGAGTGTTCGGCTCTGTTACACTTTTAATATAATTTGTGGAGTACCCATTGCTCCGCAGAATACTTTCCAGGTGTTGGGTTTCCCGTTTGAGGTGCTGCGGCTCACACATTCGTCCTGCTTGCGTCCCCAGCGTATGAATCATGACTTTTTTCCGGCTCGGGTGGTGGTTTGATAGTTTGAGCAGGTATCGGTCCCTGTGTATCGGTTTTCGGTACACGCTATGTCCCAGTTTTTCGCCATCCCTTGTGACCAGCACATCTAGAAATGGTAGTTTTTTGTCCTTTTCTACTTCCATGGTAAATTTTATGTTGGCGTGGAGACTGTTCAAGTATCTTAGGAAGTCACCGATCTGTTCTTACCGTGGCTCCACCAACGAATGTGTCATCGACGTATCTGTACCACACCTTAGGTTTAGAAGTCGCCCAGTTCTGTGCCTGCGCTTCGAAATGTTCTATGAAGAAGTTGGCCACCACTGGACTAAGAGGACTACCCATGGCAACGCCTTCCAGCTGTTCGTAGAAATTTCCATTCCATGTGAAATAGCTCGTGGCGAGACATGCATGGAAGAACTTTGTGATGTCTTGCTTGAAAATGGAAACGATGTGCTTCAGAGCGTCGTGAGTGGCACTTTCGTAAACAAAGAACCAATATCAAAGCTGACCAGGATGTCTTTTGGTGAAAGTTTTACTTTTTCCAGCTTTTCAATTAAATGTCCTGAATCCTTTATGTATGTGTCGGTCTTCCCCACGTGCAGTTGGAACAGAGAGGCCAAATGTTCTGCCAATTTATACGTCTGTGAGCCAGGTGCGCTAACAATCGGTCTTAGTGGAACGTTGTTCTTATGGATCTTAGGTAGTCCATAGAGCCGAGGTGGTAGGACTTACGTGTTGCGCAGGTTTCTCTGTATGTCCGCCGGCAGAGAAGATGCCTTGATTAACCGATTCATCTTCCGTGTGATACGCTGCGTCGGATCTGCGCTTGGTTTTCGATACGTCGTTGGATCTAATAGGTCTCGGATCTTTTGCTCATAATCTTCGGTCTTCAATGGGATGGTCGTATTCCCCTTATCGGCAGGCAGTACCAATATACTCTTGTAGGCGTTAAGATTCTTAATGGCTTGTATCTCTTCTATCTTCAGACTGCAAGCTGGTGGTTTAGCCCGGCGCAGTATCCTGGCTGTTTAAGTGCGTATTTCCTCTGCCCTTTCACAAGGAAGGGTCCGAATGGCCGCTTCGGTGTTAGCGATGTCCTCCATAGGTATAGTTCTTGGGATGATTGCGAAATTCCCTCCTTTTTGAGGAACAGACACTTCCTCTTTGGTCAATTGCCGTTCAGTAAGGTTGACCTCTGTGCTCGACATGTCGGGAATCGCCTTGTCGGTCTGCTTCCGGCATCTTTCAAGCTTTTTCTTGTGTCGCTCAGTGCAGCACTCGAGTTCGTTCTGCATGCTCCTGTCAGTGGTGCTGTCGATCTTGTCCCAGTCGTCTCGATGCATTTTGCTACTTAGTTGATAGAACATGTCCAAAAGTTCCTGATCCATTGTTGCCAAGTCTCTCCGTGTTGTATGAATTCGCTCACGAAGAAAAGCTCGTTCCTTTCTGTCAGATACGATATGCTTAGACAGTGGTGAGTAGGTGCTTACATTTTAAGAACTTCGGTGTAGCATCTTCATTTTTGCACCGCGAAGGGAAGGCGAGAGAGGACATGAACCGCGCTTTCTTCTTCCACCGTTGGTCAAAGCGTCGGTACAATCTACAAATATCCTCCCAGTAGAGGCTTAAACCAAAATTGTTAAGGCTTTCGCGGCCACTAGTTGACAAACTGCCTATTTGCTTCTGTGTCGGGTTCTTCGGCCGACGTGCGTCTGATGATTTTAGCGACAATTTTGAATTAGTGGATAAATAGACATTGTCCTCTTCGGAGGCAGATCAGGATGACTTCATCCTGTCGACATGACCGGTATGAGGTATGCCACTGCCGGATGGTTGGCTTCACTGAACGCAGTGTATAGTGCTCCATGCCAACTACTCCTCTTCCCACAGTTGCACGGCTTTCTGAAATGACAGCTAGGTGATAGCATGCAGAGGATTGGCACATTATGTCATGCTGTGTTTTCAGTATATCTCGTTGTCTGCTTGGTCTGTTTGCTCGTTTCCCAAGAATCTCACATGCGCTGGTACCCAGCAGAAAGAGCCATGTTTCCGTTGCTGTCGTTTAATCTCCCACTCGTGGTACACTTGCTGTAGTGCTCCAGGGCAGTAAGGAAATCGGAACAGTTTGAAAACTATCTTCGGTGAAGCCAGGTCTCCACCAGTGTCTTGAGAATACATTTCATTTTTCGGCTGATACAGCCTGCTCACTACAAAATGGAATAATGAAGACATTGTCAGACAAATTCGACTTCTTGTTTGCAACGATGAGAGTATACAATAATAAAAATGGAACACAATTCCTACTGAAAGATTGTGACAACCTCCGAAGTCGACAAGGTAAAGTACTGTTGGAACCTTGGAGTAAAATCTTTGGAATTTGCGATCCAAAAACCCTCGTTACTGTTATTCGATTCTTAAAATATGCACCATTAGTGAGGAATAAGTAACATGATATTTAGATATGTGTCGATATTGTTTCGAAGAATTGATCTATCATGACGAGTTACCCCCTGATGTTATGTGGCTGCTCACCAGTCCCTACGCAGCGGCTCGCAATACGACTGGTCATAAAGGCCATAGGGCCGTTTTATTTCGCTCGGAGTGCATAACGTCCAACAGTTCATTCAGTTTGCGGGAGTATCGCGTACGCAAGATATAAACGGCCAGTGCACTGGCGAAACTGTCGTTTGTACTTAGGTTTCTACGCGATTATGGACGCACGGCGGGAATTAACAGGCTCTGAACGCGGAATGGTAGTTGGAGCTAGACGCATGGGACATATCATTTCGAAAATTGTTAGGTAATTCAATATTGCGAGACCCACAGTCTCAAGAGTAAGGCGAGAATACCAAATTTCTGGCATTACCATGAACAACGGCGTTGCAGATAGCCTTCAGTTAAGGAACAATAGCAGCGGCTTTCGCGTAGAGTTGTTAATCTAATAGACAAGCAACCCAGCGTGAAATAACCACTGAAATCCATGTGGGACGTGCAACGAACGTATCCTTTAGGACAGTGAGGCAAAATTTGGTGTTGACGGGCTATGGCAGCAGACAACCGAAGCGATTGCCATCACGACATGACCTGCAGCGCCTCTCCTGGTCTCGTAACCATGTCGGTTGGGCCCTAGACGATTGAGAAACCGTGACCTGGTCAGATTAGTCCCTATTTTAGTTGGTGAGAGCTAATGGTAGGGTCTGACTGTGGCCCAGACCCCACCGTGCCACGGACCCAAGTTGTCAGCAAGGCACTCTGCAAGCTGGTGGTGGCTCCATAATGATGTGGGCTGTGTTTACATGGAATTGACTGTTTCTCTGGCCTAACTGAACCGATAAATGACTGGAAATCGTTATGTTCGTGCTACATGGAGACCATTTCCAACCATTCGTGGACTTGTTGTTCCCAAACAACAATGCCATGTCTCCAAGCCGCAATTGGTTTGAAGAACATTCTGCATAATTCGAGCGAATGATTTAGAATACAGATCGTGCGACATGAATCCCATCAAATGTTTATAGGACATTATGGAGAGGTCAGTTCGAGCACAACATCCTGCAGTGGCAATATTTTCACAATTATGGACGGCTATAGCGGATGCATGGCTGCACTAAGCTGTGGAAAAGGAGGTCCGACCCACTACTTTTCTCAACTCAGTGTAAAACGTGGGTGACTAACACTTTGCAAAACATGAACAGACATCTTTGATATGATCTCCATGAACGGTGAGAAATGCATAAAAATTGAGTGTGGTACTTTTAGGAGCCACACTGAGGTGTGGCAACCAGGTAAATCTAAAATCGAAACTGAATTCCAGAAATCACATAGTCTCTTTAAAATTACGAACAGTATCCCTTGTTCTTTAATCGTTAAAAATTAAGAAAAAAATGGTTTACAGCCACTGAAAAAGACGTATACAGACCCATCCGTTGAAAATCAAAACAATATTTTCCGACCATTCCTCCAATCTTTTAAAGGCCATCTGCAGCTGAAGTGTTATTACTTCAAGACTGGGCAACGAACGAAAGATGGAGAATTCGTCCACACACACAACAAGCCTTGGACAGAAAATTTTTCTGTCAACGTTATTCCATTGGCATTCATCCTTAAAAAGCATACCTTGTGGGACATCATTTTCTTGGTAAAATTGATCAGAGAGAATTTCCTGGATTCGATGTTGAAAATATCATGGGGAGTGGGGAAAACGGAAGCCCAATTCAAAGAAACCCTACTGTGCAGAAGAGGGACAGATTTACAAAGGTAGAGGGTACCTCCTGAGTATATAATGGAAGCTGCAAACAATCTCACTAGATTCTAAGACCAAGAAAAGGCAGTAGTTGACTGTCTCCTCCAAGTTCTTTCCTGCCCAGTTGGTGTGGGCAACACTACAATAACTACGGACGCATGTACGATCCTACTCAGGTTTCAAGAAATGGACCACAGTAGATTTCCGACAAGAGTCCACAAGGAGAAGGGGTAGTTGTGTGACTCATCACTGGTAGAACTGAAAGTGGTACTTTGGACCCTGAGAGGGTGGCGGTGGTAACGCTCGCGAAATGTTCCGTCTGGACTACATCTCCACGACTCGTGTGGAGACTTCTGTTTCGCATCTCTCGGCAGTTATCAAGTGTGCTGAGCTGTTCTACAACTCGTGTTGGTGCTGTTTGTAGGTTTCTGCCCTCTGTTGGAGGCCAGACTCTATCCTTTAGTTGGCATGGTTGTGGTTGTTTGTCTTCTTCTCGTATTGACTGGCGCCACTCGTTTCGCAAGTGTTGCCTGTCCGCTAGTGGCAGCAGCGGCGGTTATCGATATGTAGTAACTGTTGCCCTATCTTTGGGGCGACGTCGTGGTTTTTCCGTCTCGTATGAGTGTGGCAGTTCAGTTGGGGACTCAGGAGGAGCCAGGTCCACGCAGTGCGAGGACGCGCCAAGACCACTGGCGGCACTCATGGATTGCTGAATGGAAGGGCTGTGGTCCCGAGGGTGCACGACCTCGTCGTAAACCAGATCCTGCAGGCTTTAAGATGAGTGCATTTTAATTCAAGCAGAGAAACCTCCACCATTGTGACATTTCGCGATTCTCCAGGGACTTGGGTTCGTGTTGCTGCTTGTAGTGTCGCCGAGGTGAAGAGCAGCGAGTGGAGTGTTTGGGGAAAGCAGATCTGATTAGCTTTCCCCGACTTCTTATTACTGTTTACTGCATTAAGTTTGTTACAATTTGTTAAGTTCTACCAGCGGTATTTTTCCTGCCTGGTGGCCGCTAACGCCGCAGTTACCTGCCCTGGGGGTTAGTGTATGTAACGGCAGTGTACCTTTCCTCGCCTTGCCGTTGCTGTCCGGTAAGGCGTGTAGTTTTGAAAGCTTTCTTGATTGTAGGCCGTTTGTGATTCTTCTACTCTGGTGGTAGTGATTCATTTTCTCGTTCTGGGCGCTCTAAGCACAGTATTCTGGGAGCGTAGTGCAGTCTGCCTGTTCCGGCTTTGCTTGTTGTTCCATTCTTGCATTTGGTTTATTGGACGTCAGGTAGTTTCAGCAAGATTATCATTAGTCATTCGTTAGACTGCCACTAGTCTGAGTTACCATCTTGTGAAGTGAATGCAACTCTTGGCTGCCTATCCCATCGCTCACGAAAGTGTTTTGTTTCCCGACCTTCTCAGAGCTCGATTCCTGGAGCACCGTCTGTGACTGGTCCTTGAGTTTTATTATTGTATTATTGTATTCTTTATTACCATACCTTTTATTGCCTACATTAGAGGTTATGTTTGTTCCGGTCGCCTTTTGGAATAAATCTAGTAGTGTAAGGGTTGTGTTACAAGGTTACCATCATCTTATTTCACTTGTTTGGTGATCAGTTGCATGTTTCTTTTAACTAACCTTTGCTTGTATTTGCTGTTTTACAGCAAGAGCAAATAACAAAGGTTTCAAAAACTATGAACTATTCAAGTGAAATGGCTACTGTCATCAACGAAGAGTGGATATCTCACAGATGAATCCGGAAGTCGTAAAAATCCGTTCGACACCACGGAAAATCGTCGTACACCAATGTCACGTTTGCCGCACATTCTCATTTCTCGCAAGCTCCGTAGTTCCGTAGTATTACGTTATCCGTACGCTCATTGTTAACGGCTCGCTCTCAGCCAGCCAGCCTAATCTGCTCCTTGGAGAAAAAAAAAAAAAAAAATTTTGATGCTGCTCTGACTTACAGTAATTATTTTAAGTTAAGACACAGGAAGTTCGTTTTATAGTATTCAGAATCATAGTTATAAATACATGGAAAAAGCCTGGAGATACTGACAAGTTTCAGATAGATTATATAATGGTAAGACAGAGATTTAGGAACCAGGTTTTAAATTGTAAGACATTTCCAGGTGCAGATGTGGTCGCTGACCACAATCTATTGGTTATGAACTGTAGATTAAAACTGAAGAAACTGCAAAAAGATGGGAATTTAAGGAGATGGGACCTGGTTAAACTGACTAAACAAGAGGTTGTACAGAGTTTCAGGGAGAGCATAATGGGAAAAATTGACAGGAATGTGGGAAAGAAGTACAGTAGAAGAAGAATGGGTAGCTCTGAGGGATGAAGTAGTGAAGGCAGCAGAGGATCAAGTAGGTAAAAGTGTTAGTAGAAAAGTGTTAGTAGAAATCCTTGGGTAACAGAAGAAATACTGAATTTAATTGATGAAAGGAGAAAATATAAAAATGCAGTAAATGAAGCAGGCAGAAAGGAATACAAACGTCTCAAAAATGATAATCGTCAGGAAGTACAAAATGGCTGAGCAGGGATGGCTAGAGGACATATGTAAGGATGTAGAGGCTTATCTCACTAGGGGTAAGATACACTCCTGGAAATTGAAATAAGAACACCGTGAATTCATTGTCCCAGGAAGGGGAAACTTTATTGACACATTCCTGGGGTCAGATACATCACATGATCACACTGACAGAACCACAGGCACATAGACACAGGCAACAGAGCATGCACAATGTCGGCACTAGTACAGTGTATATCCACCTTTCGCAGCAATGCAGGCTGCTATTCTCCCATGGAGACGATCGTAGAGATGCTGGATGTAGTCCTGTGGAACTGCTTGCCATGCCATTTCCACCTGGCGCCTCAGTTGGACCAGCGTTCGTGCTGGACGTGCAGACCGCGTGAGACGACGCTTCATCCAGTCCCAAACATGCTCAATGGGGGACAGATCCGGAGATCTTGTTGGCCAGGGTAGTTGACTTACACCTTCTAGAGCACGTTGGGTGGCACGGGATACATGCGGACGTGCATTGTCCTGTTGGAACAGCAAGTTCCCTTGCCGGTCTAGGAATGGTAGAACGATGGGTTCGATGACGGTTTGGATGTACCGTGCACTATTCAGTGTCCCCTCGACGATCACCAGTGGTGTACGGCCGGTGTAGGAGATCGCTTCCCACACCATGATGCCGGGTGTTGGCCCTGTGTGCCTCGGTCGTATGCAGTCCTGATTGTGGCGCTCACCTGCACGGCGCCAAACACGCATACGACCATCATTGGCACCAAGGCAGAAGCGACTCTCATCGCTGAAGACGACACGTCTCCATTCGTCCCTCCATTCACGCCTGTCGCGACACCACTGGAGGCGGGCTGCACGATGTTGGGGCGTGAGCGGAAGACGGCCTAACGGTGTGCAGGACCGTAGCCCAGCTTCATGGAGACGGTTGCGAATGGTCCTCGCCGATACCCCAGGAGCAACAGTGTCCCTAATTTGCTGGGAAGTGGCGGTGCGGTCCCCTACGGCACTGCGTAGGATCCTACGGTCTTGGCGTGCATCCGTGCGTCGCTGCGGTCCGGTCCCAGGTCGACGGGCACGTGCACCTTCCGCCGACCACTGGCGACAACATCGATGTACTGTGGAGACCTCACGCCCCACGTGTTGAGCAATTCGGCGGTACGTCCATCCGGCCTCCTGCATGCCCACTATACGCCCTCGCTCAAAGTCCGTCAACTGCACATACGGTTCACGTCCACGCTGTCGCGCCATGCTACCAGTGTTAAAGACTGCGATGGAGCTCCGTATACCACGGCAAACTGGCTGACACTGACGGCGGCGGTGCACAAATGCAGCGCAGATAGCGCCATTCGACGGCCAACACCGCGGTTCCTGGTGTGTCCGCTGTGCCGTGCGTGTGATCATTGCTTGTACAGCCCTCTCGCAGTGTCCGGAGCAAGTATGGTGGGTCTGACACACCGGCGTCAATGTGTTCTTTTTTCCATTTCCAGGAGTGTAGATACTGCCTACAGGAAAATTAAAGGGACCTTTGGAGAAAAGAGAACCACTTGTATGAATATCAAGAGCTCAGACGGAAACCCAGTTCTAAGCAAGGGAGGGAAGGCAGAAAGGGAAGAGGATGTAGATGAAGATGAAATGGGAGATACGATACTGCGTGAAGAGTTTGACAGAGCACTGAAAGACCTGAGTCGAAACAAGGCCCCGGGAGTAGACAACATTCCATTAGAACTACTGACGGCCTTGGGAGAGCCAGTCATGGCAAAACTCTTCCGAAAGTAGGTGCTGACAGATGTGAAAATTACCGAACAATCAGTTTACTAAGTCACAGCTGCAAAATACTAACGCGAATTCTTTACAGACGAATGGAAAAACTGGTAGAAGCCGACCTCGAGGTCGGATTCCGTAGAAATATTGGAACACGTGACGCAATACTGACCCTACGAATTATAATAGAAGCTAGAGTAAGGAAAGGCAAACCTACGTTTCTAGCATTTGTAGACTTAGAGAAAGCTTTTGACAATGTTGACTGGAATACTCTCTTTCAAATTCTGAAGGTGGCAGGGGTCAAATACAGGGAACGAAAGGCTATTTACAATTTGTACAGAAACCAGATGGCAGCTATAAGAGTAGAGGGACATGAAAGGCAAGCAGTGGTTGGGAAGGGAGTGAGTTAGGGTTGTATTCTCTCCCCGATGCTATTCAATCTGTATATTGAGCAAGCAGTGAAGGAAACAAAAGAAAAATTCGGAGTAGATATTAAAATCCATGGAGAAGAAATAAAAACTTTGACGTTCTCCGATGACATTGTAGTTCTGTCAGAGACAGCAAAGGACTTGGAAGAGCAGTTGAACGGAATGGACAGTGTCTTGAAAGGAGGATATAAGATGAACATCAACAAAAGCAAAACGAGAATAATGGAATGTAGTCGAATTAAGTCGGGTGATGCTGAGGGAATTAGATTAGGAAATGAGACACTTAAAGTAGTAAAGGAATTTTGCTATTTGGGGAGCAAAATACCTGATGATGGTCGAAGTGGAGAGGATATAAAATGTAGACTGGCAATGGCAAGGAAAGCGTTTCTGAAGAAGAGAAATTTGTTAACATCGAGTATAGATTTAAGTGTCAGGAAGTCGTTTCTGAAAGTATTTGTATGGAGTGTAGCCATGTATGGAAGTGAAACATGGACGATAAATAGTTTGGACAAGAAGAGAATAGAAGCTTTCGAAATGTGGTGCTACAGAATAATGCTGAAGATTAGATGGGTAGATCATATAACTAATGAGGAGGTATTGAATAACATTGGAGAGAAGAGAAGTTTGTGGGACAACTTGACTAGAAGAAGGGATCGGTTGGTGGGACATGTTCTGAGGCATCAAGGGATCACCAATTTGGTACTGGAGGGCAGCGTGGAGGGTAAAAATCGTTGAGGGAGACCAAGAGATGATTACACTAAGTTGATTCAGAAGGATGTAGGTTGCTGTAGGTACTGGGAGATGAAGTAGCTTGCACAGGATAGAGTAGCATGGAGAGCTGCATCAAATCAGTCTCAGGACTGAAGACCTCAACAACAACAGTTATAAATAATTTTTGGACAATTCGTGGCAAATGCACTATTTCCCCCGTTGCTCCCGGACAAGGTTACAGGCATTACGGACTGCGACTTGATGGATGGGGGCGTGTTATGCAGGTGCTGGCTGCATTTTCCTCCAGGGATGAAGGACCGCAAGGAGGAAAGATGCGGAGAGTAAATCGGGTTTCGCGAGAGCTGCCTTACCACGCATTCGGGCGTTTCTTTTCTCATAGGTGCCCCGCCGGTCGGCGCTGGGCCGCCATGCCGTTTTACGTAACGTGCAGGCTGCTACGAGGAAAAGGCTGGTCGCGGAGCGCCTTTACAGGCTGCCGGCTCGTCCAGTAGGAGGGCAGGGCCTCGTCAGTCCGCAGCAGCGCTTCTTCTGAGAGCGCCGTGTCCCGTGTGGCCAGTCACGACCTCCGACATTTTGGCAAGAACAAACACATTTGCGTATCACTGCCGGAAGCAGCCGCAGTCACCCAGCCCTTCAGCGACACAGTTACCCCACAAGCGTCATTGTAATTTAACAGTACGTGCGCTGCAAACGAAGCAATACTGTGTACGCAATCTGTCATGTGCTGAACACGTGCACGCTAAGTGATACGTTATGTTACCTTGTGAAGTAGGGAAGTTAGTCACGTTCTGATCGAGTATGTACATTGCACCAACACCCAACCTTTGTACCCATGGTCGCTGCCGAAAACTTGTGTAACTCTGTTCGACCCAGAAGCAGCAAGTCTGAATCCTGGTAGAGCAACGGATGTAGTGACAAGTTGTGGCTCGGCAGAGAGAGAAGTGTTGATGGTATAAGATGCTGAGCACCCGACAATGTACCACTGTCCAGTGTTAAGGGGAGAACGTAGGCAAAATGTAAACTTTCTTTCGAAAAGAAGTTATAGACACACTTAGTTAGGTAGACATCTGAACTTCTGCATGTGCAAAGAAAAAAAGTGCTGTGTTTCAATAGGAAAATATACTGAAAGACAGATTATTACTATTTTCCCACAAACACAGAGGTAAGTCAAAAATTATCGGCAATGCACACTGATGAAAAAAAGTCGCAACACAAAAAGATAATTAATATAGTAATGGAATTTCTGGAATATGTTTTTAGGTAACATGTTCAAGTGTAACATTGCAAGATCAAAGATTAATGTAAGTGCGAGCTAAGCTACTGCAAATGTGAAATGTTGGTACATTGATAAGCAGTGTAACCGCCAGAAGGCCGAATGGAAGAGTGCAAACGTGCTTGCATTGTGTCGTACAGGGGCCGGATGTCAGTGTGTGGGATGGAGTTCCATGCCAGTTGCACTTACTCGGTCTTTATACGGACAGTTACTGCTGTTTGTGGTTGACGCTGGGGCTGTCATCTCATGATGTCCCATATGTACTCTAATGGACTCACATTAGGTGATCGAAGAGGGATAAGGCAACATGTCGACACTCTGTATAACATATTGGGTTACAACAGCGATATCTGCGCGGGCGTTATTGTGTTGTAAAATACCCCCTGGAATGCAGTTCATGTATTGCAACTCAACAGGTTGAATCTTCAGTCTGACGTACAAATTTGTAATGAGGGTGCTTGTGATAACCATGAGAGTGCTTGTGCTGTCGTGCGAAATCACACCCCAGACCTTAATTCCCGTTGTAGTTCCAGTGTTTCTAGCACGCAAACAGGTTGGTTGTAGGTCCTCGACTAGCCTATATCTAACCAACACGTGGCCGCTACTGGCATCGAGACAAAACCAGCTGTCATCAGAAAACACAAGAGGCCTCCATCCTGCTGTCCAATGTGATTTCACTTGACACCGAAGTCGCAAATGGTGACTGTATGGGGTCAGTGAAATTCCCGCTACATGGCGTCTGGCTAGGAGCTGTCTTTGAAGTAACTGATTTGTATCAGTTCGTTGTGTCACTGTGCTGGCGACTGCTGCTCAAACTGCTGTCGCAGATGCAGTAAGATGTCCCATAGCATACGTCGAACACGATGGTCTTACCTCTCGGTAGTGCCACCGTGACAGTCCCGAGCCCGGTCTTCTTGCGACTGTACATTCACGGACACTCTGCCAGAAATCATGTACACTGGCTACATTCCTGCCGAGTCTTTGTACAGTACCGCAGAAGGAACTTCGACCTTCTCATAGCCATATTACAACCAGCTTCTCATAGCCATATTACACGATCTCGTTCAGAACTCAGTGTGGTGTTGACAATGGCGTCTTTGTCGCCATGAAGGCATTCTTGACTGACACCAACTGACTACATCCAAACTCGAAGGTAACTAACGCTTACGACGGTAACAGCGCGTATTTAATGCAAACCTGATTTGCATCCTCATAATGGCGCAACTGATGTCACTCTTGTGAGACTGACGCAAAATTTGCAAAGCCATAACCTTTGAGAAGTAGAAACACGCCTACCTACTTCCGTTTATGTCGTTGAATTCCTTCTTAGTTTTGCGTTTTTCTTTCCTGTCAGTGTATCTACACCTTTCGTTACAATGCAGATAGAACACGTAAGATAACATCATTTTTCAGTTAGTTCACTTGCTTTTCAATGCACTTGGTCCATCGTTGCACAAGCTTCCTGATGCCCTCAAAATAGAAGTTTTTCAGCTGAGTAGCGAGCCACACTGTCGCCCCGACCTGGTCTGGTGTCAATCGACGGTCCCTTAAAGTCTGATTGAATGGAAAAGCAAGTGTAAATCGGAAGAGGCAAAATCACATCTATACGTATAATGAGCCATTATTTCATATTTGAATTTCTGGAGCGTTTTGTTAGTGTGGACTACGTTATATGGAAGGACATCTTAGTGCAACAGCACAATACCTTCCGACAACAGCCCTCGGCCGTTACTTAGAATTATAGCTCTTAGCTTATCGGTAAGCCTCTCACTGTAACGCGCTCTGTTTATTGTTGCGCCACTCTCTTGATAATGTCCCAGTACTGGGCCTTGTGCGTCCCAGAAAACGGTAAACATCGGTTTCCCTCGGACGATTGGATTTTAAATTTTTTCCTGCTGCGCGATTCTGGATGTTTCCATTCCTTACTCTGTCGTTTACTCTCCGGGTCGTAATGGTGGAAGCATGTTTCGTCACCAGTGATGATTGTGTCTAAGAAGCCGTTACATTCGTTAGCACAGTGCTACAAATGTTTTTGGGAGATATCCAAGAGTGTTTGTTTATGCAACATTGTGAGCTGTTTCGGGATCCATTTTGCACATACTTCATGAAACACGAGCCTGTTGTGGATGGTTTCGTAGGCAGAACCTTGGCTGATTTGCAGAGGATGTGCCACTTCATTAATAATCAATCTAAGTGACGTGCTCGCTCAATATCGTCCACACATGTCGGCATGGACGGACCCTCCTTATGTGTAACACTTGGGGCCACCATTTTTAAATTTTGAAATCCATTCGTAGACACTTGCGCAGGTGTTTCATTAAGCCCTATTTCACGAGCTGCACAGCCAATCTGTTCTGAGACTTGCAACCGTTTACCAAAACATGATCCTGTACCTATTCAACAATGGAATCAACCAGATATAAATTGCAACCCTTTACACACTATAATATGTGCTATTCTAACTACGCATTTTCTTTGACCACTAAAATACATTGTTGTGCTAACTCATTTAAATATTTCCGGATTAGGTTTAAATTCAATTATGAATATGAACTCGAACAATTCGACTTAAATATTTGACTTATTAATCCACTAATAACACCTAGTACTGCCTTAGAATTACCAGTCAGCGCGTACGACGGCGAAAAAATGAACTCTTTTAATGTACGGTTATCAGTTTTGTTAATTCTCTTATAAAGTTTGCGAGTACATAGCGCGTTTGGATTTTTACTAAAACGAAAAGAGAGGTAGGGACTTCGCAAATTATATGATCATAACATGATACGACATTACATTGCACTTAATGGCTACAGACTTTATTTACATAGTAACTAATTATGGCGCCATTCTAATTTCACTCGCCTTTACATCTTAAAATATATTTTTCTCAGATTGATTGAAATTACATCTTTGTTTGGATACAGGAATCTTAGGATACGTTAAGCGTTAGATATAGGATTCTCATTCTTAATTCTGCATTACGTCGAATTACCATGAGCTCTTCTCTTTTCTCATTTTGACAGTGTATTGAAAATTACTGATTTCTCATAAATGCATTTAGATTTTGATTCGATGCTTTTGGATTGTCATTTCATTACAATTGAAAGAATACGTGACTTCAGCGTTGTAGCTGTTATTTTTTTACTCGTAAAGTGTGATTTCTCTTTAAGCTCGGGACATATTCACTAGTTACGCCTCACCATTTGCTCAAGTTCCGCGAAAAAACCGGTGAAAACCGTGTAAAAGGTCTCCAGTCTCACAAGATATTTATCTTGATAACATCGTATGAATTAATTATAATGTTTTCTTCAAGTTACGGTGTATCGTTGCATATGAAATATTTATTTGAAAGTAAAGTTATTTTGGTATACGAAAGTTCATAGGTCTTATAAGTTACAATTCAGAATGTTCAGACCCTGCTTATAGCAGTCGTGATGTATGCACGAATTACAAATTTTATTTCATTTTTTCAGTGGGTTCAGTAGAAAGTGTTTCGTATACAGGGTGTTTCCGTAAAAGAGTGCAAAAATGTAACAGCACATAGACAGTGCTCCACTGAACAATTTTAGGTAAGAAACCTGGGGTCGGAGAAGCCAGCTTAAGGAGATACGGAAGTATACTTGTCTGCTGCTTTGTCTAGCTGTCGAGCTTATGTACAACTAAGGGTGCGTACAGGTTTACACGTACTATGCTGTGTATTTACATCTACATTCTTTATTTCCTGCAAGAAAACAAGGAGAACGAGCCTTATTACTAGTAAGTAATGATGCAGGTTATGTTTACTTTACTTGTCCATAAGGTGGCTCACATGTATCGTGGTTACATTGTTCCATGAGAAACGTACTGTGAATCAACGACAGATCCACTCATTACCCAGTGCTATTCTGAGACGTACAGTACAACGCGATTGAGCCGTACCGGTTCAGTTCGCAGAACTCACTGTCATGTACCTTGTGTATGGGGAAGTACGTTGCAATGTTCTCGCTGCTGAAGAGCTGTACAGGGAACGATTTCGTAACAGGCATCATCCGTCATGACGAGTATTTATTTCTCTCTGTCGACGACTACGGACGACTGGTTCATTTGGACATGGCAACATGAGGACCACTCGCACAACCAATTTTGAAGAAGTGTTGGAGCATGTTGTAGCGGACCCCACTACAACTACTCGCCGTATTGCACGTGAAATAGGCGCTGCTCATACCATATCACCCACAAAGAGTCCCTTCAGTGCTTGTGACTGACTTTGCACAAAGGGTCGCATTGTGTCAGTGGTTGCTCCAACAACGGACTGATCGACCGGACTATCTCCAAATCGTGCTGTTTACTGACGAGGCCTCATTTGATCGTGATCTTTCGAACAGCCAAGTGTGGGATGTAGAAAACCCTTACACTGTAGTAGAGTCACACCATCAAGTACGTTTTGCTGTTAATATCTGGTCCGGCATTATAGGCGACAATCTCATTGGACCATCTAAATAGCCACCTGTACATGAGATTCGTGCAAAGCGTTCCAGCTGAGTTGTTGGAGAACATACCACTGGATGTCCGTGATAGGGTGTGGATGCAACTTGACGGCGCACCATCTCGTTTTAGAGTGGGTGTCCGCAACCATCTCAGCGCTGTATTTCCTGGTCGCTGGATTGGAAGGGGAGCCTGTGAGGTCACCTGACCTGAATCCTCTTGATTATTTCCTATAGAGATATCTAAAAGCCGGCCGCTGTGGCGGAGCGGTTCTAGGCACTTCAGTCTGGAACCGCGCCAACGCTACGGTCTCAAGTTCGAATCCTGCCTCGGGCATTGATGTGTGTGATGTCCTTAGGTTAGATGGGTTCAATTAGTTCTAAGTTCTAGGGGACTGATGACCTCAGATGTTAAGTCCCATAGCACTCAGAGCCATTTAGATATCTAAAGTCACTTGTGTATAAGACCGCACTGGATACGGAGATGGATTTAGTTACCAGAATTGTAGCTGCCTGTGGCGTGATTCGAATACACCAGGGCTACTCGTCAGGGTACGTTAGAATTCACCAATTTCATGCTTGCATGGAGACTGATGGGTGTCGGTTTGAGCACATTTTCGAAGATACAGTACAAATGGTACGTTCATTGTGTCAATGATGGTATTTGCAGTTAACAATAACTAGTGTGAATAAAAAAGTATACAGTGATGTGATTTTATTCCTATTATCTCGTTAAGCTGGCTTCTCCGACACCAGGTTCCCTGTAGGAGCTGAAATTGTCCAATGGAGCATCCTCTATGTCCTGTTAAATTTTTGTGCTATCTGACGGAAACTCCCTGTATATTTCTTTGAGATTCGAGTTTTAGAAATGTTATATTCTGTCAGTTGTTTATTTGACGAATTGGTTCTTTGTGAAGTTATTTCACTGAGTGGTTTCTTGCGGAAGGTGCGCACGGTTGGCAGTGAGATATGGTTGTCATGAGTAGTTGTATGGAGCAGCCTTGTATCACACCAGCCAAGAATGTGATGAATTGACACAGCTTATGGACTGAATATACTGCTTGTAGAATCACCATTTCGCATCAGATGGCAGCAAATGTGGAAAAGATGCCCAAAAGAATCAAAAACACATCAATTATTTAGCTTCCCAGGGAGGGAAATAAGAATACGATCAGTTGCCACACATTATAATTGCCCTAGCCTAACTCTTGAAATAGTGTGGATTAGGGAGTAGCAATTCTTAAGCAAACTTTTCTTCATAACAGTACACCGATCTTTCTGCTTATCACACCATTTTTTTTTTGCTCGTCACAGTCTGTACCCATACTAATACATTACAGTCTGTAATCACTAAAAACTCTTGTACAGACAGGGCTTAATTGCGTCTGGATCTCCCCGCAATGGCTTTCCGGCACCTCCAAGGGAATTCTTTATGGACTCACTGGAAAAACTGGCATCGGAGTTTTAAAAGAGCACACACGTATTAAATCCCAATGTTAACTACTGGTAGAGCTTGCCGCTGCGTCAGCGCCAGTGAATGCGACAGTGGTTGACAAACTTAACGGAATAGGCAGGTTCGTGGGGCGAAGTAATGTGTGTGTGTGTGTGTGTGTGTGTGTGTGTGTGTGTGTGTGTGTGTGTGTGTGATGGGTGGGGGTGAAGGCGGTGGATCTATAGTTGTGCATTGCTGCACCCAAAATAGAGCCTCTACAGCCACCGATTTGCAGCTGACTTCAAACTTTTGACCTGTTCTACTGTGTCCAGTGCGCACACAGGCCAACATCAAGGCGCGGTCACTGCTTAACAGTATTTGTTATTTAACAGCTTTTTCGCACCGCTGCGGTTATGTATTGTTTATTCACTTTACAATATCAGTTCACTTCCTAATGACTGTATGCACTAACGGTTTAATGTCCATATTGCTGATCTGCGTATATAAATATGTTCGCTTAATATCGCATTGCCAAACATGACTTCCAAATCTACATCTCAAATCACTCGCGATCGCAGACTACCCTGAACTTACATAAAATTTTCTTTTCAGAACACAAATGTCATATGACCAAAAAATACGATAAATTCGATTAGCACCTCTCTAACTCATGTGCACAGACATAGATAACACAGAGTGTCTTTTGTTTCCTTATTTAAATGTTTCTACACTGATTCCACTTATAGCAAGATCATAGAGGCAAGCATTCGAAAGAAATACCAAAGAAACCAGTAACATAAAAAACAGCAGCTAAAATCTGCACAAAACTTTAAACCTACTTCTTACAATATTGCCCAGTTTAGGCTTTCTCATAGCAGAATTACAATTGACGATTTTTTTAATACCATACAACTGTTAACTACATGCATAAAATAGTATATCTGACTTTTCCAGTCCAGAAACGGAAATAATGAAACTGAAATAAGAATTAATTATACGAAAATCACCATTAAAGTTCCTTTCAATTCTTCCATCTCGACAGTCTTTCTTTCTGTACTACTATGCTATCACCTTACTTCGAATGCCCTCCCTGTTTTCTAGTTATTACCATATTCCTGAGCCACTATTCAGAAGTGTACTTACAGTACAGTCATCACTCATTACATTTCAATCCATAGAAAATCTTACTTCCCTCTTTCAAGTAATTAATCTACACTACAGTCGATACATACGTTAGCATGTACAGGTCATTCCCATTAATCACACATCCAGACTTGTCCTACTGAAATTTTAAGTACTGCACTGCACTCCGCCTTCAGGCCATAAGTGGCCCATCGGGACAATCCGACCGCCATGTCATCCTCAACTGAGAATGCGGATAGGAGGTGTGTGCGGTTGGCACACCGCTCTCCCGTTCCTGATGATGATTTTCTTTGACCGGAGCCGCTACTGTTCGGTCGAGTAGCTCCTCAGTTGGCATCACGAGGCTGAGTGCACCCCGAAAAATTGCAACAGCACATGGCGGCCCTGATGGTCACCCATCCAAGTGCCGGCCACGCCCGACAGCGCTTAACTTCGGTGATCTGACGGGAACCGATGTATCCACTGCGGAAATCCGTTGCCTGAAATATTAAGGAACACGTTATTTTACTACATATACACTGTTTATTTGTATGCACTCTTATATACACACTCACATGTGCGGCACTAATTAAAGTGTTTTTTGTTTGGTCCAAAATGAGTTAAGCGATAAGCTCCAGTATTTTACTGATTTCGCTCTTGATGGCCAGCCTTTAGGCTGAAGGAATTGGGTGAGAGGTGTGGCAGAAGGTCTGGTGTGGACTGACACTGAGTTGGCACTGGTACCCCTGTATTAAAATAAGGACAATAACTCAGCAGAATACTTGTTAAGACAGCACTTCGTTCATCGTTAAGTACATTGAAGCGCCAAAGAAACTGGTATAGGCGTGCACATTCATATAACAGATATGTAAACGGGTAGAGTATGGTGCTGCGGTCGGCAACGCCTAAATAAGACAACAAGTGTCTGACGCAGTTGTTAGATGGGTTACTGCTGCTACAATGGCAGGTTATCGAGATTTATGTGAGTCTGAACGTGGTGTTATAGTCGATGGACCAGTGATGGGACACAGCATCTCCGAGGTCATGCTGAAGTGAGGATTATCCTGTACGACCATTTCACGAGTGTACAGTGAATATCAGGAATCCTGTAAAACATCAAATCTCTGACATCGCTGCGTCTGGAAAAAGATCCTCCAAGAACGGGACCAATGACGACTGAAGAGAGTCGTTCAGCTTGACAGAAATGCAACCCTTCCCGCAAATTGCTGCAGATTTCAATGCTGGGCCATCAACAAGTGTCAGCGCGTGAACCATTCAACGAAACATCATCAATATGGGCTTTAGGAGCATAAGGCCCACTAGTGTGCCCTTGAGGATTGCACGACACAAAGCTTTACACCTCGCCTGAGACCGTCCACACTGACATTGGACTGTTGATGACTGGAAACATGTTACCTGGTCAGACGAGTCTTGTTTCAAATTGTATCCAGCGGATGGACGAGTACGGGTGTGGAGACAACCTCATGAATACATGGACCCTGCATGTGAGCAGGGGACTGTTCTTGGAGGCTCTGTAATGGTGTGGAGTGTGTGCAGTTGGAGTGATATGGGACCCCCGATACGTCTAGATACGACTCTGACAGGTGACACGTAAGCATCTTGTCTGATCACTTGGATCCATTCCCATGCCCATTGTGCATTCTGACGGACGTGAGCAATTCCAGCAGGACAATGCGACACCCCACATGTCCAGGATTCCTAGGGAGTGGCTCCAGGAACTCTTCCTTGTTTAAACACTTCCGATGGCCACCAAACTCTCCAGACAACAACATTATTGAGCATATCTGGAATGCTTTGCAACGTGCTGTTCTGAAGAGATCTCCATCCCTTCGTACTCTTACGGATTTATGGAGAGCCCTGCAGGATTTATGGTGTCAGTTCCCTCCAGCACTAATTCAGACATTAGTCGAATCCATGCCACGTCGTGTTGCGGTTCTTCTGCGTGCTCGCGGGGATCTAGACGATTTCAGGCTCTTGCACCAGTTTCTTTGGCTCTTCAGTGTATATGGACTCTATTACCTTGTTTATTACTCACCCCTCCGTATTAGTAGCAATAGTTATCTCAGGTTGCTATCTGATCAAAACATGATTCTCCCTGCCCATAAATTCAATGTTTAGCCCATAGAAACAGTTATAATGTTTTTGCTAATTTTGCCACAACCTTGACTCTGTCAATTACCAGTTTACATCACCCTGCGGAGAGATCAATATTTGCCTTTCTCTCACGTAGGTAATCAGTTTGCTGTTAGGAATGTTCCTACGGTGTCTGCATTGCCTGTTTCGACTGATACGCATACTTGACACTTAGGTTACACCATTTGATGCCATTTCTCCCAGAATCCGGCAATTAATTACTAGCAAGTTAGAAACATCTATACTTTTACCCCCTCAGTCATACGAGTCAGTGGAGATCACACAAGCCGCTTCACCTGTGTCTAGTATAATCGTGGTTAGGATATTCACATAAGCATCTAATGTAGACTGCCACACGGTAATGTGTCGATTGCCACATTTAGCAGTGTTAGAGTACAGCTCCTCTCAAATGTCACATCCCTTGTCATGCTATGGATAGTTTGTTACTGCTCATATTATGTTCCTCATCACCAATTTTGGGCTTACTGCGGTCACAGTTCGTTTTCTGAATTGGAAATGAACGGTCCATTCCCAGCATCTTCCACATTTTTATCCGGTACCGGAGTACTCCACTTGTGATTCGTGTGTTTATCCTATCGCTGATTCTGCCACTAGCGATTACGAATACTTTTCACATAATCTAGATTATAGCTGTTATGGTGAGGGTTCTTCTGCCTATTGAAATGTTTGTTGTTTTTCTATCATTTATTATTTCTGTGGTTATTACCACAGGGCTCCCAAGGTGCGTCCTGCTGACCATTACGATTGTCATAGTGGTTTTGGTCCATGTGTTATTGTTATTGCTTCATTGTTACTGTTTCTTACATTCCGCGAAGAGGCTTTTGCTTCTTCATGGATCAAGTCTATAGAATCTAACACTGACATGAACTCCTCAATTCCGATGCACTGAGCAATTTTTCTCAGCTATGTACAGGCAAATTCGCCTTTAATATTGTCACCACATTCCAATGCAACATAGGGTTATCTCAGTAGCTTGTCTTGTTTGAATACTTCCTGAGACTACCATGGTGTGCCTAGAACGGTTCCAGATTAAAGACGAATTTATAAATCCGTTTCTGCACTACTGCAGACCAATATTTGGACGGAGCAGTCGTTTAGAACTGCTACCTCAGGAGCCAATAACTTGGCGGTCCGTTGGATATATCTTGTGACAAAGTCTATTCTTTATGCTTCTGATCAAGATTGTGACATTACTCCGCGACACAAGATATACATTCTTTTTATCGGGTATAAATATCTGGAACTACCTATCTCTTATTAAATTTACTTCATCATAATGGAAGTGAAGTGTCGTACAGTCCCCCTTATCACAACGTGAACTGTGCACTAATGGAGTTAAAGGGTCGGTGAGCACACGATGCATCTTGTTCAGCATTAGTCAAGGAAAGAAATTTTGCTAGGAGTCTAGTGCAACTAATTTGTCGTCATGTACTATCTCTTTCACTTCGGAACACTTTTTTTACACTTGTTAATTGCTCACTAAAAGCAGTTTTGGATAGTGGAGAGTATTGATCCATTTTCGCAGTTACTTTACGCAGTTGTATCTCCATACGAACGTCGTAACTGTTATATCCCGGTGACATTTCCTACAAATTGTATTAATAACTTCTTAGTATATCGTATCGGCTAAATGAGAGGTTTGCTTGTCCTCTTGAGACATCCAAGAAGCTAAAGCTTCCACTAACTGCTTTCTTTGTAATTATCGTTCAGCAGCAAAGTTGTTTACTTTATTACAGAGCTGCTGAACAGATTCGGTTGGACAGGACTGCGTACGTTTAGCCTCACTATTTTCCGCTAATGTTGCGTGTCAACTTTAACGCTTCTGTTTCATACGCCATTTCCTTAGCCAAAGCATAATGCTTTGTTAAAAGTTTGGCCATCGCTAACGAAATAGCGTCCTGTTTTCTAGCCTCTGTGTCTTGTTTGGCAATAGTTTGGGAAACTGGGCAAATTCTAAGTTCTTTAGACACCGCGTATCTTATGCTTCTAAATTCACCAACTCTGCTTAATACTACAGCTTAATACGACAGTTAATACGACAGCTTAATACGACAGCTTAATAGGACAGACATAATCGAAGACGCCATCTCCAATTTTCTAAATAAAATAGATCTGTCGATTGATTAGCCTAAGCGACTTTCCCATCCAAATCCAATTACATTATCTTCGGTAGCGTCTCTGTTGTGGTTCTTACCATATCCTGGATTTAATAAAATGTCTAGAGCTATCACGTTCTCCCTTACTGAAATAAGTAGCTGAAAAACCAGGTACTGGCAGGCTAATTATTTGCAACTGTAGCCAAGAGTTCATATGCGTGGAATTCATTTTTGACTTAAACATCTTTGTGTACAACGTTTGAAGCAGTGTGTTTGGGGACATGAAGAGCTTATTTCCTTAGGAATGAGATTTTCACTCTGCAGCGAGTGTGCGCTGATATGAAACTTCGTGGAAGATAAAAACTGTGTGCCGGACCGAGAGCCGAACCCGAGTTCGAGTCCCTGTCCGGCACACGGTCTTAATCTGCCAGGAAGTTTCAGCTTATTTTCTTCACTAACACGGGAGAGATTCCCACAGAGCTGGCCGTGCGGAATGCAACTGACACTAAGCTCCATGCTTGCAACACTCAGCGTATGGCCTTGTGCTTTGTTTATGGTCTTGTGATAACATAAGCTCACCGAAAAATATACACGTTTAAAGCGAAATGGCAAAGAATAAAAATTCGCTCACTTGCACCACTTCCCGTCAAAATTTCCGCATCTATGGAGAGAAGTAACCCTAAGTCTTGTACCAATACACAGTTTTAGTGGGTTTTAATTTCAAAACAGAATAATTGGGTCGTCGCTTTCCAAATTAATTTTGTGTGATTGAAATCCAAGTGCGCTGAAAGTGATTAAAATGCATTTAATTATTTGTAATCATATTGTTCCATAATTCTGTTAATAGAGATATACTCTACACTTCTCCCTCAACATGAGTAATTATATCATAGCTAGTTCTTGCACCTTGATAGCTTCGAGGTTTCAATATAGCCCTTTTACAATGCCAGCAGATTTGATGAAGTGACATTCACTACCGCATGTTCACTGTTAAGTGCATCCGCGTGATGTGGCGTCACAGACTTGAGCACTTCAAGCATTCTCGTACCTCTTCTACCTTGTTCCCCGCGGTACAACAGATAGTGCAGGCCTACAATTGCCACATAAAGGATTCTAAAACCACTCATAGGTTGATCATTGTGTCGAATATCTCTGTGGATTGTATCAACCACCTCTACCGTTCCTCGATTAGGCACAGTGCACTCGTCCCTTATTATTAAGCAGAGATCGCGCACAACCCTGGCTTTGTCGCTCTTCCTAGAGAGGTCACATATTCTGTGTTCATTAATATCCAAATCTATCGGGATTTTAAACACTGTATGAGCAGTTTTACACCGGGTAACAAAGTGGCTGTTATGCACCGTGAGGTCACATCGAGTGCTATTTTACCTTGGCTCGTAAATGTGCCAACACGACTTTAGTGAGGAATATTTTTCGTGCCTCACCAGCTGCATCCGGAAACAGAATTTCTCCTATATTACTGTCTACAGCCTGACAAAGGCGTTAGAATGATTTGCGCCATTCTTCCGTTGTATTTTGCACTCCCTTTTGGAAAGTTTACGTAAGTTCTGCTGGATTATAAATTATTTTCGCTGCATGCTCTCTATTGATGCGTTGGCTTTCTACTGTGGCGCTGGCAAACCGTACTGAAGAAGAGTATTTTCTTATTAGGGACGTAGACAATTTCTGAGCAGCCACCAATCTTTGATTAAGATCACAATTACGCAAACTATCCTTCAGTTCGCCTTCAATATCTTGTCCGAATTTCTACAAAAGTCTTCCCCCAGCTTGTCCTGATATTGAATTGATTGACTGTTCCGTAGGTTCTTGGTAGAAAATTTTATGCATTATGAATGAAACTTAGAAAATGCTGGTATAATATTCTACAATATTTATCATTTGTTACATGAACCGG
This sequence comes from Schistocerca nitens, assembly GCF_023898315.1. Classification (NCBI taxonomy): domain Eukaryota; kingdom Metazoa; phylum Arthropoda; class Insecta; order Orthoptera; family Acrididae; genus Schistocerca; species Schistocerca nitens. Next base: position 352,511,470 of record NC_064619.1, read on the forward strand.
TTTACGGCTGTTACGCTGTCATCAGGTACTAAGATAAGGATGTGGTGCAGTGAAATTTTGATGGATCAACGATTTTAAACTAGTGCATCTGCAGAGTATCTCAGTTTCCACATATGAAAAATGTTAATGCTAGAATTAGGAATACAACAAGAAAGATTATTTCAGTATAACTGAGATGTAACATTATATAGCTAATATAAAATATTAACTAATGAACTAAGATAAATTACGACAGCTGCACATAGAGGAAAATAATTGAACATTAAACTTTGGAGATATATTCCAGAGATGTGGCTGATCAAAATAATGTTGTCTTTAATAGGTCCTAAATTACAAGCAGATAAGATGTAATAGTGATATTAAGAGGGTGAATGAAGCACCTGTGATCATACCAAGCAAAATTTTTTTAACACAAAGAGAGAAATTGTAATAACTGGAATGAAGGAAAATGTGGTATGTGAGTAAAAGGAGTAATTTACAACGTGGCGTGGATGGGATTACGGATAGTACCTGCAGTTAGAAGTAGCGAGTAAGTGAACTGAATCTGGTTATCCATTTCTAAGCCTGCGTTGATGGACATGTGTTTATTAATTTTCATTATTTTAAGATAGTTCATCTTCCTTCCTTTATGAATGTGGTGTAACACTTCATGTTTTACCTTCTTTAAGCAGAACGTCAGCAAAAGTAGAGCCCTGTTTTCTAAGTTTCCAACTTCTGTGGTGTTGCTTCAAGCGTGTACATATTACCTTGATATTTTTTCCAGCATCAGGAAAGGCAGAAAACAGCCCCTGCTACAAACCAGAAAAAAAATGACGCAAGCGATGTGGATTGTCACTAACGCAGGCTTCAGTTAGAGCGTCTTCCCAGTGCTTGCCCTCATCAAGTAAGTGTCACCCTCGGCAAGTGTCTCTGTTAGTGAAATATGCAACCCCATTAACCGTTTGTAGATTGGAAAGGAGAAGTAAGTCCACTCGCCGTATGTAAAAGGAAGCGCAAGTTGAAACATTCGGCGTTGTTTGTATGAACCTCATACTCTACCAATAACGTGTTCTTTAAATACATCAGGCTCACCATCTATAGCTCTGCCGCGCCTACAATTGATGACACCTCACCGCTTATCGTAAGTATAGTATGATGGAACATCATCATATGACATAGTTTTCACAAATTCTTCGATTACACAAGGCCTTAAGTATGAAAGCAATGTTATTTGTCTAGGGTTTTCTAACCGATAGGTAATATTTTAATGTTGGATTCTTCCTTTACTTCTTGGTATAACAATTCGATATTTAAGGTTGAATAAAAAGTACACTGCAAATACATTCCTCGGGTTTCCGCCGTATCCCACAATATTTCATCGTTGCAACTGCTCGACATCTTCAGGTGGTGATAGCTCTGTTGTCACTGCTGTAAGACGCGACTGCAGTGACAGCAGCAACTATTGAGCAGTTGCATCGATGAAATATTGTGGGATTTACATAATGTGATCAGACGTCAAACGCGACAAATGTAAGAGTTTTTGCAAGAGATCCGTCGGGAAAGCTCTAAAAGTCAGCAGCTCACTTTTTTTTGTTCTGCTCATTTAATCAAATATGTAGAACAAAAACAGTTTACTTATTATTCAGCCTTAAACCGATTGGTAATATTTTGGGATTAAAATGTATTGACTGTCCTCCTCCAAGATGAACACCAAGATGAATCACAAATGGGCGTCTTTCTTGTACAGGGGAACTGAAAATGGGCGTTACTGCCTCTGAAGGGCTTTTGTATCGGCACTATTAAAACATTGTCACTTGGTCGTGTTTATTTCTCACCCCAAATATGGCTTGGTTACCACCCTTGTTCAAGTATTTGCAAATGTTTTTGACAGTTACAACGCTGTTGCTATTCGATGTTAACGTGAGCTTGAAATGTTTTGGACAATATCGGAAAATAAGTGCACGACCCATCTGTTGTCCAAACAGTTTCCTGTTCCCGTGATCTTAGTGTGGCTGAAAATCGACCTTGTCTAGGTGATCGTCGACGATAGAAAGAATATCCATATTCTTCTCTTTTTGTTTTTCTATGCCACTGCTCTTGGTTCAAATGGTTCAAATGGCTCTGAGCACTATGGGACTTAACATCTGAGGTCATCAGTCCCCTAGAACTTAGAACTACTTAAACCTAACTAACCTAACCTAGCGGTCACGCGGTTCCAGACTGAAGCGCCAGAACCGCACGGCCACACCGGCCGGCGAACTTGCTGAGCAAAGTACATTTGCATTGAGTACTATGTATTTCGATGCAGAGGTTTCAGCTGGCTCCCACTCCGAAAAATGTGAGCGTATTTATCTCTTACTTTGCACTGACGGTATTTTTATGTCTTTATGTCACACGATGACGGGACATACATAGAAATGAGTAGTCATATGGCGTTATGGCAGGTGAAATGATGAATTTTACTATGACGGTTGTGAAATACTCGGAAAGTACACCGAAATTTAATCAAATGTCACTATTTGATGGTCTTTGGGATTGTACGTCCCTGTTTATTACGTACCACTCTCTACAGATTCGGAGGATGAAGTTGTCCATCTGTGGAGGAGCTTTATCCATGAAAGTATCTGATTCTAGGACTCAAAGCAGTATCGCCGCTCTTAAGGAACTCACTATCGCTCCTGCTTCTTTTTTCCCCCAATTCCTTAAATTATCGTGTTCACGGATTACTCTGTTGCTGCTTGGTAGAACAAGAGGCACAAAGTATTTTATTAGAAATATACACTGTCCAGTCACATTAATGTGACCCGCGCCCATGTTCGACGCCAACGTACAGTTGTCGCTCGCAGACGGCAGGGGGCAGGTCCTACAGAGAAAACATAGCTTATATGAGGATGAGTGATGCTTCGTATGAAACAATCGAATTAAATACTAAATAGTAAAGTGTGTCTGTGGGGACGTGAACAACAGTGCAGATGTCGTAATGCGGAAACGGAGCTATTTATCTATTGTTCAAAAGGTAATGATCATTGGCTTCCCGAAACGGCTAAGTTTGTAAACTGTTTACGTGCCGCCGTGCTTAAAGTACACTCTGCATGGCAAACTAGCCCTATCCAACAAAACAGGAGCCGAGGTAGTGTGGTGCACCACGGACCATAGGTGAGAGGGATGAACGACGGCTGTGGAGATGTGTACGGGCGAACAGACGTGCAGCTGTTGAGAAACTGACCGCCCAAATGAACCAAGTAGCCACCAATAGTGCCTCCTCAACTTAAGCGAACGTTGCTGCGTACGGGGCCTCCGCAGAAGGTTCCTGTTCATTGGCGACGAAGACTGGAATTTGCGCGCTGATACTGCAACTGGACGTCTACTGACTGGAGACAGGTGGCCTTTCCCGATGAATCACGTTTTATGCTGCATCTGGCACGTGGCCGCTGGCAGGTGCGGCGTTAACGTTTGACTGCAAAGAGTCTGCAACAATCGTCGGAGCGTTATGAACTGGGGAATGTTTTCGTGTGCCGGCCGAAGTGGCCGTGCGGTTAAAGGCGCTGCAGTCTGGAACCGCAAGACCGCTACGGTCGCAGGTTCGAATCCTGCCTCGGGCATGGATGTTTGTGATGTCCTTAGGTTAGTTAGGTTTAACTAGTTCTAAGTTCTAGGGGACTAATGACCTCAGCAGTTGAGTCCCATAGTGCTCAGAGCCATTTGAACCATTTGAACCAATGTTTTCGTGGCATTTCCTGGTGATATGTCATTTTTGAAGGCACAATGGACCAACACAAGTATGGATTTACCGTTGGGTCCACATATCTCCTCGGCACGACAGCAGCTAATACATCGTATCACAAAGCTCACACTGTACTTACGTGATTCGAAGAACACCACGATGAGTTTACTGTACTCTCCTGGTCACCAGACTCTCCATATTTAAAGCCAATCGAGAATCCGAGGGGCCACCTCGATCGGGTTGTTGGCGCTATGTATCCCTATCGACTAAACAATAGCGCAGCTGATTACTGAACTGTAATGGGAGTACCTCTAAATCTCTGTACCTTCTAGAACCACACAGATTCTCTCTCTCTGCATATCTCGCGACGGTCCGTGCTGCGAAATGTGGTAATTCAGGTTTTAGACAGATGGTCACATTAATGTAACTGTACAGTGTATGCCTCATGATACACTAAATTTCAATAAAAATACTATGGATATTAAAAGCAAGGGAAGAGGTATAACAGAGACATACGTCCTACAGAGAAAACGTAGCTTATGTGAGGATGAGCGATACTTCGTATGAAACAATCAAATTAATTATTAAATATTAATTGTTGTGCATATAATATTTAATGTAGTTTATTACTTATCTTGAACTAAATCGGTTTTGAACTACTAGCGATTGATAATGATCTACCAAACCAAAGAGAAAGGTCTAAGTCCTCTGCCACCCCATGTGGAAACAGTAGATATCACATTAACTTTAAGTAATTAGTGACGGGTGCCCAGAAAAGAAAGGAGGCACAAACGCAGCTTCGAAAGGAGCAGAGACGATCAACGAGGCACTTGCACTTTATAGATAAAATATATGTGAGTGGTAGTGGAGAACTGGTGGTTACGTGAATCTCGCTGCAAAGTTTCTTATATAAGTCATTATTTTTCAACAGCATGTGAGCGTCACAGAAACATCGCTGCAAAGTTTCTTATATAAGTCATTAGTCTTCAGTGCGACGTGAATGAAAAAAAAAGAAAAACATTAGATAGAAGAACAAAGTGCATTCTGAAGCCAATGAGCACGGACATAGCAGAACTAAGCAGTTTCTCTAGGACTAATAAAGCGCAACGTAAGGAGTAAAATTAATTCGTTGATTCATGGAATTTTTCCATCCACCGTAAAAAATAATATGGATGGTAGACCATCCATTTTAAACACATTGCGTCTCTGGACGACAGCGACAAGAAAATTAAGCTCTTCCGCTGCTATTTACTGACATTTGGCAGCACTTTAATCGCTGTCACAAGGGACACACAAAACTTGTAACTGGACACTCTATGTAAATGTTGATACCGTCGTACCCTTGTAAAGTCTATTTGGCGTTGGTTTATTTTAATTTCGTTGTCGTCGTATGAGGAATTCTTGCTAAGTACTAGCTAGATGCTGGACTATCGATCACATCAGTTACAAGAGAATTAATGCAATGCAGCGGAGTCAGAATGACTGGAGTGTTCATTGATCCAGCCGGAGGTAATGATGACAGTGTCGGGCAGAAGATATGTAGAGCCAGTTAGACAACCGTCGTACAGTTGCAGAAACAATGAGGAACCCTTGATGGTGGTGTGTGCTCTGTTCAGCACATGGTTTCAGATGGGCAGCGTCCAAAGCAGCCACTCCAGGTAGGGAGCACAAGTTCCACTGTCAGTGGCGTGTCTAGCCTGTGTCGGCTGCCAGCAGGCAATGATGGTCACGTCCTTAGTAAGTTGAATACGTAGTCTGGCATGGATGGTCCTCTATGGTCCTCTCAGTGCAATAAGCACCTGAGGCTGAAGGCGAACCAGGAGCTGCAGGGTAGGTGATACAGTGATAATGGCCTTCAGTCTCAAGCCTACAGGAGAAGCGTGGGCATTCACAGGCCAGGCAGAGTCTTGGCCGTGAGTCTGGAGCATGTGCGAACCATGGGCCTCTGGGTAGGTGCACTAGAGTCGGCATAAATCAGCCAGCAGCTGGCCCCCAGCCAGAAGCCTCGAATTCAGCTTCTGGCACCATCAGGAATAGAAGCAGCACGCGGTTCCACTGCTGTCGGAACTGATGTCTATTAGACGTACTTTGGAGACCGACATCAGGTATATCACTGTCATGGAGTACCTCTCCGATCTGGTTGCAACCGTGACAGACTCTGTTTTGCCGGAATGGCCAGTATTCATGGTTGCTTGTCCCATCCCTGTTATGACACGAAATCATTCTTCTGCACATGGGCTAAGAAAGTGGCATGGTGCCAGGCTCGGAAATGTGATAAACCAGGACACCAGTGCACAGTCTGCCAACCATACTTTGGTGTGTCCACTATATTCTAGCCCTGGCAGTAGCTTCAATGCCAGACATGCTTTCCAAATGCTTGGCCTCGTGTTTCAGGCGCCAAATTTAAAAGGAAGGCAGACACAACAGCAATACGCCTCCAAACCTTGGAAAATCAAGTCCACTGGACCATTTAATGGTATCATTTCTGGAAATCAGTTACAATATATCTTCCATTTTCACATTTATGTACATTTCATTCAGGTTCCTCTAACTCAGATCGAAATACAGTGTCCATGGCTGGCATACTTAATCAATAGTCGTTCGCTAAGGATTACTCATTTGGCTGATACTTGGTGTACAGGGATATCAGGTGGGCAGAGAGTTCCTCGTCTCAGACAGATATAGGATGCACGGAAGAGAGCCAAACCGAAGATAGTTCAAGAAGTTTGAATGCTTATTGCCACAACTCTGTGATGATGATAGCTGCATCCAAGAGTAGCTGGATACTGGTGTACAAGTCAGAAAAACTGGAGAGAAATGATGGCGATGCAACGTGGGAAGACCGCCTATGGACGGGACGTAAACCACGCCAGAGCCGAGCAACGGGGCTGACCAAACGGTGGACATAACATAACAAGAGAAAGTCAATAGCAACCTGTGTAACAATGAAGTGCAACGAACTTTCGACACATATGTCAACAGGTCAAGTTCGAGCCACAAATTGAGTAGGGACCAAAGAGGAATACCAATACCAAGGCAAAGTTGTCGACGAGTAGTCAGTGGTATGGTGGAGATAGTAACGAACGCTATCAGAGAAAGTACACGATTGACTGAGCTGTCGAGTTGAGGCAGTATTTCTGCCAGTTGCAAGGGACACTATTGGCTGGTGTATACACATGACGAGACTAGGTGACTAGGTGAGTGCAATACTGCGGCGACACTGCCCTCTATCGACCATCAATGTCCATTTGCTTTGGAGGGCATTCGACTTCAGCCCATCCCGATACCAGATCCCGTCCCCCCCCCCCCCCAAAAAAAAAAAAAATGGTGCACATAGGTGCAAACGCCCCGGGTTGTGCTGTGGAATGTGGCAGGAAGTCTTGCGGACTGTAGGCTGTGGTGAGGAAGTATAGTTGGCTGTATCCATGAGAACAGCGCTGGAGGTGGGCGTGTCAGGGGAACCACTGATCCACAGGTAGCCAGAAGGGTGGACCAGGGCAACAATGGGACATCCACAGTAGCTGCCTGGGGTTTTGGCCATTGTCACAGAAGGTGGTGGAAGAGCAGGCCACGGAGGGGAAGTTTGTGTCTAAGGCTGAAGCTGGTTGTTGTGATGCCACTCTAGTCCCTTCTGAGTTTGGAATGATATAACTTGTCACCTTTGGCTGGACAGTACCACTGCTGATGTCCAAACCTCAGAACTCTCTTAGGAGTGGGTCCACATCATTGTATCAGGTGTGTAACACTGGGAGGGATGTGAGCGAGTTGTTGATGGCTATGCTGTCAGCAGGTACAGCAATGTCCGAGGCTGGTGACCATTGAGGTCTCTGTTGGGCTATGATTGTTCAAATGGTTCAAATGGCTCTGAGCACTATGGGACTCAACTGCTGAGGTCATTAGTCCCCTAGAACTTAGAACTAGTTAAACCTAACTAAGGACATCACAAACATCCATGCCCGAGGCAGGATTCGAACCTGCGACCGTAGCGGTCTTGCGGTTCCAGACTGCAGCGCCTTTAACCGCACGGCCACTTCGGCCGGCCTATGATTGTTAATCGGTGTGAGTGTTCAAAAACAAAATAAGAGCTGCTGTAGTGATGAAGGATTGGATAGACTTCATCTGCTGCTATAAAGTCTGGATCAGCTTCGTCATTGGAAGAAGGGTGGAATGGAGGGCTACAGATGTGTTTCATGCCATTTGTGGCACAGAAGTCCTTGCACGCAGAGTCCAGAAAAACCACACAATGTGCATCTTTCTCAGTATCCAAAACGAAGACAGCATTCACAACCGAGAGTCAGTGAGAAAGCTGTTTCCAAGGGTGGAGCTGTGTAATCATCTGATGAGTGAGATAATGGGGCGAGCCATAGATTACATAGCGAAGGACATGTCACAGAGTGGGGTCCTGGAGCATTGCAGCAGCAAACACATGTGGCTGTAAGGGGGAAACCATACACCTTATGTTATCATTTGACACTGATATAGAAGCAGAAGACCTCCTGTTGGTCGAAATCAGCGTCTGGTCCACCTGGTGGATGGGACAATGTGTCAGCACTGGAATGCTGGGCTGCTGGATTCTACTGGTTAGTGGTGAGGTATCGGCCTGTTTGCTCTGGGAGGTTGGAACACAGCCTGAATAATGCCACCAAAGGCTTGTGATCTGCACTTAGAGAGATAGGAAATTTCTTGATTGTGAAAACTATTTCCAAGAACTCCTTTTCGATCTGGGAATAGTTGTGCTGTGCCAGGGTCATATTGGATGTGTATGCTACATGCTGTTTGGAACCATCCCCATTCCTGTGTGCCAAGACTACTCCAATACTGTATCACCAGCAACAACGAATGGGCTATCAGGAGAAAAGGCCATGAGGCATGGAGCAGATGTCAGCATAGTTTTCCGTTTGATAAAAGCCTGGTTGCAGGTTGTGGTCCAGGTATAGGGGAACCATTTTTACATAACTGATTTGGGGGTTGTGCAACATGGGCTACCCAGCATAATTGTTGAACCTGCCCAAAGACGCTTGTAATTCATGTAAGTTTGTTCGGCAAGGTAAATAAGTGACGGCGGCAATGTTCTGATCAGTAGGCTAGATTCCATCTTTAGAGAGCCAATGCCCCAAGTACTCCACACCTGGCTGAAAAAAATCATCACTTCTCCAGACAAAACAGGCCTGTGGCCTGCAGGGTTGTGAAGAGAGTGCAGAGATTTTCCAAATGCTCCTGGAGGGAGGATCATGTGGCAATACAGTCATCCAAGTAGTTTTTGCAAGCCAGAATATGCTGTGCCAGCGGTTCCAGAAATCTCTGGAATATTGCAATTGCTGTGAAAATGCAAAACGGGGGTCGCTTGCACTAACACAACTGAAATAGCGTGTTAAGAACGGTAGTGTTCTGAGATATCTCATCTAAGGATAACTGGAGGTACTCATCAGCGAGGTCGATCTTGGAACAATATTCCTCGCCAGTCAGTTGCGTGAGGACAACTTCTCGCTGGAGAATAGGATAGGTTTCTATCTGCGATTGGGCATTGATGGCCGCACTGAAGTCCCCACACAAGAGAAGAGATCGATTCGGCTTATGGGTGATAACGCCAGCTACCTGCAAACGATCACGTTCCTGCTTCACGGCAGCTCGTAAGGCCACTGGAATTTGTCTGGCGCGGTAGAAACGAGGAGTAGCATCTGGCCAAAGGGTAGTGAATGCCTGAAAGTCTGAAGCACACCCAAAACTGCTGTGCAGGGGCCGTCCAGTTCCTGGAAAGGCATCACAGTGGAAACCATCTTGACTTAATCTGAGATAGAAATCCAGACGCCGTGCAGGCATCAAAGCCAAAAACGTTGGTAGCTGATGGATGGTCGACTACAAAGAACGTCACAAGCAGAGAAATGTAATTATAAGCTGTCACAATCGAGAAATTCCCACCAAGAGGAATCGCACCATCTCCATAGGCCACCAAATTGCTTGAAATCTGGGACAAATCAGTCTAACATAAGCCGCCTGCTTGATCTGCTTGATCAAAGAGACGGTGACCCCAGTGCTCACCTGAAAACCATTGTACTGGCGAGACTAGCAACCCATGAGAAACAATTTCTGTGTTAAAGGGTCACCCTGGGAAACTCCTGTCTACAGCGCATGTATCATGTCCTGATGTGGTCGCAGTGCTGGATGGGGGTGGGTCGAGCAGCTGCAACGTACTGAATGGAGGTGTCCCTTCTTGCTTCAGCCTGCACAGGATCCCCAGCGATCTGTACAGTCTGCTCGGAAGCGAGAGGAAAAACACTGGAAGTAGAAAGGCAGCAGCACCCATAGCCGTTTGAGGGGTGACAGGAGGCTCAGAATGTATAGAGATATAAGACAAATCACTAAATTGAAGCAACATGCGGGTCGTCCTACGTTTACGGTACTAAGGTAGCGTCGAGCTACCGCCAATCATGGCATTGCCATGAGTCACTCGTTAGCCAACTGTTCAGTTTCAAACAGATGAGCAATGTGCAAGATGTCCTCTAACGATGTGTTATCCAGTTTCAACGAGGCTGTGCGAACCCCCAGATCAGGTGCCAGTTGGGCCAACACATCAAGAATCACGGACCTGGCGTTGGAAGCCTTTCAACCTTGATGGGCTCAAGTAAAATGACATTTTCGGCTGAGTGCTTGCAAGTCAGTGACCCACGAGCGGTATGACTCTCCCAGCTGTTTATGATATTGATGAAATTGTAGCCTGGAGGCAACCACATGGTAGGCGCTTGGAGTAATAATTAGTCAGCAGAACGTATAACTCCTGGAAGGAGAGGGCGATGGGATCACCCAGAGGCGCCAATTTTCAGAGGAGAAAAAACGTGTCTGGCGATGCGCAAGAGAAAAAGAGTGATCGCTGCAATGAATGGTCCGTGACTTGATTTCCTTGAAATGTTGCTTCAGTTGAAGTAAATATGTGTCCATCCTCACTAAAAGGAAGAAACGACAGTATGGTATTGAGCGCAGGGGGTGCCAGGCCCTGGGACATAGCAGCCTCCTGCACACGAAGATTATCTGCCAAGAGCTGAAGCGACTTTTGTAACAAGTCCGTCTGTACATCAGCTGCTATTGTTGCTCGTGCAGGCTAACCAAGTTAGCTTCCGTGCTGTGAAACATCTTCCTCTTTCCTTGTGCGCTTGAGTAGCCGTATACAATGACAACACAAGGTGGGCAGACAGCAAGCGGGCGGGAATCAAACCCATGCCAGAGTCCAGCAACAGGGCTGGCCGAATGGTGGACTCAACACAGCAAGAACAAGTCAACAGCAACATATGCAGCAACGAAGTGCAACGAAGTTTCGACACGACTTTGTCAACAGATCAAGTACGAGCCACATTCCAAATCGAGACGAAAGAGGGTAACCAATAGCAAAGCAAAGTCGCCGACGAGTTGTCAGGAGTACGGTAGAGATAGTAACGAACGCTATCAGAAGAAGTACACAACTTAAAGATCGAGTTCATTTATGGCAGCCACGAGGGACGCTATTGGTTAGTGTATTCAGGTTCTGAGACCGTGGCGCACTCACTTGTCCAGTGCAACGCTGGGGCGTCACTGCCCTATATTGTTCATTGAGGTCCATTTGTTCCTGTGGCCATTCAGCTTCTCCGTCATCTGATTCCACAGTGATCTGCATCACGTTGCTGCACCCGCTGAAGCATGAGACTTTGTTTTGTTCTAAAGATCTGTTTTCGCAGGTCAGCTACTGGGCAGGTAGTACATCATGTTAAAAATTGTAGCTCTTGTTATGGTGAATAGAAGATGAAAAATGTGTACTGAGGTATCACAATTCGTGTTGTTTATCAGTATGCTGCTACCTCTGAGCTCCAACCATTCTATACCCTCAGGTCTTCAATGCTATTACCAGTTCACTATAACCACTATGGGTTCATACGCAGGCTATATCAATCTCTGTGAAAATAAGGTTGCTGTGCCAGGATGTACTGTGGGCATTGTTCTGCTCCTGTTGCACATAAGAATAATTGTACCTCAAAGGCTCCTGTGGCAGTTGGTTCACTTGGGATGGCATTACACAGAACGTTGTGGGAAATTCTGGGCCAAAGATAAGCAGTCACTATATGCCCATTCTAAACCTATGCATTATTGTTTAACAATAAAAAATCATCTCAGGTACACTGCCACCAAAACAAATCAACACCAAAACAAAGCAAACCCCACAGCTACGTGTGCTATGAAACAAATAACAATACTTCACAAAATAATATACTGAACAAAATATAGCTGTTACAAATCTCCTTTCGCTGTTTAGAAGTAATCAACATGCTGAAAATCATGTAAATCCCTTACTAACACCACAAAAATTGCTTAAAGACACTAAGTCGTCAGTCATCTGTGTTACCATAAGTGCTATACAGTGCAGAGTAAAATCAGAGTACCAAAGAGTCTACAAAGCATTCCATGAAACATGACAATCACATTCCCATAGAGAATAAAAAATCAGCGACAGAAATACAGTAAAGAATCACAAAATTAATATCTCAAGCAAAATTAAAATACATGAAAAACGTAAGTAAACAAAAACTTTCATAAAAAGTGCTCAGAATTCTCTGTTTTTAGATTTAAGTGCAACATCTGCAAACAGCAACCGTTACTACATTCTCCACAAAATATCAAAAACTCTAGTACTGTCATCTGACGTTCTTTGTGATATAACAGTACTCAAAGAACATGAAAAATTAATCTATGTGAACTACCTGCATGGAATTCCCAAAATAACTACTACTCTACAACACAATGACACCTAACACTGAACCTGTTACTGGTCTTTTTCTCTCACAGTGTCATTGTTAAATAGTATCCAAAATATCACAACGCTTTTTACAATCCACACATTTTAATTTTTGTGGTGTATAAGACAAGAAGTATGCACAAAACACTTTTTAACATACTGGTACTTCATCTGTGATCTTAATGCATAAAGAATTCTGCAGGCAGTTTATGCAAGTGCTTCTAGCTTGTCCTTTTTCCTCATCCACCTACCCTCTTTTGAGGACGTTCCATCATTGCCAGTGGCAATAATCTGGTCAGCGCCAGAAAGGATGAATACACCTAACACATGATGGTTGTGTGTGTCACTAACAGCAGTTTGAGACTGTATGGTGTGGTCGTTTAGCTAATCTGATATGGATCTTAGAGCTAGGAAATGAATTTTTTATTTTCCCCTTCTTAAGTATATGTCAGCATAAAAAAAGGTTCAAATGGCTCTGAGCACTATGGGACTTAACTGCTGAGGTCATTAGTCTCCTAGAACTTAGAACTACTTAAACCTAACTAACCTAAGGACATCACACACATCCATGCCCGAGGCAGGATTCGAACCTGCGACCGTAGCAGTCGCGCGGTTCCGGACTGAGCGCCTAGAACCGCTAGACCACCGCCCGAGGCAGGATTCGAACCTGCGACGGTAGCGGTCACGCGGTTCCAGACTGTAGCGCCTAGAACCGCTCGGTCACCCTGGACGGCTATGTCACCGATATGTACGATTTTCTGGTATTTTAGCATTATATTATCCCACTCTTTCTTGAACCCCAAGGGCCTTGCTATTAGCACTTTGTATTCGTTTTCTTATTTCTTTCAATGTTGTTATGAAATCTCGTATTATTTCACCTTTTTGCCTTACCTTCAGTTTGATTACCTCAAATGTCGATGGCATTTTCCCCCCATACACCATCTAGTGTGGTTATAGGCCTCTGTTGTCATGCACTTTTAAATTACATATCCAAATCACTGTGATAGCTATTCATGTGATACCTTAGCACCTTACTTACCGTTTGATGTACATACTTTGTTGCTCTGTTAGCCTGGAGATGGAGAGGCTTGTTCTCAGTTTGTGAATATATAGCAAATGGAACTGTTCATCAATTCTTACATAAATCTGGTGTCTTGACCCATCATTCTCCTTTCTGGAACACCAAACTTTAGTTTCAGTTATTTACCATCACATATCCCGCCGTGTCCACAGGCTGGTTCAGGCTAGTGATCATCACCTCATAGTGAGAGAAATGATCTATAATGATCCAGATTGTTGTGACTTAGCAAGACAGCCAAGTCACAACGAGAGGAAGCCGAAAGGCACGCGTTAAGCTCACGCAGATTGGCGTGAGGTCTGGAACAGGACAATGTCTTGAGAATTGCAATAAAGTACGAAAATCTTGTAATACTTAACTTTAATCCATAATCGGTGTACATCGCTCTTGTACAGATATAATCTCCATTTTACTATACACTGGTAATGGCGCCTTGCTAGGTCGTAGCCAATGACTTAGCTGAAGGCTATGCTAACTATCGTCTCGGCAAATGAGAGCGTATTCGTCAGTGAACTGGGGCTATCAACGTCGGCTGTACAACTGGGCGAGTGCCAGGACGTCTCTCTAGACCTGCCGTGTGGTGGCGCTCGGTCTGCAATTACTGACAGTGGCGACACGCGGGTCCGACGTATACTAATGGACCGCGGCCGATTTAAAAGGCTACCACCTAGCAAGTGTGGTGTCTGGCGGTGACACCACACAGATGTAATGGTTTCCTCTGATGTCTGGCTAGTAGGACCTAAAATGTCTATCTAGACCGTTTTTAAAGGTACAGTAGCTTCTAGCAACCTCTGCAGCAGCTGAAATTCGTGACTTAGTTCTGTGCTCATAGTATACACTTTTTATGTACTTCTGTATGTCTTGGCTACGCATTATCCATAAGTAATGCTCAGCTATCCTTCAACCTGTGGTTCTACATCCTATGTGACTAGGTAATACGTGACCATGTCCTTCCTTTAATATTTCTTGTCGCATTGCAACAGGTACCACTACGTGATGTGCAGCCATTGTTAATGTACACTACACATTGTTGTAAATGGTGAACATAGTTGTGATAGAAATATTCTGCAGTGTAACCTAAAGAATGTTGAATCCAGACATGAAAATGTGCATGTATTTCGTTGTGCAGGTTCCAGATGTCTGATTATGGGATGGATTTTCAAGCCATTTGAGTTGGTCGGCCAATACAGGGGCGATTAAAGCTGTTTGTGGATAATGCTGAAGTTGAAGTCCGATAATGTCCCAAATATGCTTTATTTGAGAAAGATCTGGAGATTCAGACACCCTGTAGAGCATGTTAGCCTACAACAGTGGTGTGTGGGGGACCATTATCTTGTTAGAAAACGCCATCTGGAATACTGTTCATGAATGGCAGCACAACAGGTCGAATCACCAGAATGATGTACAGATTTGCAGTCAGGGTCTGTGGGATGACCACGAGAGCGCTCTTCTGTCTTACGAAATCGCACTCCACGCCATAACTCCAGGTGCACTGAAGTTTGTCTAGCACCCCAGATGGTTTCGTTACAGGCTCTCAACTGTTCTCCTTCTAACAAAGACAAAGCCATGATTGGCACCGAGGCAGAAATAGCATTCACCAGAAAACACAACTGACATGTACCCTCTAATAAGCTATCACTTGACACCACGGAAATCGCAAATGGTAGTTATTTGGGGACAGTGAAATGCACGCTACAGGGCGTCTGCCTTGTAGCTATCTTTGAAGTAACCGATTTATAACGATATAACGACATGTTGTGTCAATGTGGTGCCAAATGCTACTCAAAGTGGAGCTTCAGATGCATTACGTTGTGTCAGAGCTCTATGCTGAACATGATAGTCTTCCCACTTAATAGTGCCATGTGGCCACCTGGAGCCTGGATTTCTTGTGGCCACACATTTTCGTGACCTCCAATGCTAGCAATCATATGTGGTGATTACATTCCTGCCAAGTCTTTCTGCTATTGTTAATATTTATGGTGAAACTTTCAGCTGTCATTTATTTTGCACAGTTCGCTACTAATTTTGGTTGATGACCATTAACATTCTTAGCTGGGCAAGAAAGTTATACCATAATTTAAAAAAAAGTAATATGCTCTTTTAAGGCCATCATGGTACGTAAAAAAGTCTCACAATAATAACAGCATATGATGGACCTTGGTGGGGAAGCTTGCGTGCCTCAACGATACAGCCAGCCGTACCGTAGGTGCAACCACAATGGAGGGGTATCTGTTGAGAGGCCAGACAAACGTGTGGTTCCTGAAGAGGGGCAGCAGCCTTTTCAGTAGTTGCAGGGGCAACAGTCTGGATGATTGACTGATCTGGCCCTGTAACACTAACCAAAACAGCCTTGCTGTTCTGGTATTGCGAATGGCTGAAAGCAAGGGGAAACTACAGCCGTAATCTTTCCCGAGGGCATACAGCTTTACTGTATGATTAAATGATGATGGCGTCCTCTTGGGTAAAATATTCCGGAGGTAAAATAGTCCCCTACTCGGATCTCCGGGCGGGGACTACTCAAGAGGACGTCCTTATCAAGAGAAATAAAACTGGCGTTCTACGGATCGGAGCGTGGAATGTCAGATCCCTTAATCGGGCAGGTAGGTTAGAAAATTTAAAAAGGGAAATGGATAGGTTAAAGTTAGACACAGTGGGAATTAATGAAGTTCGGTTGTAGGAGGAACAAGACTTTTGGTCAGGTGAATACAGGGTTATAAATACAAAATCAAATAGGGGTAATGCCGGAGTAGGTTTAATAGTGAATAAAAAAATATGAGTGCGGGTAAGCTACTACAAACAGCATAGTGAACGCATTATTGTGGCCAAGATAGACACGAAGTCAACGCCTACTACAGTAGTACAAGTTTATATGCCAACTAGCTCTGCAGATGATGAAGAAATTGATGAAATGTATGATGAGATAAAAGAAATTATTCAGGTAGTGAATGGAGACGAAAATGTAATAGTCATGGGTGACTGGAATGGAAGAGAAGGAAACGTAGTAGGTGAATATGGATTGGGGCTAAGAAATGAAAGAGGGAGACCAAGAGATGAATAAACTAAGCAGGTTCAGAAGGATGTAGGCTGCAGTAGGTACTGGGAGATGAAGAAGCTTGCAGAGGACAGAGTAGCATGGAGAGCTGCATCAAAGCAGTCTCAGGACTGAAGACCACAACAACAACAATGATTATTTTCGTCAAGAAGCACATCGACAGCTACAATATTTCAGATGAACATCCAGCTTCTCATAGCCTTATAACATGTACTATTTCAGACTCGGTGAGATGCAGATAAGTTTTCTTTGTCGCCTTATTGGCATTCTTGACTAACATCAACTCACCACGTAACTAGGTGACTAACACTCACGATAGCTTCTATGTGTATTTAAGGTAACGTGTTTTGCATCCTCATAGAGGAACTACAAGCGCCACGCATAAGCGACTAGTGTGAAATTTGAATAGACATCATCTTTCAGACGCCTACCAACTTTCGTTTATGTTGCATAACTCCTTTTTGTTGTTGTAATTTTTATTTCCGCTAGTGTACGCTTGATGTATCCTTTAATCTCAATAACCATTCTGCATCGTTTGTTAACACCTTCAAGATTTTCCATACCATTAGTAGTATGTAAACCGTATATTAAGTGTAACATTTCTTTTTCATAGTGGAATAGTTCCTTTCCGCTTTGTTCGATTGCCGTTATATGTAAGCGACTGGACACCTCCTACCCTGCTTGACTTGAATTGCAACCTTCTGCATGTTTGGTAGCCTCACAAAATAAAATGAATTATTTTTCATAATCTGGAAAGATCAGCATGGGACTAGTTGCTAATAGTTTTTTTTTTTAATTTTTCAAAAGCAGTTTCAAATTCTGGTGTCTACTACAGCTTCGCGTCTTTCTTTAAGCAGAGCTTGAGTAATTATGCTATTTCCGCAAATTTCCTACAGTAATTCACCAGTCTCAAAAATTACTGTAATTTATATGTGTTGGGAAATCTTTCACTGTAGTCACTGTTCTTGGACCTGTTCTTATTCCATCCTGCCTAATTACAAGCCTCAAGTAAATCACTTCCTCCTCAGCAAAATTCCACTTTTCTGCTAAGAGTTAGGTGTGCTGAATGAAGTCTTTCAAAAATTCTCGCAGCTGTTGAACTCGCTTCTTCCCGTCCTTTGCGAACACATAACGTGATCAAGCATTTACACTATTTTGGTTTTAACACCCTCAAAACTTCATACAACAACCATTGAAATGTAGCTGGTGCATTTTTCAAACCAAATGACGTTTTCTGATGTTAGTACTGACTCCAAGGAATCGTAACTGCAACAGTTTTTGGTGGGTCCTCTTGTACTACATCCAGCTGATTATATCCTCTTCTTTGATCAGTTGTGGAGAAATATCTACATTGCTTGAAGTCATCCAATGTTTCTTTGGTATTCTGTATTGAATAGACGTCTGTAATCATCCAAGTGTAGTATTTGTAGTTACACTAGCCTACTTATCTGCAGAATCACACGATTTTTTTTACTATTGCCACAGGTGCATCCTACGAGCTGGTACTTTCCTTAATGACGCCATATATCGCTTACAGCACACAGGTGACTGATTCCAAGTCAGGATCCTGTAATGTGCATTGGATATGCTTTGAAATAGGTCCTCAAACTCCAATAGTAATTCATCCATAACAGTTCTCTATTTTCCCTCTATATAGTCCTTTACAATGGCAGTTTGCCCATGGCTAGGTTCCAAACGATCTGTCTAGATAATTTTCATCTACAACGTCTAGATTAGTAAACAATATTCCCTTAAACGAATTTATATCTTCAGATCTAAAACCATCAACACCAATAGGCTGTACTCATTCTCCGTCTATTTTGCACACACACATAGTGTTTCCATGCGCAAAACAGCGTTTTATCCAGTATATAATTTGGTTCCTGGGCCCCATAATGCATACGATGTTTACAGGTAGCTCCATTCATACAAAGTAGTTTCCCTTGTACCCTGCAGTGCTTTATCCCATGAACTGATCCTTTGTGATTTTCCACATACAGTAGTTTCGCCAGTCTGTCCTTAATGAGAGATTAACCTTGTAGCAGGAAACCACTGACAACAGTTTTCCCCAGAAGAAACTTTGTCCCTTGATTTCTACCATATGGTATCCAAGATAAATTTCAGCATGACTGCTATACAGGAAATATAGTCACAGGATTGCGCAGTCCTGACATATACGAGTATACGTTGACAACCTCCCAAACAAACTCACCAGTTACATCATTTGGACTGTGTTGACGTCCTTCATATGTGACCTTAAACTCCACAATAAGAGCACTTCAAGTCACCAGAAAACATTTCCGTCAATTGCAGAGTCTCATAACCATAAATACAGAGCTGTAGATGCGCCTATGGCGTCAGTCAGTCTCTATGAAAACTCTATGCGTACATTTTTTGACACATAACATGACAGTAGCCTTAGAAATGCGTCTAACATCGTCTGTTCCACTTCCTGTTGAACGATGCTCTTCGTCTTGCCACTATATGCCAGTTGATAGGTAGCAATATTAATTAACTAATAAAATCTTTCACATACTATATACAAAATTCTCGTCAGACTCATTCTCTTTCCCATCTCGTATTCATGGTCCTCTGTATTGCTGTATCAGAACACTTCTGTCATCGACGAACCATTGTGAGACGGGTGTTACGATTAATCAAGGAAAACCCCCAGTTGGGAAACGGGGCCAAAATTAGTTGGTTACTGTCGAGTTGCAATTTACAATTTCTTTATTGATTACTACAACCATTAAAAGTCATTTCTTTACCACTTGACCAGGAACAGATCCAAAAAAGGTAGCAGGCATGAGTGCCTTTTCAAAGCAATTTACTTTACAGTTAACGGCCAAGCCATTTTACTTACAACCGGCTTTGATAAAACTTTTGATAACAAATCAAAATTTTCCAAGTAATGAAATTAAAAACTTTACTTTACCCTTAACAGCCAAGCCATTTTACTTAAAACAGACTTTGATAAAGCATTTAATAACAAAATTAAAACTTTCCAAGTAATGAAACAAAACAGCAATTTGCATACAATTTCGCTACCGAACATTTATGGAGCCACTTCTTTAAATTTTGGTACAAAAAAATATTAAATTACAAGGACTCTCTAACAGGGAGGCAGAACTAGCATTGTCAAAGGATGCCAAGTAGATTAAAACAGTCAAACTAAGATACAGTCATTCACCTTTTACAATAACTAAAAATTTTAAAGCCACACAGTTAAAAAAACACAAATGAAAGGCAAACTTACGTTTCTAAATAGTGGCCAAAAACAATCAAAGATACAACCATTTAACATTTTAAAATAACTAATAACTTTAATACCATCTCCTGCCCCAACAGGAAGCAACGACTCGAAGATCGATAAGACCAGACACGCCGCCACAGGGAAATCTCAACAGAATCGTACGCAGCATAACGATAAATATGAAAGAATCAATTAACGATGGAATGGAAGGACTTAGAACAATCTTAACAGCGCGATATATGTTGAGAGCCGACACACGGCTCAGATTGACCATTCCGTAGGTCCTCATAGTACATAAGTTTTCTTGTGTCCCATCAGGGGAAACTGGGTCATATGCTAGTTCTGTTTATATGTGTAACATAACAACTTAGCACATGTCAACACGTTATCTATAAACGCTAGTATAGCCTTCCCCGTTTTACCTGAGAAAAGGATTAACTTGGCTAGCGGTAGTTGAATCTTGGGAGGGAACAGTAAAGCTGGACGACGCCATGTCCTCCTTTACAGCATTCAACTGTTTATACAATTCTGTATTATCTGCTCTCACGAGCTAACATCCCGTAGATGATTGGGCTCACATGCGGTTACTCTTCGTCGAAACGTCCATGATCAAACTCGTCTAGGCGTTGAACCGCTCGTGTCGCATTACACGCGCTAAATTAGACACTTGTGGTCCTTTCAAAAATATTGTGAATTCCTGATGGACCAAACTGCTTAGGTCATCGGTCCCTAGACTTACACACTACTTAAACTAACTTATGCTAAGAACAACACAAACACCCATGCCCGTGGGAAGACTCGAACCTCCGGCGGGAGGGTGTAGCCCTTAAGTTAAATTGTCTGGCTGATGGGAAGTTTGCGAAATACATAGTTAATATAGCATATAATAACAGTAATGATAATAACGGATACTAAATTAACGGCCCATGAATAATGTAGGCCACACAGTTGCGATAGGGTTAGAATAATGTTTGCCGACCTCTGTGGCCGAAGGGTTCTAGGCGCTTCAGTCCGGAACCGCGCTTCTGCTGCGGTCGCAGGTTTGAATCCTGCCTCGGCCATGGATGTGTGTGATGCTTAGCTTAGTTAGGTTTAAATAGTTCTAAGCCTAGGGGACTGTTGACCTCAGATGTTCAGTCCCATAGTGCTCAGAGCCATTTGAACCGTTTTAGAATAATGTTTATTCAGAAAGCAACCTAACAGTGAAAGTGGTCGTATTTAGAGTTACTCTTACACTCGAGCTCTTATCCATTTGACACAGTTCGATCATTCACAATCTCATATCGAATTATAAGTTCGATATTCCACCTCGTCAATATTCCACCTCGTTAACTACGCGAAAAGTTAGAGTCCAAACCAGGCGCGCGCTGCTCATCACTCAGAGACTAAGTCCCGTGATACCATACAACGCCAAATTTTCTAAGTCGTTTCATTTCCTAGCAACCTAAAGACCGACCGTCTGCTTTCGCGTCTCCACCGGCACTGTTCCCTTTGGTGTCTAGACCAACACTGTCCGCTTTGGTGCCTCCAGCCGAACTGTCCCTCTGCCCGTCTCCGGCCGCGTTTCCGCACGCCGAATATCCTTGCTCTACTGACTAGGGCAGTTCCCATTCGTGAAGCCGTCCATCTGATTGTCTGTTGCTTACTCTACATTATTTTTCATTTTAACACTTTCTGATAAAGTAACAATACTATCCGTTACACAATAAACGTTAAATTCTTTTATATAACGCTAATACAATTTCCTTCTTAGCTTTGAATGCCACGGCCAGTAGCCTTGCACCAATGTGCTTTCTAATAAATAAATAAAGAACAAAAGTAACTATTATGCTCTGAAATTTACAACAAATATTCTATTACCTAATGATTCAATAAGGTGTCATGCTGTCATCGTTCAATGTGTTTTGTGTGGAGGGAATGATGATCTGATGCTTAAGTGTAAATACTGATCATTTAGATTTAGCATATCTTTTAAACAAATAAAGTTACCGAGTTGATATTTACAACATTTGTCATTTTAATGATGCGCTTCTATATGAAATGTCGATCGTTAAGATCGATCAAAGCGTTCAGCTTTTAGCATTCAGGTCTTTGTTACAAAACTTGTTGATTTCACTTTAACAGTAAATCCTAAACTATCATATATATGATCAATATTCAAGTTCTATTGGCATCACCATGAAAATGTATTGAGAATGGCAGATTAAAATTACTGTGGCTTGATTCCCTGCACTACTACAGAATTAAATAGTTTTCATAAACGTTTCCCTTAATGGCCTATCTTAGGTCCGCCATATTTAACACTGCTACGTCTTCTTGGCCACAAAAACTTCTACTGGGTTTCCCTGTGACGTAAGTTGTCGCACACTACAGCTCTTAGGCCTCAACAGACTATAGACACCTGTGGGTTTCCCCATCTCGTGGTGAATCTGCGCCCTTTGTGGCACGCGGTCCTGGACGACAGGATTCGTTTCACAATTCCTGCAGGCTGTCTCTTTCAGCCATATATTTAAGTGAGAGCGCAATGCTCGTTAACTCACACTCTCAACTGGGCTACCTGATGCACTGAAGATCGTAACCCCTGTGTATTTGACTCTTTATGAAGCCTTTATTTAATACATAAGAAATGCCACAAGAGAAACAAAATGAGAGCAACATAAGTACAGCTACATGTAACACTACCGCAACATTATTCACTCCTTGCGCCTCTTATGAGCCATGCACATTCACCACACTGTCTGTAATAATGCCCGCATGTGTGGCATTTAGAGTGTGTCACTGTTACCGATTCCATAGGTGCGCTATAAACTAACAAATTACACTGTGCGCACTTCATTGTGTGCATACAGGCATAGTCTTTCCTTACATGTCCCTTAAATTGACTTAGAACTATGCCATCATCTGGCATAACGAATATGATCTCAAAATGTGTACACCACTCCAGGCGACCAGTCATTACCCTTTCAGGAAAAAAAAAAAAACACGAAAAATAGTTTCTAATCTCACGCCACGGTACTGATGATACTATACATCATGGCTGCTGATCTCAGCTAAACACCAATGGCCACCCCTGACGCCAGCTGCAAGTGGATCACTGGAATGTTTGTTTACCCCATTGCAGGTCGTGGTGACAGTGCAGTAGTGACAAAGTTACGTTGTCGGATCTTAGCGAAGAAAGGGCTACATCTCCCTGGTAGTGGCATGCAGGCACTGACGGCGAAGTCCGTAGTAAGTGCAGATGGGCATCTCATTGCAAGAGGCACCAGAGCGCGCAGGTGCTCCAAGGATCCCGGTGTAGGGTACAGCAATAGCGGCGCACAAACGCAGTCCTGCAAGATCAGAATTTGCATGCACATGGCAGGCGGCGGCTCAGCAGGGAGTCAGCATCAGGTGCGAATCATGTGCCCCTCGGCAGCCACCCTGAAGTCGGTAGGTCAGCGGGTGGCCCCCATCTGGAAGGCACCAGTTCAGCTCCTGGCAGCAACAGGAATAGGTGCAGCCCTGATTCCACAGCTAGCGAAGGCGGCGTCTAGGAGCAGTGGGTTGGTGACCAACACCACATCGATGACTGTCCTGGTGTACCTGTTGGAGATGTCTGTAGACCGTGACAGACTCTGTTAGAATGGGCAGTATTCACGGTTGCTTGCCCCATCCGCGTTGTGACAAAAAAACATTGTTTCCGATATGGGCTAAGGATGAGTCTCGGTACCAGGCTCGGAAGTGCGGCACTCCAGGACACTAGTGTGGCAGTCTGCTCGCCGTACTTTGATGTGTCGACTATATTCCAACCCTGCAGCATATCGACGCTGGACAACTAGTTCTGCTCCAGTGCCAGAGCGGAGCTTTCCATCAGATCAGCTCGACCTCTCTAAAGGTTTCAGCGGCAGACTGCGGTTAAAGCTTTCCGTTTGCTTAGCGACAGGTTACAGAAGCCAGGTTACAAGGCACTGGCACAACCGTTACTTCACACACTATTGTGAACCTATAATAACGATGCATATTATCGAAACAGGTCCCCTTCTCTGCAGAGATTTGTTATTGCAGGTGCAGCATTTGATTTCCATTCGACACAAATATAACCATGAAGCATCATGATTCTAGCGGGGGAGATAGATGTGTAGCGACCAATGTGTTTTGTCTTGTGCCAGAAATAACTGAATGTGTGAATGCGGTTATTTCAAAATTTTCGCGAGGAAGCAAAGTTTGAAGTGTAGGAGATGAATACAGCCAATTTAATACGCTAGGGATACCTATCAGAGATTACTAGTCAAATATCACAACGAGGGTTTGGGGCCACACCACCCTATTACCAACCTTCTCCGCCACTTCTGTTAGCCAAAAGAGGAAGTAAACGACCACATGGTATAGCGTCACTCTGTCGCCTTAGTGAATGGTCGAGTTGAGTTATAGATTAAGTTAGGGAAAGTGATTGGCAATTCTCTTGTGATTGTTTTTACCTAACTGTGCACACAAATAGTGACTCACTACGCTGGTTATTATTCCTTCAAGACTACCACCTCGTGGTCTTCTATTATGATGTTGTTAGTTGCTTACCATTTAATTTTAACGTCTATTATAATAAGAAGAGATATATTGTAGAGCATGATCTACTGAGAGTTGGGCCCCAGTGAACTACTTCGTCCATGTCGTGGCCTTCCGGGGGTGAAACACGCCCACCTAATGCGAGTCATGATCACACCCTGTGATTGCCCTAATAGAGTACTTTGGGGTCTATGGTACAAATAGGGCCCCTACCTCCGACTACAGACGGCAGATATCTCCCAAGCGGTGATAGATGATAAAAAGCTACGTGCCAGAGACATCGCACGAGACAGAGAGAGGGTTAGAGAATGTCGGAGTTGGTGCCGAGGAGCATTGTTTTGTCATCGAGAACTATCAGTCCAACGCCACCTCTAAAGTACTCCTCCCACCCTGCTTGAGAGAATTATCCTCTCCCATGATAGCCTGAGAATACTTCCCTGCGCCATTTCATACTTGAAAATTGTCAAGTGACACTTAAAGTAATCTCAACTGATAAGAGTATGTGACAGTGTTTTCTTTTTCTCTCTGTGATAGACGACAGCATTCTGTTAATCTCTGTATTAAACAAAATAGCTTTATCAATTAAGCCGCTGAAATGTTTGTTAATTCCATTTTATCTGTGATGCTGAATCTCTCATTATAATGTTTTAATTGTTGTCAGGATTTTTCTCATGTCGTAGTATAAACGCAAGTAATCGTACTTTTCCGATTTATTGTAATAACAAGATATGTGTTCATATTTGTTGCTTTACATTCCTCTAACAGTTGTGTACGTAAGATTTAACTCATGTTATCTTAAGCTGTAGTATCAAGGCAGCTAAGTATGTTCTGTTCCTATGTTTCTAGTTCGACGGCTAATATATTGTTTTACAAATGTTGATAAATGTTGGCTAAAATCCTTTCATTGATGGCTATAGATAATAATTCATATTAGGATTCTTTCTTGAGTTTTAGTTGTATTTTTTCTGAAATCGCTTCAGTATGTGAAGTTTGATTTATGTTAGAGTTTCATACGTTTTATCTCAAAATAAAAGATAATATTTTTCTTTAATTTCTCTTATTCTTCACGTAACTGACAAGAAATGTATTCGTAATTCCTTGTTCCACCTTCTTGCCTTCTATTACATGTTGAAAGACGTGTGTGTGATAGAAAAACCAGACTGTTCCAATGGGTAACGATACCCAAGCCCTGGCGTCTTCATGATGCGCAAAATATTCTGTTCTAATGCCCCAGAAAAACAATCTGGAAGTGCTGTGTGACTCGTGAAATAGAGTAGAAATGGAAATTTCAAATAAACTTCCGTTTCATTAGAATAATTACTACGACAAACCTAGAGACAACATGAACCATCTGCTACATCTAATGAAATCTCGTTTTGCTTGATTCTTGAGTCGGCAACATAAAAAAGCGCATGCGCGTTACCAATGCCTTTGATGAGTATACAATGACTTACTAACTGCCGAGCACGGGTTGAACATGGAACGCGAAAATAATCAAAATACTGCATAATGATCTCGATCTAAACGTCAGTCTGCTGCATAGCTCGTAGGAAAGCCTAATCAGCCACACTGACTCTACATCACACACCAACCCGTGAGGAAAACAACAGTGGCTTACCTCGTATCACGGAGGAGAATAAAACGATAGGAGTGACATGTACTTGTCATAATTAGTTCTAAAAAACAGTTCGCTTTCTTAAGATATAATAGTCTAGCCACTCGCAATACCAGTTCCAATGTTATGTACTTCTTCTCTTTAACTTAGTGGCAGCGCAGGTTACTGCTTGTCTAAAACTTTCAAACGGCCTTTTGCGGTACAGCCCTGACTGACCGCACGAACTAACAATTAACAGGCACTTCATACGTGAAACTGCTCAGCGACGATTATCTCAAAATGACATATACTGCATTAAATTACGAGACCACTTAGAACTGCGCACGTCTGACCACAACAGACTGACCTCGTACAACTGACTCCTTCTTCCTTTCAAATTCTACGTACTGACATGGTGTGACCACGCCCTAACTGTTCATTAGGCAAACTGCTGACTTGAAAAGAATTTCCCACATTACAAAGTTAAAGTGTCGAAATCGATCTATATACGATCGTAAAATAAAGCCAAAGAGCTCTCCCATAATAGATGCGAAAAATACTTGATCCAGGTGGAGGGTGGCTGAATCGACAGACACCTATCACCAGAAACCCATATAATCAGTGATCAGATTTAGAACGTTGTCTGTACAGAAGATAACAGTACACATTCCAAGCTGATCGCCATAATTAATTAGTCGTCTTCATTCACCAAAAGACACCATTTAGAACTGTGACAGTCAGGTAGGTATACCACCGCTGTATGGGACATCTCCATTCACGTCTTCACTGGTCATCGGAGCACAGTTCCAAGTGAAACCCATCACTGAAGACAATTCTACTCCGGTCAATGAGATTCCAGGCCGAAGACATATCTGGAGATGCCCCGGACTGCAGTGGGATACCAACCTGTCGCCCGCCATATGGCATGACAACCAGGAGTGATGGTTGGGGAGCCATTTCCTTTCATACAAGAACACATTTGGTTGTCATCCTGGGTACCCTTACACCACAGCGGTACGTCTGCGATATTCTACGCCTCGCTGTGTTGCCTTTCATTGCAAGCCATTTTGGCCTTACATTTCAGCAAGATAATGCCCACCTGCACATGGCGAGAGTTTCTACTGCTTGTTTCTGTGTTTACCAAACCGTAACTTGGCCAGCAATGTCGCCAGATATCTCCACGACCGAGAATGTTTGGAGGGCACTCCATCCATCTCGGGATTCTAAAGATCCAAAGCGTTGATTGGACAGAATTTCGCATGATATGCCTTAGGAGGACATCCAACAACTCTATAAATCAATGTCAAGCCGAATAACTGCTTGTGTAAGGGACAGAGGTGGACTAACGCGTTGTTGACTTGCTCAATTTCTGAAGCCCTTGAATAAGTCGTTAAATTTTTCTGAAACTGTAATAATTACTTTGTCAGTCCATGTACATCACATCTACCGATTTGCATCCGATTTCGATAATTCCTCGTGTGCGGCTTCATTTCTTGGAGTGTATATGCAGACATATTGCTAATAATTAATAAGAAAGCACAAGGCATTAACGTACAAGTCGCTATCCGTTGTGTGACTTCAAGCCTTAAGAATGGGGTGGATTTATCGTAAGTGCGTCCTGTTTCACTTGTATCATTTTATCCATCTTTTCCTTTTTTCGAGGACCCTGTCCCTATCCCTGCTACTTTCCTTCCCCGTCCGCAATGTGCTGTCGACTCTGGGATAAGTTTAAATGGTGGAACGTATTCTATTTGCACTACCATGGTCTGCATTGGCAGTTATAATTCAGTAGTAATATAATTTCCACCATTTCATAGGGTCCTTAGCATAGCACCATAAACTGTTTAGTTTTCCCTGTGACACATCTGGGTTGTTCAGCATTACCAATTGTCCAATATGATACCTCAGTGATGTTGCTCTTTTATTATGCGTGCCTTCATGGTGTTCTAAGGCCTTAATGCTCATCTTTTTTTCCGTTTGTCTGCATAAAATTGTGGACGAATTGTATTCGATAATTAGAATAGCTACAATCTGTATTACAGGAATCCAACAAGAAAACCAAAACATGAATTTAGAAATTATTTGTAACTGACATTTAACGTACGTGGGAACCGTAGTGATAATTTTTTTGTGTTCCATACTCGAGCTAGCAAAAATGGTTACAAAATTGCTGGTATGAAAAAATACATGTTTAAGTATATGGATGACACTTGAGGACGTGTGAAAAGTGACTCTCACTTTGTTTGTTTACCTGCGGGTGTAACACACTACTCCTAAGAGGTTTAAAGCATAATAATCAGCACAGCTGGATTATTAAAACTGAAATAAAATTTGTAAATTGGTCCATTATGACGGTATCAGGTGTTCAATACTTCATTACACAATGATTAAACCATTGCTTATGCAGCTGATTTAATATTGTGATCATGCACCTGAAACCTAAAAATGATAGATTAAAATTAGTACATAATGGTTCTCTCTTGATGTTTGAGCAGATAGTCTGAGTATGTCCTTGCCAATCCTCTGCAAAAGGTCTATGTACGTCTATTAATCTCTGTAATGCAATTTTTTGATGAGTGAGTTCTACTCTTCACGCACATGGAATACTATATTTAACATATTGTTTGATATTTTGTTTACGTTTCTTCCACCAGTAGTTTTATGCTGGCACTGTATTTGACTAAAATTGAATCATGTGTCTGCCTCAACACATAATTTCGTAATTTTACTGGTACCAGTAAGTGCAAACCATATCTTGTCTTTCTATATAACAGAACATCTTCGCTGCTGAATTGTGATGCATCACATCGTGCTGGGTCACCATCTTGTGCTTTCTACAAAAGCGCATTCCATGATGCGAATTTTCGGGATTAGTCCATCTGCATTCCCATTTACCACTTCAGAATCAAATTCACCTAGTCTAAACTGTGGACGATTTTTCGTTTGTATAAAATAGTGGACGAATTGTATTCGGTGATTAGATTAGCTACAAGAATGTATTAAAGGAATCGAACAAGAAACCAAAACATGAATTTAGAAATTATTTTTAATTGACATTTAACGTACATAAAGAGGGAAATGCGATAATCGCATTCAACCTTAAGAACACAGGAGAAACTTACTGGTAATTTTTCTGAGTTCCATACCCGAGCTTGCTAAAATGGTTACCTAATTTCTGGCATGAAAAAATATATGTGTAAGTATATGGGTGACACTTGAGAACGTGTGAAAAGTGACTTCCAGTGTTTCGGAGCAATAAATAAGGATCTGATGGGAAAACAGCAACTTTTGACGTACAAACAGCCCAGAATTTACATACACATATACTAGATTTCTCTCCTAAGAGTCATCAGGTGCATTTTCTCTGGAGCTTCGTCAGATGTCTCTTATTTCGTCAAATTTCATGCGATGCCCAGTTTCAACAGAAAGCGCCAGTTTGTTTCCCGTTACAAACAAAATTATCTTTAGAGCGGAATTTTATTTGACCTATCAACTGAGTGATCCCAAGTTAGTCTACTACGATATTGATTTTATCGATTTGTTTTAACAGGGAGAGTAAAACATGAAGAATAAGCAGTACTCAGAAGTGACTCATGTGCTGCCCTGGACAACACATAATCGTATGTAAAGGGCTGAATGCATCCAAGCATGGCACCTTTGTCTGGAAGGCTAAACAAATTGTGGCATCTTTTAATCCATTTAACCATTTCAGTGCCATGTGATCAGTTATAACCTTGAATCATTACACGTACAAATTACGGTGGAAATACTTGACTCCAGAAGTTAATATTAGCATTTCATTTTCTATAGTGGAGTAATTTTTCTCTGCCTTGCTGTGTTGTATTGAGTTATATGCTCACAGATATTCCCTTGTTTCCACCTCCGGCTTAAGGTGCAACCCAAAGCAATATTTATGACATCACATGATAGCGTGATTTCCCTTGGTTGTCCACAAAAGTGAGAAGTGGACTAGAGGTCAATAAAGCTTTGAATATTACAAATAATGTTTCACAATCTGGAGACTCTGAAATTTTATTCCCTTCTTCAATAGTTGTGTAAAGGGTTTTGCAACTAAGAACAAATTTTCTATATAAACTAGCTAATGCTAAATATGACTGCAGTTCGTTTTCTGAAGTGGGTGTCATGAAGTTTCTCATGCCCTCAACAAGTCATGGATCAATGTGTACTCCACTCTGGTAATATTGCCTATGTGACGGACTTTTTGTAATAAAAAGTAGCACCTTTCCAAGCTGAGTGTTAGTCATACTCCAGGTAAATGATTAGAGACATTGCATAAATGTATTACATGCTTCTGGATGTCCTCAGAGACACATTAATATCATCTAAGTGGACTATGCATTGCTTCAGTTTTAATCCACATTATACACCATCAAATAGGTGATGGAAAGCTGCTGGTGCGTTTTTCAATCCATCTGGCTTACGGTGGTACTGAAAGTGACCAGACAGAATTGTGAGTATGGAGTTTAGTCTACCTTCCAGTGCTACTAATATGTGGGTCCTTAGTTGTGAAATGACAACACTGTCCTCTTTTATTAGGCATCTGGTAGGCGTCTGTAGTCACAACAAAACTTGTGTACTTTAAAGCCGTCTGAGGACTCTTTAGTGTGATTACTGTCGGTGTACCCCAAGAACTCGTGCTCTCTTCTATGATCCCATGATGGAGGTGTTGATGCATAAACTCCACCATTAAAAGGCGTAAATTGTGTGGAACTCAAAACATTTCTTACAGATATTGTTCTTGAAGAATCAAGTTAGCCAAGTTCGATAGCAATATTTTTATTACTATGACCGGTTTCGACAGATGTACGTTGTCATCATCGGATCTTGTGACATTATTAGTTGTACATGTTTGTTACAATACAGTTACAGCATTTTCAGAGATTTTTAGTGCTTACCATTTCTGGGAGCGTTTTACAAGGGACATACTGCCACCTACCCTGTTTACTGGAACGGTGCGAGGTCACAGAAGCGGACATGGTTCAAAAAAATGGCTCTGAGCACTATGGGACTCAACTGCTGAGGTCATTAGTCCCCTAGAACTTAGAACTAGTTAAACCTAACTAACCTAAGGACATCACAAACATCCATGCCCGAGGCAGGATTCGAACCTGCGACAGTAGCGGTCTCGCGGTTCCAGACTGCAGCGCCTTTAACCGCACGGCCACTTCGGCCGGAAGCGGACATGCTGCGAAGGGTATTTCTATCAGCATAGGTGATGGTCAGTGTCTGAAACTCGGCAATTTGGCTACCGGCAATATTTGGTTCATTAAAATGTGGTTTGCTGTGATAAGGTCTCAGAAAATTTGACGTTGGTGGATCAACATGCCACTATAGGTAAGTCTCAGATAAAATGCAATAAAAAATCCTCATTAACCAGTCAATGATGTTAATTATATTTCACTGGATGATTTACCTTCTTGCCACCTAAAACTATGCTTGGTCAGTTCGTTTTAGTACGGCCTGTAGCGTAGGTTCATTTATGCCGAGGATGAACTGACAGATATTACTGCATTGCCTCTTATATGTATTTGCACTGTTACAGAGTAATTTAGATGTGGAAATATCTTCGTGCCACTAAATTTGAAAGTGCACAGTTATGTTTAGGAAGCAGTGTAAGTCACAAAACAACTGGACTCTTCCAATAGCTGATTAATTTTAAATGCCATATGTTTTATCGAACAATAAAACAAACATTTTGTTGTGCTAATGACAGTGACATAACTATTGTGTGCGTTTGTGTGGAGTTACATATTTTTGGTAAATATTACAGAGATAGGAACAATGTAAACTACACCCTTAATGTATTTTTGATAAACATTTTATACATGTTAATATCAATGTGACACAAAGTTTGCATCAGTAGCGCCATGTGTGTTTTACAATGTTTTAGAAAGTTTTAGAAATTAAAGTAACATTGTGATGCTTAACTTTACTCGTTGACCAGTGGCGCTTATCCTACAAGTTGTATCAGTAGTAGTACAAAGTGGGTTTCGATGAATAATACAGACATTGTAGACGTGGATATATATAATTCTAACGTCCATTGTACCCTGCACCAAGTGTGATACAAACCATGCTTGTTAACAATTTAGCTGGAAGTTGGATCACTAACGCCAAGTAACAACAGCACTGTCAATATCTCAACGTACTTTGATAAATAATAAAAGTTTTTCGGATACTGCGCAAAATTCAGATAATTCAAATACTACTAAACATCGCCAAGACTGCAGCTAAATACTAGCTAAAATTGAAACAAATAAGCCCTCGGTCACTACTAAGAGTGCCTTCATCAGAATTTAGGCATTTAAAGTGGTCTATAACACTTGAAGCTATTTATGGGAAGAAAAAATATTTTTAAATAAAAAAAGTGTAAGTACTTACTAACAATACAAGGCCCACTCGGTTAGCCGTGCGGTCTACCGCACTGCTTTCCGGGCGCGAAGGCGTGCCGGTCGCGGTCTTGAATCCGCCCGGCGGATTAATGTCGAGGTCCGGTGTGCCGGCCAGTCTTGGATGGTTTTTTAAGGCGGTTTTCCATCTGTCTCGGCGAACGCCGGCTGCTTCCCCTCATTCCGCCGCAGTTACACTATGTCAGTGATTGCTGTGCAAACACTTTCTCCAAGTTCGCGTACATCATAATTACTCTACCAAGCAAACATTGGGGCTACACTCATCTGGTGTGAGACGTTACCGGGGGGTCCACTGGGGCCGAACAGCAGAATAACCCTGGGTTTGGATTGGGGCGGTGGTAGGGTGAGTGGACTGCTGTAGCCTGTTGTGGGGTTGTGAACCACAGCGGGCAACGGCGGGGACGAAGCCTCTCTGTCGTTTCTAGGTCCCCAGTGCCATACAATACAATACAACGATACAAGCCAGAGACAGTACTTACATGTCACGTATAAAATAGGTAACAGGCCAGAAGTGCTTTAGTCACAAAATGTTTAAAAGGAATGTGTGAAGGCGAGCCTCTAAGAGCTGCTCGTACCTGTACAGCCACAGGTTGCAACGGACTGAGACGCCCGCGTTAACAAGCGCGGCAGGTGAACATGACATTGCAGTGAGAGCGCCATCTAGTAGCCGCAGGTACAACTTGGCTACTTAACATTCGAATGTAGACAGGCGAAAATTATAATAAATTTTGTTCAGTACATAATATAAAAGGCAGTATTTTGTATAACAGTGGCAGATAAAGTAACATTTTGTCTACGTCAGATCTTCGAAGTACAGTTTGAAGCATAAAAACGTCATTATAGAAAATACAGAAAGGGCTGAATGACACCGCCTGTAGAAAACGATATAATATGAAAAACGGCCAATAAACCTTTCAATAAATGAAAAACTATGAGATGACTTAGATGGAAAGAAACATTTCGGTGAACTGCACGAGGAGACCCGAAATTAAATGTCAAGTAACGGCTTCATACCGTTGAATAAATTTTTGTTATGCAACTGCAGCTGCTCATTGAGAGTGAGGCTATCACTTCGAGAAATATGTTTAAAAATCTCTAATTCTTCAAGAATATCTAATCTACGCCATTTCTTCTCGGTGTGTATGATGTTGATATCGCAAGTAGTTTAAGGCGCGTGACCTGTAATCAGAAGATGGTCGGCGAAAGACGAATTTTGGGGGCTAGTGCCATTTTTTCTTAAAAGGTGTTCTTTATATCTGGTTGTATAGGCGCGTCTGAGAAGAAATGGCGTACTGCAGGTTGCACATTACGAAGCATTTGATATTGTTGTTTTTGAAGTGACAGAAGATGGAATTATTGAGTAGGGTATATAATGAAGAGTAATTTGTGCTAATGTAGGGGAAACAATGTGGCCATAGAGAAATACCGGTCGAAGGAAGCACCATGCCAGATAGTCGTTTAGAATGGAGGTTTTCTTTTCCAGTCAGGTACTGGGAAATCGTAAATTTTGTGTGTAGGTCGTAGGA
Organism: Schistocerca nitens; assembly: GCF_023898315.1. NCBI lineage: Eukaryota > Metazoa > Arthropoda > Insecta > Orthoptera > Acrididae > Schistocerca > Schistocerca nitens. Next base: position 352,545,407 of record NC_064619.1, read on the forward strand.
TCTGTATAGAGAGATCACTTGTAGTATAATGCTCTTTCTTCAGAGCAGCAGTATGTGTCATTGCTTTTATGAAGACAGACGATGGTACAATGAAAATATCAAGGAAGAAGGAAATACGAGGAAATTGTGACGGAAACATAAACCACAGACAAAGTTGAGATTAAGACTAACGTCCAGTGTTAAGGAAAACAGGGTAAGACAAGGGTAAAATGAGATAGATTAGAATACCATGTGATTTACATGTATTTTACTAGTATAAGTACTAACTTTTTTACTTGTATCTCAGTGTCTAGCAAGTTAAGGGGAGTTGGAACGCCCTATCCCGACAATGTTAAATTTAGTGCCTTGGCTCCCCTGTATTTCAGGAACCACGGTAGTCATTGACATGAAATATTACAGGACATTAAAATGTATGTTCTGAGTCTACTGAACTACAATAATTGCATTTCAGTCACTGCTTTCGGAAATACAATTTTTTAATTAAACGGTTAAAATTTTGTGTACCTTTTTTGTACGTTATCCTAAATAATTTTAATTATACATAACATTATGTTGTTCTTTTACTGCAGTAGACTCAGGATATGTACGAGGGTTGGAACATTAATAGTGGCAACTATTTATTTACAGCTCATACAAAACAGATTCGTGTTTCAAAGTTTTACTGACCTTCAAAGTTGTCACCTGCATTGTGTATAACCCGTTTCCAGTGATGTGGAAGTCGTAGGATACTCTTAGCAGTGCCAGTTGTGTTGACAGTTAGAGCGGCGCGGTCTATTGCCCGACGAATTTGTGGCAGTTCTGAAGCGAATGCCGTGGAGTGTTTCCTTCAGCTTAGAAATCGAGTTGAACTCACGTGGGCTTAAGTCAGGGGAGTGCAGTAGGTGGTACAGCACTTAGCAGCCTCATCAGTTAAACAAATCAGTAACAGCTTGCTCTGTACGCTCTTGAGCATTGTCCTGCAAAATGATGGTCAGGTCCTGCAGAAAGTGTCATCACTTCTGTCTCTAAGCTGGTCGTAGGTTGTGTTCCAAAAATGAACAGCACAGAGACAGAAGTGATGACTCTTTCTGCAGGATCTGAAAATCATATTGCAGGACAGTGCTCAAGCACGTACAGCGCAAGCTGTTACTGATTTGTTTGACTGATGGGGCTGCTAAGTGCTGTACCACCTACTGCACTCCCCTGACTTAAGCCCACGTGAGTTCAACTCGATTTCTAAATTGAAGGAAACACTTCACGGCATTCGCTTCAGAACTGCTACAAATTCGTCGGGCAATAGACCGCGCCGCTCTAACTGTCAACACAACTGGCACTGCTAAGAGTATCCTACGACTTCCACATCGCTGGCAACGGGTTATACACAATGCTGGAGACTACTTTGAAGGTCGGTAAAACTTTGAAACACGTATCTATGTTGTACGAACTATAAATAAATAGTTGCCACTATTAAAATTCTAACCCTCATATGCCATTACTCCCTGAAAATTTGAATACTCTACTCGAAGAGGTTTATGAGATTTAGGGGCAAATACAACAGAAAAAGTAAATTTTCAGGAACGGCTTCTAAACTTTCAAGAGACTGTAACTCAATTAATATATGCTTAAATTTTATTTTTAGTCACTCAGAAGCACCCGCACCATACTGTATATCATCCTCTTGATCTTTTCCAAGTTTTTTCTTCTTTTCTTCTTTCTGGCCATGTATGCTGCATACTCTGCTTTATCAATGTGAACTTTGTACATCCGTCCAAGTTTTCTGATGCAGTTTGCTCCAGGATTAATTCCCATATGCTATAGCACTTTCACCCTACCAATGGCGCCATCGTTAAAAGCAATAACAGCATCACTGACCCCTCACTTAGTGCCTTCATTCCAACTACACATTTTTTGGTAAACGAGGCCATATAAGATTATGTTACAACTCATTGGGGTTTTGAGTCTGCCAATGCAGACACTTCTTCAGTAATTGAGGATTTGCCAGGTCTCTGTAAATAGATTTTATGATATCCATGACTGCTGCTGGGATGGAATGTTTATGGCTGTATGAACTGTTTGAGTATTAGGCATTGCCGTAATTGCACCACGAATTAGGCCCAGGAGGGCAAAGGTGGTGTACTGGCTTTTCATCAGTTTACATTCTGTGGAAGAAGGTAACCCATATTGCCTGCTTTATTTTCAACAAATCCTCAATGTTATTTCTAATGGCCATCTCATAATACCGCTGTAGTTCATCACTCACTTTGTCTGTCAGCCTGCGTCTTATGGATTTCTCATCAGAAAGTTTTTTGTCTCTCAAATTTTGTTTCAACTTCGTCAATCTGGAGCCTATCCTCTTCTGGACATGACCAACACATTCCAATTTTGTGACAATCTTCTCACTATAAGGCTGAGCGGCTACTACACTGTTATATGCTTTTGAGCCTCCATCACATAAGAACTTAATGTAACACACCCACCTTTCGTTCACAGCTCGACTAAAATTTCAATGGCTGCAGAGGCCTCCATACTACCACTTGTTCCTTCATAATTTCTGTCACAGATATGCCCTTCTTCATTCCTTGATTTACACTTATAACAATGTTTGGTTAAAATCTGGAAAACTGTTACCTTTCCAGTATCCACATTGGTCACCGTAGCAACAGAATTCTTAGAACTGTAGCTGCACTTCAGAATCAAAAGCTACTGGTATGCCAGTGTTGCCATCGATCATTTCAAAAGCTTCGTTTTCAGCACCCTTCATTGACTCATATAAAACACATTCCAAAGCAGTTCCATAAAATTCAGCATAATTGTCAGTTTTACAAGGTGGGCGTGGCATATTCATCATGGCACGCATTGTTTCTGCTGCAGTGTGTCCTTTGCCAATAGTTCTCAATCCATAAAGCCACCTAACATTTACTTCAAAATAATTATCTTTACACTTATCACACTTCCAAAATGAATTAGTACATTTACAATTGGCACAGCTAATGATAAGTTTCCTGGCTAGTCCATTCGATACCTGACTGTCACCATGTATACTAACTGGCCCTCCACATGTTTTACAACACACACATTCACCTACCGCCCTTGTTAGGATGTGTAAAACTATCACTTTCGTTTTGAGAAAACTCTATTACAACGTTTTATTTTAATCTTAGAAGCACTAATGGGTGTTTCTCTAGATACTGACGAGTTTCCCTGGATTTCACTGTCTGCAACTTCACACACCACATGTTGAACACAACGTTTCCGTTTATTCGAAAATATGTTACCGTGAAACCCACGTTTCTTAAAAACACTTCGTTTTGGAGTCATACTTTACTTTTTGAGAGCTTTACCAATCTATTCGTCACTTTTCCTCGGAAAAACGTTAGCACTTCGACATACATCGCGTGTTTATTCTATGAAACGATACGATACTGTTTTTGACAGTGCTACCGATACAAACACGTAATTTTAACCTTTATAACACAGCAATCCACAGCTTTCTATACAAAAAATTACCGATTTTATTAGATCTTGAAGTAATGCACGTAAAATTTTTAACAATTTTAACCGGTGTAGATCATGCCTAAAAAAAATAAAATAAAATACTTCCGATGTGAGTTTATAAGTGATATATGTTTCATTGTATTCGGGAAATTGCAAATTTTATAATGAGATAAAAATCCGAAAACGTGAAAAAATTTTTTTGCCGTTCTAACTCCCGTTAAATCGAGGAAAAACCGATCTTAAATATGCGGAAATTTATTTAAAGGCTATGAAACCTAAAACGTGACCATAGTCATTCAGAAGATGCATATGAATATGAGTAAGCAGTGATTCTATTTCGAATCATAATAGTAGGGATGTAGTGAAATGCTGTGTAGATGGTGGTAAGATTTCGTTAAAATATCTGTAGCACTGGTCTCAGGTGTGCAAGCAGATTAAGAATGTCCAGTTAGATAGGGCGATGTAAAATAGGCTCATGTGGTTTCATGTTATGATTTGATTTCGGATAATAAGGATAATGGTTGTGTCAACCATCTTCTTTTTCCATTTCTATTCACTTCAAACTATTCATTGTAAGATAAGGATTAAGATACATTGTTATTGTCTTCTATTGTGACTTACAAAATAAATGTAAGCGGTGTTTAAGATCTGCAGCGTCACACTCCACTTCACTAAGCTTGAAAGACAGCAGAGTGAGAAAAAGATTATCACGAGTGTGTATTCATGTATAAAATTTTGTGACTTATTTTCCTTGTGTGGCTGTTGAGGGAGACTCGCAAGTTCCTGGGAGCGAGAAGATCGGGTTTGTGGTTGAACGAGTCACCAGCCTACCCCTTTATGGCAGACAGAGGGCGAGTAACGGCGGGGGTTGGAATGAAGCCCTTATTAATCCGGGTTGGCTGTTATCAGCCGACCTCACCCCTTTCAGCAGCACGGTTTGGCACCGTGTGCCTGAGTTCCACTTGGCCAACGTCGCTCGGCTACCCTACCGGAGAGCAGCCAGCTGGGCGCCTGCTGGAAGTCACGGTTCTGCCGGCCGTTAACCTGATGATGCAGAGAGTGACTGCTGTGGTGTCGCCTGAAGAGGAAGGTCCCTCGCTACAGTTGGTACCTCATGAGGTCATCACAACCTAAAGACTGCCGCTGCTAGACGTAGCCACGAATGAGGTCGGCAAAGACACGGCATAACGGTTCCCACACGCCGCCGCTTCCTGAGACGTCAGAGAGCAGCGCTGCTCACCTCGCTCTCTAACCATTGCTTCGTCTTAGCTGTATCCGAACAGAAATGTTGATCAGAACTGTGTATAAAAGTATATAGTCAATTCTACATTCTTATGTGACTAGCATCGTATTGTGTTATGTGTTAACAGTTACAGTGTTCACCGACAGAAACAAATACATATTGACATTCCTGTGTACGGGGACTGTTTCCAAGGTAAGTGTTTTATATTGTTAACATTTTAACAAAGTGATCTAATACTTTGTTTGTGTTGTAGTGTCTGCCTGATCTCCTCGGGAAGTAAATCTAGCCTTGCTACAGTGGCGACGATGATGGTTCCTATTGTGCTCTAGTGTGTTGTCGCTTCCACCATATGCCTCACATGGGGGCGAAAGTTTCCCATACCTTTCCTGAGTTCTTTGTGTACTGCTAGAAACGACATTTGTATATTTTCGTGTATTCTATAATCTTGTTAACTATGTCTGAGCCCCTGAAAGAAAGGTCTCTAAACGAAGTTGTTCAGTTTCAGAAGCAGAAGACTGAACGATTGCTGCTCTGTGTCCAACAGTTGACAACATTACTGTCGCTACAGGCAGCTCCACAACCGGTTGCTGATCCCACGTTTCGCCAGAAAAAAGAGGACTGACCGGATTACCGGGCCCAACACGAATAACATCTTACAGTCTGCAACGTTAAAGCTATGACGTGCGCTGCATTTTTTTGGTCAACGGTCTGAGCTGATGTTTGCAGGATACGTAAAATTATTCCCCAACTCTCGTCCGGAAGCTGTGGATTATGAGGAAGTAGTTCGAAAACTCGGATAGAATCACGAGGCACAGATTTATGTCACTGTGGCAAGATTTAAATTGTTTCGTCTATACAAGTAGCCTGAATAGTCATTGAGGCTGTGGGTTACTACCACACCTCCACAATCTTCAGAGGGTAGTGCAACCAGAGGCACGAAGACTTGTGTGTGATATTTCTGCAGTGCAGGATATATAACCTCAGTATTCGCGTTGCCACATGGCAGCGCTGTGAGCTCCAATAGCAGCCTGCCTTCAGAAGAAAAAAACTGAGGGAATGCTGGCCTGACACACTACGCTTAAAGCTACCAAGACGCTGGCTTATACCTGAATCACGGGTCAAAACTAGCCAAAGCTTGACTCGTTATACACTCTTTGTAGGTTACATAGTCTGGCCTAGTTCTCCAGACAGTTTGGCCCCTCTGAGTTACTCGATCCATCTCGCGGGTTTCCTGGAGTTGGAATACACCGACGCAATAAGGGTCATGATCACACCATGTGACTGTCATGACTGAGAGTTTCTGTGGAGGTCCTGATGCCGACTACAGCTGGAGCACAGGCGAGGAGACACGACAGAACACTACGTGCCGGAGGCATCCCACAGAGCTTTAGAGCAAGGGATGGAGATGGTCGCAGTTGTGACTAAGCAACATTGTCTCATTATCAACAACTACCAGTGCAACTCCCACTTCAATTCAGTCCACCCAGGTCCTAGAGAAAAATTGTGCTCCCCCACTAAGGCCTGAAAATACTAAAACCTTGCAGAACTAGCACTCCTGAAAGAAGTGTATTCGTGATTTTTTTGAATTAGCTTCTTCCGTAATGTAACGTAATGTTTAGTTGCTGTTAGGTTTTTTCATGTTATTTCTTATTTTTATGAAAGTCGTCACATGTTATTACGATGTATTGCCACTCACAGATTTAAATGCTGGTTTTCCATGTTTTTTGTATTTTGGATGTCATGTAAAGTGGATTTTTTAAATTGTTTTTATATTCAGTATGAGCAGCGTAAGGTCTCCTCCTGCTTGTTTAAGTAAAAATGCTGGAGGTTACTGTTTCGTTGGAAGAACTGTCCTCGACAATCCATTCCTTGTTTTGATGCATGTTGTGATGAAAGGAGTGAATCACTATTGTTTCATACCTGTCACAAATATGGTGTTTTCGACTGTGGTAAAAATAAAGAAACCACACATTATATAACTGAGTTCATAACGAGGAAGATACATTAAGATATTAGTTTATTGTGTTTATTTAATACGTAGATATTCATCCTTTGCTTGTGATTGATATCACGAATGATTGAATGTGTGTGCACCTTCATTTTAAAATTTTAGTGAGAAAACAAATTGTGTAGTGTAGGTAGTGTAGGATCTGAGTTCCGTTACCTTAAGCCTGTAAAGAGGCCTAGCAGCTAGTTTTGGTCAATTATCCAAGCAAAAAGATAATTCGGCACGTAACAACGCAGGGTTGGGCACGTCGTCTACTCCTATTAGCTGTGGCAGGCGGGGATGGTCACACAGTACAGCATCTCACTATTGCTGAATTAGTATATGATCAAGCTTTCAGGAGTCTTACTGTTCATTTGTGGATTGGAATGAGCAATATTAGTTCGTAATGGTGGATACTCTATTCCCTTAACCTATGCTATGTTACCGAAAATGATATGGGATTCTTTTGTGACACGTTTTACATAAATGTTTGTATATATACTATATTTGTATCATGGCGTGACGAGATTTTAATGAGGTCTTCGCCCTTTAATTGGAACGCATATTCTTTTGCAAGGCTTGAGATAGTTACTCCACTTAATTTATCGCCTTCTTAAGCAGATTTCCGGTATGTTAGTAATGCAAGTCAGACCACCAATTGTTTTTAAAATTGGAAATGAGTCTCCCTTTAAACATTCGAATGTTAAATGCAGACTCCTTCGGTGAGTATTCGTTGCATGTTCGTGTCACGTATTTTTGTTTTCTAAAAGGGTTGTGGTTTCGAAAGATGTACTATTTGTCTTTGTTTTCACTTGACCAACGAGTGTGTGTCACTTAATAGCAACTACTTGATAAAATTATTTTCCTGCAATACGGGAGTTTGTAACCTCCCCACAAAAATTTAAAAGACAATATTTAATAGAAATGGAGCCAAGTGTAAGCTCCCCAGAGAAATTTAAGATAATATTTTAAATGTGAATAGACATAGAGCTAAGTGTAGCCTTCCAGCAATTAAATTTAAAGACAATGACAATTAAATGAAAAATAATAGCAATCTGACCCAAATGTAAGCTGCCCACAAAAATGTAAGACAATTCAATGATAATGAAAACGCAAGTGGACCGAAATGTCGATCTTAGGCCATGTGCAATAATTAAACTCAAATTCTTACCTCAGTAAAACTGCATCTGCTCTTATTTTTTGCCATAGCTCGAAGGAAGTGCATTGCAAAAATTTTGAATTTAAGGGAAACTTTTCTTTAAGGAATACCAAGGGAAATATTTCTTTCAATAAAATGTTTGTTTTGCTAAAATGCTTGGTTTGAAAACAAATTATTATTGGGGCGATTCTTGAACAAATTAGTTACAGTTAATTACATTACATTATCAAATGTGCGCAATGCTGCTTCATTACCTTATTAAAAAATATACCTTGTCGTGAATCTTGACCAGAGTGCCATGTCGACGCCCGCCGACTCCTCACACACAGCTAGCTCCCTACATGCAACTGAACTCTACTGCGACTCGACCGCAACTGCCTCGCAACTCAACCGCAACTGCACTCTCGCGCAACTCGTCCGCGACTGCACTGTCGCGCTACAGCTCTCCAACTGAACTCTCGAGCAGTCAAGCGCAGACTAGGAACGACAAATAGCTCTCTGGTCAGAGTCTCTGCAATGCCTCGCCATCGCCGCCACACAACATACGTGTTTCATAACCCTCCACTGGGGGGGCAAAAATTTGGCAGCGATGGTGAGTCATTTGGACTTGCCAAGCGCGGCAAAATTTTTTCTTAACTAATTAACTTTACAGTTACAGCATATATACAGATATAGTACATGAATTAAATGTGGTGCACATGCACCGAGTACAAAACATTTCAGACAATGACAATGAATACAGAACATATGACATAAGTGCACAGTTACTGGCGTTCAGCACAAAACATATTAACACATGACATAAGTGTACAAGCACTTCAAAACAAATCAAAAGAATTGTACTTAGAATGGGTAGAAATCATGTTACAAAAATGACAAAAGTGCACACGCACTGAAAAATTCTTTAGCATATTCAGAACAAATAAACAGAATGGCAAAAAAAAATCATGTTGACAAGTGACATAAGTGCACATGCACTGCAGTTCAGAACATATCAGCAAATGACGAAATGTATATACAATGAGTAACAAATGACATAAGTGCATACGCACTGAAGTATTAAACATATCAAGAAATCATAAAAGGTATACAGAATGAGTACAAATCATATTGAAAAATGAGAAAAGTGCACAGGCATTGAAGTTCAGTAGAAAACATATTAACATATAACATAAGTGCACATGCACTGAAAAACTCTTTAGCATTTTCATAACAAATAAACGCAAAGGTAAAAAAATTATTTTGACAAGTGACATAAGTGTACATGCAGTGCAGTTGAGAATATATCAGCAAATCAGAAAATATATTAATAAACGGCAAAAATACACACGCACTGTAGTACAGAGCATATCAGAAAGTCACAAAATATATACGAATGAAAACAAATGGCATAAAGTGCACACGCACTAAAAAACTCTCTAATATTTTAACGACAAATAAACCGAATGAGTACAAATTATATTGACAAATGACAAAAGCGCACACGGACTGTAGTACTCTCTAGTATTTTTCTACAACAAACAAACAAATCAAGGAGTGTGATAAAGTGCACATGCACTATACAAGTCTTTAGTAATTTCAGGATAACTGATCTTATTAACAAAAGAAAGGAAGTGCACACGCACTGTATATGACTTTTTCATTTTACAAGAATTAGGGAAGGGATAGGAAGGATTGCATCATGGTTGTAGCACTTAGGTTGCACGCAGCTGCACTGAAAGTCCATATCTTTCCACAGGAGTACAACACCAAGTGAGACAATTTGCAGTTCTTTTCCCAGAAGTATTTATCAGCGTATCCAACACACTGAAATGTCGTAGTAATATTTCCTGTTATCATTTTGGCAGTACATCAGGTACACCAAACAGTGGGACCATAATAACGTCTTCATCGCTCACGGTGGTGGACAGCATGTCGTGTCAACACCACGCTCTTACAAGGCACACCATCGTAGAATTAGTGCAAAAACCAAATATAGTGCTCCATGATTATGAGGATGGACAGGACAAATGGATATTACAGTAATTCCAGGTAGTTAGGTCAGAAGGTGAAGGACATTAAGTCACAGACTAGTCTTGATTACATTAGTAGTTTACGGCATTCATAGCCCAGTTATTGAACATTTCTGTACCATGTATTTAGTATTACAGAATAATGTTCATAAAATTAAATTATTGGCATCATGGGTAATCGTATTACAATAAACAGTGGCAGTCCTTGGCCAGTTACACAGCATATTTAGTATGACAGAATAATGTTCATTAGAAGTCATCATTGAAAAGGAGAGTCAATTATTGGCATAGCATTAACATAATTCATTTGTTATACAAATTATGGGCACTCATTGGCCAGTTATCAAAACATGAAAAGTCATCATTGAAAACAGGAGCTAATTAATGGCATAATTAGAACATAATTCATTTAGTTACATTAATTATCGGCACTTAATGGCCAGTTACCAAAACATGAAAAGTCATCATTGAAAACAGGAGCTAATTAATGGCATAATTAATAACATAATTCATTTAGTTACATTAATTATCGGCACTTAATGGCCAGCAAGTATTGAATAGTATAAAACATTGTTCATCATTCAGTATTATTCAGAACTCTCTTAAATGGGTAGCATTATTTGGAACTGGTGGTTGCTTGTTAGCAATGTATTGCTTTGGGTAATTATAAGGGAAAGCAAGAAGAGAAAAAGAGAAAGAAAAAAAATTTGCTTCTGGGTTGTTCCTGTAAATGAAAAATGTGTAACGTCATTCGTCATGAGTCAGCTGTAGCAAGGTTGTGACACAAGTGGGTAAAAAAAATGCAAGTACTAGTATAGGTTTAATAAGTAACAGGTTTAGTAAGTATCATGAAAAGCTTCTCCTGAAAAAAGGAAAAAAAATACAAAATGGATTATTGAGCTGAAAGAAGAAACGCATACTATGCTGAAAAGTAGTGAACTTCTAATTAACAGGTAGTGAAATGTGTATAAAAAATGTGTTCCATAGCTGTCCTTTCCAAAACCTTCAGTCATCATACCATACGATATAAAACATACTGTCAAAACAAACTGCAACAAATACTTAAATAACTACATAGCATAAATACATAAACTTCAACATCATCCTCATCTGTAAAGAAAAACTTCATTATCCATATTATCATAACTTCATTATTATCATCACCTGTAAAGAAAAACTTCATTATTCATAGTAGCATATTCTTCATCATTACTCTTCATCAGCATTCATTATCATCTGCAAAAAAAATCACTTCATTATTCATTACACAACTATTCCTTATCTCTAGCATATTTCATCACTAAAACTAAGATGTGTAGTTCTGTCTGACAGCCTGCATCAATCGCCTTGTATTCTGAAAGAAAAAATTAGTTAAGACTGCTATTCTACGAAGTGTATAGTATATTCTTGTTAATGCTTGTTAATTCTGATCCATTTACTCTTCCTCATAAGGTTTTTGCATCTTCTTTCGTTTATTCCGTATGTGAAATTCCCATTTTTGTTTAATTTATGTCCTTTATGCATCATTTCTTTCTGAAATTGATGAAGAAAGATTAATGCCATGCATTTAAATAATATGCCCACTAAATAATGACTGGTTAATGGTGACATAATTAAGCATACAACATAACATGACAGAAAACGTAATATGTCAAAAGCATAGACAGTGTTCAAAGGCAAAAATGTACAGAGAATATCACAATGCAGCAAAAAAAAAAGAAGAAAAATGTAAAATAGTCACGATGTTGAGATATCATAGGGCAAGAAATGTCAAAGTCAAATGGTGTGTTGTACCTTAACTATTTCACAGTGCATACAAACAAAACATGAAAACAATCGTACATAAAAAAGACAAAATGTGACGTTCGTTGTGTTCAGCTTGTATGTAGTGTAGTTAATAGAGGCGAGAATTAAAGACTTTAATGGAGAGAGAATTTGATAAAATTAATACGTCACTACATAGAATTGCATAATTATTCATAAAATGCGTAAGTTCATCTGGAAAAATATGCACGGTCTGATGTGTAACGACAAGAAGAGCGACCTGCTAACCTTACCTTGCCGGGCACTTGCCAAGAAAAAATACGATAGTCATCAATAATTAGTCACATAAATATAATTGCATAAGTGGTCATAAAATGTGTAAGTTAATCTGGAAAATATGCACGGTCTGATGTGTAACGACAAGAAGAGCGACCTGCTAACCTTACCTTGCCGGGCACTTGCCAAGAAAAAATAACGATAATCATCAATAATTAGTCATGTGAATATAATTGCAGAAATGATCATAAAAATTAGTAAATAGCATTACAGCGTGATAAATCGTAAAGTATGTTTACTCAATAAAGGGTTTTATGTTGGATAAATGGTGGTTTCCTTTCGATTTTCTGGTTCTCAGAGTTTCGACGTGTACAACATTGGGATGAGGAATGCTGCGAATCCGATATGGACCTGCGTATAGAAGTTCAAATTTACTGCACTTCCCTTTTATTTTATTGGATAAATAGTGTGTTCGTACTAATATCTTCTGTCCAATGTGAAAGTCTCGGCGCGCACAAACCTGTTTTTGCTGTCTTCTCCGGCGCTCTGCGGCACGTCTGATGTTGTTCAGCGTAATGTTAATTATTTCGTGGTGTCGTAATCGACGAGATGTAGGAAATGTTACTAATTCTTTAATTTTGTTTGGTGGTTCAACGTTTTTCAGTATAGCAGACGGAGGTAGCATAGTGGATTCATTTGGAATGGAATTAATTACATCTTGGAATGAGAATATGTGTGTGTCCCAATCAATATGTCTTTTGTGGCAGTATATTCTACACAGTTTACCAATTTCTTTCATTAATCGTTCACAGGGGTTCGAAGAAGCATGGTACTTGGATATATAGATCGGAGAAATGTTTCTAGCTCGTAACATGCGTGACCATATAGCAGAACGAAATTGTGATCCATTATCGGAAATTACTCTCATCATATGCCCTACATGAAATAGAAAATGTTTTACAAATGCTTTCGAAACAGTTTTAGCAGTAGCTTTGCGTAACGGAGTGAAAGTAACAAATTTTGGAGTGAGTTCAACAGCGACAAAGTTGTAGCAAAAACCTCTGTTAGTTCTCGGAATTGGACCAAAAATGTCTACTGCGGCCATATGTCTTAATTTAACAGGTATAATGGGATATAATGGAGGAATGTGTGAAGTGGTGTCTGACTTAGCTTTCTGGCAAATTTTACATGACGCTAAAACTCGTCGTATACGTTTTTCCATGTTTGTAAAATAACAGTTCTGTCTCAGTATAAGAAAACATTTTCTGGCTCCGTAATGTGCATAACTTAAATGAGTGTACCATATTAGTTTGTTAACCAGTTCGTCAGGAATGCATAATAACCAATTGTTGCTGTCTGGATGAGAGCGGCGAAACAGAATGTCATTGTGTACAGTGTAGTGGTTCCTAATCGTAACATTATTCTTATCTTGCCAAAGGTGTTTAATTTCTTTCCACACGTTGTCTTTATTTTGCTCTTTTGCTATGTCCTGTAATGACGACGAAATAAAATTTTCAAATGCAACTTGCTGAATGTACATGACGCTGAAATTTGCTTTGCAGAAGTTGGTTGCGACGTCTTGCTGATTGTTGCTGAGAGAACGAGATAATGCGTCTGCTACAACATTTTGTGTTCCGGGAATGTGAACTATTGTAAAATTAAATTCCTGTAAATATAGCTTCCATCTACTTAATCTGTCGTGTGTGAATTTAGCTGAAAGTAGAAACTGTATCGCTCTGTGGTCTGTGTATACGGTGGTATGTTTGCCATAAAGAAAGTGCCTAAATCTCGTAAAAGCCCAACAACACATAATGTTTCCAATTCTGTAACGGAATAATTTCGTTCAGCAGGTGACAAAATGCGGCTTGCAAATGCGATGTTTTTAATTACTGTTGAGCCATCTTCTTCAATCTCCTGGAAAATATGTACGCCTAAAGCGGTATTGGAACTGTCGGTGGCAATGGAAAAATTTCTGGTAAGATCTGGGTGCGATAAAAGTGGAGCATTCAACAAGGCGTGTTTCAAGTAACATTCTCGTGAATAAGATTCTGCGTATCAAAATTATTGCTTACTTTACTGGAATATGCAATCTGTACTGTGTCTGGTCAAATTCTGTCGTACGTGCTGTTATTTATTTTACGGGAGGATGCTATGGCATATCCACTATTTGAACTGCTCTGTTATTTCTTACTGACGTGTTACGCTATAATTGACACCTATTATCTGGTTCATTCATGATAATATGTTGTTGCTAATGTTCTTGCTGCTGAAAAGATCGACTGTTATTAAATGTACGCTGAAAAATTGTGCTCATTATTTTACGTTTGTCATGATAGTCACTTCTATACGGCGCAGTGCGATAGGAATTGAAATAATGTGTGTTCTGTACGTAGTTATTTCTTTGCTGGCGTGCGTTACTATTTGTTGTATCAGGGACTATACGTGCACACGGCGAAACATTAAAGTTAGGTTGACCTTGTGCATTCCATTGTTGGTTAGGTATGCTAAGCGGCTGACTTTCATGCTGTTGCGGTGAAAAACATCTATTGTTACTAAAATGTGGTTGCGACTGCTGAAAATTTTGTACATACTCATAATTACTATTTTATCTGTTATCAAAATTACGGCGGTAGTTGTCATTTCGGGAGTGCCTAATGAAAATTGTCACTTTCGGTAAAAATTTGTCATATCCGGTTTTCATTACATTTTTATTAATTCTAGGTAGAGCAAAAGTTAAAGAGCTGTTTTAATAGATATAAAGGATAGTAGAAGAGAAGGCAGCAGTGCAGAAAACTAAAGATGAAAGAGCACTACTACAGCTCGGGGCCCTATGCACGCCACGGCACATATTCATTAAAGCGTAATGAATCCCCTGAGGTCAATTGTCACTTCCGGTAAAAATTGTCTTATCGGGTATTCATTACATTTTTATTAATACTAGGTAGAGCAATAGTTAAAGAGCTGTTTTGATAGATATAAATGATAGTAGAAGAGAAGGTAGCAGTGCAGAAAACTAAAGATGAAACAGCACTACTACAGCTCGGGGCCCTATGCACGCTACGGCACACATTCATTAAAGCGTAATGAATCCCCTGAGGTCTTTACGCGCTACAAATAAATTTTAGCTTTTGTGTTACACGCAATGGCGTTAAAAATTCAGAAATAAATTGCTGTATCCATGCTAATTCCAATTTCTGCATTATAGGTAATAGCGGTGAAAATACAAAAATAAATTGTCGTATACGGTGCAAATCGTGTATCTGTGCTCTGTCATTATTAAATTCCTTATATTTTCTTATAAATGCAAATTGCTTATAATCAATGTTCTCGTCACTGAATTTGAGAACACGTTCAGGTTTGTGTGAGAATATGATTGTCTGTGTCATTTCGTACTTCAACTTGCGTAGCTTTTCAGATTTTACGTCGCGTAGTTGCTGTAAATTGTTCAAATTATACGCGCTGCGTGACTCTGACAAATGCTCGCAACGTGGCGGATTCTGTGACGTATTGGTGATGGCAATAGTTTTCAATTCTGTTACTTTAATACTATCGTCAATTTGGTTGTTGTGTCGTTCACTTTTACTATCGACATCCGTATTCAGAGTGTGTGAAACTTCCAGTGACTTTAAATTAAACTCGTCGCGAATCTGTACTGCGTTTTTAGGGCATTGTTCAGTGACTACATTAATTTCGTGGATCTGTGTTGCATTTGAATTATCTAAGCCTTGTGCAACAGTGCCAACTTCTTCATTACTGTTATTATCACAAGCCTTAGTATCCACACGTAATTGTTCTTTAATATCATGACGTTGTACGGTAACAACTGTAATCTGTTCACTAACTTGTTCGTTCTGTTCGTTAATGTTGTCTTGTTTTTCATTCGTGAGTTCAAAACTTTCATCAATTGTTTCGCTAAGTTGTTTGAAATGGCTGTCGAAACTTTCATTAAGTCTGTCGTACGTTTCATTCGTCTGTTTGAAACTTTCATTAATTGTTTCGCGAAGCTGTTTGTTTCGTTCTCTAAATTGTTTGTTCAATTCATCAAGTTTTTCATTCTGTTGTTTGACCTGTTCACTAAGCTGTTTAAAATTTTCTTTAAATTGTTTAGAATTGTTCTCGTTAAGTTGTATCATTAATGCTATGATTCGATCCATGTCAAAATTCGCTACTGTATTCTTTGTGCTGTTTAATGGCGTACCTGCAATTGTCACATCTTCTGTAACCATTTGGTTATTCTGAGATTTACAAAAAGGTTTGCCAGTCGAATGTACACTGTCGGTCACTATTTCTGAATTAAATGGATCCGTCGTACTTTCAGTACACTGTCCATTTTAATTAGACAAATTTGTCTGTTCGTCACGTGAATTTAGTAAACCGGTTGTGTTAAGCTGGGCAGCGCTCATTACAGTAGAGCTCCCCGCGTCATCAATTGTCGTCAAATTAACAGAGGACACAATTCAGTTCGCTTGTCCATCATTAAGATCTACGTCACTATTGGTGGTTGGAACGCACTGATTGTCAGAGAACGCAAGATTGTCATCATTACACTGCGTGTCACAAGTACTATCGGTGAAGTTGTTTAAATCAGTAATTTCATTCATCATACTTCGCGATACACTATTCACAGTCTTTCGCGGCATTTTTTGCAATAATCACAATTATTCACAAACAAATAAGCACAATGCAAAAGGCAACGAACACAAATACAACAGAGCAAAGAATTGCCGATGATCTGATGAAAGAAAGTCACAAAATTAGTAAAAGCGTTGCACCAAATGCTAATTATATTAAGTAAATAAGAGCAGATATCTGGCTACGTTTCAGAAGATTCTCAACGAAATACGATCCTGGACCGGATGTCGCCAAGTGTAACCTCCCCACAAAATTTCGAAAGACAATATTTAAAAAATGTTAATGGGAATAGAGCTTAGTGTAACCTCCCAGCAAATAAAATAATTTATTGACAATGACAATTAAATGAAAAATAATAGCAATCTGACCCAAGTATATGCTCCCCACAAAATGAAAGTCAATTCAAAAAAAAAAATGAAATCTCAGTGACAATGAAAACGCAAATAGACCGAAATGTCGATCTTAGGCCCTGTGCAATAATTAAACTCAAATTCTTACCTCAGTAAAACTGCATCTGCTCTTATTTTTCGCTATAGCTTGGAGGAAATGCATCGCATACATTGTTTGAACTTAAGTAAATTTTTCTTTAAAGGAAATTGGAGGCAAATATTCTTTGAATAAAATGTTTGTTTTGTTAAAGTGCTTGGTTTGAAAACAAAAATTATTATTGGGGCGATTCTTGAACAAATTAGTTACAGCTAATTTACATTACATTATCAGATGTGCGCAATGCTGCTTCATTACCTTATTAAAAAATATACCTTGTCGTGAATCTTGACCAGCGTGCCATGTCGACGCCCGCCGACTCCTCACACACAACTGGTAACTCCCTACATGCAACTGAACTGTCTCACAACTCGACCGCAACTGCCTCGCAACTCAACCGCAACTGCACTCTCGCGCAACTCGTCCGCGACTGCACTGTCGCGCTACAGCTCTCCAACTGAACTCTCGAGCAGTCAAGCGCAGACTAGGAACGACAAATAGCTCTCTGGTCAGAGACTCTGCAATGCCTCGCCATCGCCGCCACACGACATACGTGTTTCAAGTTTCTACGCAGAATGATAACCTACATGTCAAACAAATTTCCTCTCATCTCCGATTTCTAAATATTACGTGTTTTTGCGACCACTTCCCTATGTTCGACATTCATTATTACCCTCTGCACTAGTTCTCTGAATGTTTCAGCAGTAACGGGCTGTTTGTTTTCCCTATGTGTTTAGCGATTAAATATATATTTGAATTATGTGACCCTTGTTTTATCCTCCAAAACCTACGACTATCCCGAACATGAGGCTGGTCCCATTCCTAATTTAGGCAGTGACCCTCTTTATGCCATGTACTCCACTTTTACGTATCTTAACGGACGCTACATTTAATTTATTATTATGATGGAAAGCAGAATGTTAACCATGTGTAGGGCATGATCAATTTGTATTATAAACGTTTTCTGGATGTGTGTGCCTGTGGCAAAACCGCCCACAATTTGAAGAAATTATTATCATGATCACAAACGAAACCCCTTTTTTTGTGTCTCTATGACTTATTACCTCCATATGTTGCATCAGAATTACTGACATGTCAATGTATCTGGGCGAATGGAATGTACGAATGGTTTACTGCTGGAGGTGGATTGAGTTGTAAATGCTGAAGGTAGACAAATATTGTCAGTGTACTTTATTGTTAACCATAAACTGACTTGGTTCTGCACGCTTACAGTAAAGAGACAACAGGCGATGGACCTTTAAAACTTTACACAGGCACTCCAGTGTGGATGCGCTATCAAGTGTTTCTTAAAGAGGAGCCAGTAGCGAGTGGCCATGGTATCAGCACATTCCAGTGGACCACTGTTGGTGTCGTCGAGTCTAGATGGGGTGACAGCAATCTGGCTTTGGCTGGCAGGGGCATGCCTAGCTGAAGATGGCGTGCTGCTAAGGATGGCAATGTGGTTACAGTGCTAAATCTGGCTGCAGTGGATCCCAGTGTCCCAGACCTGGGAAGAACTCATTTGGTACCTCAGACCATTGTGCGGCGACAAGATTTCCACAGGCGGTCTTTTGAAGAGGAAAACAAAGTGATAGAGACGTGATGGCTATCAGGCCGCGGTCGTTGACTGGCAGCCCAGATGCGTTCAAGATATCTGTGTCAGAAAAGTATCGGCAATCCCATGGTAGAGACTGACACATGGCAACATGGATGCACAGCAGAGCTGTGGTGATGATCTGCTCAGTTGACTGGGTGTGTGTGCATGATCAATGTAGACCTGTTAATTCTGAAGACAAGTACTGCTGCATACTTCACTGGCTCCCGTCTGGGCCTGTACTATACATTTCCTGCTTCCTAGGGATAATGCAGCCCACCAGATCCCTGCTTAAGAAAATGGCTGTTACAAAAGCACTAATAAATTTAAAATTCCTTGGACCCTGAATTGCCCTACATAGGTCTGGATCTTTAGGTATCCTATTTCCGTTTTCCGTATTTACAGAATGTTCATTGTCTCACTCCTATGTCGCAGGGACATGGAAATTTTTCAAGTTCAGTCTTATAGTAACTTACTCTAATTCTTTGAGTCTGAATCGGCTCTTCATTGGTTCCACCAATACTATTTTGGACCTTTAGCATTAAAACTTCACTACTCGTTACTAATTAATTACTGTTAGTGCATGGAATAGGACTACTCTGAAATTTCTCAGAATATACAGCCATTGGTAAATAGAATATCAGTTTAAAGAGCCTGGAGGAATATGTCGCCAGCATTTATGTTAGAGCAAATTGTCTTCTATCATAAGCAGTGGAAGAACAGAGTTATGTTATCAATTGATAATTAAGACGTACCTTAGACGTCTAAGCTTCGGAGCCAATTCTTTCGCTAGTTTGTAGGTCGGTGAGTTAATACTACTCAATGTCGACCGTAAATGAAACGCTTCTTTGTGGACCTTTGGTACATCATATATTTTTCGTGTCTATGGCACTTGTGGAATGAATCTTCGGGCCGTTTCGAAATTCATCCTAGTTTGCTTCAGCAGCAATTGGGTCCGTTTCATTATTTTGGCGTTGAATCTCCCTTGGCCGGCCGGAGTGGCCGTGCGGTTTTGGGCGCTACAGTCTGGAGTCGAGCGACCGCTCCGGTCACAGGTTCGAATCCTGCCTCGGGCATGGATGTGTGTGATGTCCTTAGGTTAGTTAGGTTTCATTAGTTCTAAGTTCTAGGCGACTGATGACCTCAGACGTTAAGTCGCTTAGTGCTCAGAGCCATTTGAATCTCCCTTAGGTTTATGGCAAATGGATTCACTCAAAAGATTCTTCATCCGCTTGTCGTAATCTACTGTTGTAAGTAGGCTGTTTATGTTTTCTTGTTGGCAACGTCACGTAGCTCTCTGTATGAAAATCACTGGCTGTGCTGTGTGCAGTCTGTGGCTAGTTTGCATTGTTGTCTGCCATTGTAGTGTTGGGCAGTGGCAGCTGGATGTGAACAGCGCGTAGCGTTGCGCAGTTGGAGGTGAGCAGCCAGCAGTGGTGGATGTGGGGAGAGAGATGGCGGAGTTTTGAAATTTTTAAAATTGGATGTCATGAACTGCTATGTATATTATGAGTTTTCAACATTATTAAGGTAAATACATTGTTTGTTCTCTATTAAAATCTTTCATTTGCTAACTATGCCCATCAGTAGTTAGTGCCTTCAGTAGTTTGAATCTTTTATTTAGCTGGCAGTAGTGGCGCTCGCTGTATTGCAGTAGCTTGAGTAGCGAAGATTTTTTTGTGAGGTAAGTGATTTGTGAAACGTATAGGTTAATGTTAGTCAGGGCCATTCTTTTGTAGGGATTTTTGAAAGTCAGATTGCGTTGCGCTAACAAACTATTGTGTGTCAGTTTAAGCACAGTCTCATGTATAATTTTTCTAAGGGGACGTTTCATATGTCGATCCTTAGCCGAGGATACCTCACTGGAATCTTCTGATTTTTTCTTGTAGTTTGTGTAATTAGTGTAGCTTTTGTTTATTACTAGCGCGTAATTGTAGAGAGAATTTCCTTTGTAGTTGTAGTTTTTCATTGTTGTACAGTAAAACAGTTGCGGCATGCATGTAGATTTGCAGCAAGTATTTCGCAGCTGCGCTTGCAATTAACTAGATATTATTTTCAGTGCTATGTTAATGTGTTCCCCTATTTTTGCTCCTCAAATTGTGTTTTTCTGTGTTGTCGTGTGAAATATTGTGACAATAATGGCGTGTGAAAAACGTAACACTAGGCTCCAAAGTAAATTGAGGAATGACAGCGAAGACGAAAGCAGTGTGTTAGTGTCACTGTGTAATGAATTAACTAATATTCAAAGTAGTAATTTGGTAATTGTGCATAGGGAAATGGAGCGGGTGGCAAATAATGGTGTAGACAATGAAACAGGTAGTGAACAAGGAAGCATTATCGATCGATCGGTCGGCATCAGCTCGCCTCAGGAATCCGAAATGTCAGAACACGATATTGCAAATACTGCAGACTTAGGTTTTGGGTCCTCACCGTTTTCTCAAATGAGTCAAGACACATTTTCTGCTTGTCAAAATGTGGTTGCCGGTGAAAATGCACTGCCAAAAAGCATAGAGAAACAGATTCCAGACACTAATACATTATTATTGCAATTAATGTGACAAATGGAACAAAATCAGAGACAAATGGGACAAAGTCTTCAAAAGTTAGACACAATGGAACAAAATCTTCAAAAGTTAGACACAATGGAACAAAATCAGAGACAAACACAGCAAAAGCTTCAAAAGTTAGACACAGTGGAACAAAATCTTCGGAAGTTAGACACCACACTTGAACAAACACGTGAAGATTTAACTACTGAGTTACATAACATTGAATCGAAATGTCAAAAAGTCTGTAATGACGTAAAAACACAAATTTGTGAGCATTTTCAACCTATTTTTTCGCGGCATGAAAATGCATTACAGAATCACGAAGCAGCCATAAAAGAACTGCAAAACATTGTTCATGAAAATCATGAGACCTTGTCGGCTAAAATTGACTCAGTTGCATCTACCGATTCGGTTACGCAACTTGCAAAAACACAAGAAAACTTAAGGACACAGTAGATTCGATTTCAACACAAATGGACACTCTGAAACTTGGTTCAGAAAAACACACTGAGGAAATGTGTTCACTATCGGAGAAAGTAGCCGAACTTTCGGATCAGTTCACTAACTTATCTACGAATGTGGATGATAATCTAAACGACACAAAACCGGTAGTCTTTAATGACACAGAAGAGTGCGAACAAATTAGGAAATTCAAACAAAATCAGAATCAAATTAATACGCAACACCAAAGAGAAATCCGGGAAGTACAAGATCAGCTGACTCAGGTAATACAAGAATTACGTATTTCAGAGGCCACTCGCGCTCCAATACGGGAAGAGGGACTTAGAAATACGGAACAACCACAAAATAATAACACAGGACACTTCGGAAATTATGAAAGAAATTGGCAAGGCACACCGAATTTTGAGATGGAACCGCCGAAACGACGTAATAATGACCGACATGCGACTCGCCGACATGATGATTTTGACTATAAGCTGTTCATTACTACACGTAAATTCAAAACATTTAAGAATTCCGGCAACGACATTCATCCACAAGCGTGGCTTCATCAATTCTCTCATTGTTTTCCTCCCAACTGGTCATTAGAGCACAGATTAGAATTTATGTGTGGCTACTTAGAGAATGAACCAACTGTAAGAATGCGGTCGGTCATTCACGATTGCCACAGTGAAGGAGAGTTTTACCATGCCTTCCTCTCAGCATATTGGTCTCAAGCCACACAAGACCGAGTAAAACATAGCATCATAATGATGAAACGTTTCGAACAATCTGAATTTTCCAGTCTTATGAAATATTTTGAAGACATGTTGCATAAGAATCAGTATCTTTCAAACCCATACAGCCCCTCAGAACTCATCCGCATTTGCTTAATCAAACTGCCTGAACATTTACGACATATTATTTTGGCAGGACGTTGCAAAGACGACATTGAAGCATTTCAGGGACTCTTACAAGAATTAGAAATTGACACTGACAATCGCAGAACGCGAAACCAGGAACACAACAATTACAGGTCACATCCGTCGCAATTCCGCGTTGAAAGAAGTAATAACTGGACACGACAAGGCTATTCTCACAACACAAATCGTGAACAAAACAGACACCACCCGTATGACAACCGTTGGCAGAGTAGTAATAACTACAGGGAAAGATCATCTCTCCGCGGTAATGACTATCACAGAGACAATCAGAGAAACAGACAATATGGGAACCAAAATAAATATTATCAAGGGAGACAGAATAACTTTAGACGCAACGGACCAGGGCGCAGTTACGATTCAGGGAGAAGTTCTCCACCACGTGACCGACAAGAAAGAAACTATGGAATCTACCGACAAGACGACAGGCGATATGATCGTAACGACAGACCTGAATTGCATCAGAACTGGCGGGATTTAAACAGGGCAGGGCCCTCTCGACAAGGTGAATTTGTAGAAGTTAGGTCCCCAAACCCCAATAATGAAACGCGCCAACAAAGAGACAATAGGCAATGACTCATACCGCTAGCAGCCACAAAACGTACGTATGAAACTAACGACGCAGCTGCCGTAGCTAGTAATTACGTAAAAATGGAAGACATTAGGGACATCTTACTCCAGGAACACGACGTAAAACATAACAACATTGCATATCCTGTGATTCACATTACACTAAATGACGTAAAATTTACGGCACTACTTGACTCTGGCAGTCCCATTTCAGTAATTAGTGAAACAGCCTTTAGCAAATGCAACAAATCGAACGATTGCCCCACACTTCCGTTACGTAAGATTAAATTACAAGGTGCAATCTTTGGAAAAAGTGTAGATGTACGCCAACAAACCAACTTAGAATTCTTTTGTCAAAGGCACAGCTTCTCTATGAACTTTCTTATTGTTCCATTATTGTCGACGGAAATTATACTGGGAGTAGACTTTTTGAATGAATACAAAGCAATCTTAAGCTTTCACTATGCTGAAATAAGTTTAGAAAAAGAAGGTAAGTCAGTAGCTTTGAAATTTGAAGATTGGCTCTCAAACCATCACGAAGAAATTAATCGGCTTTACCTCCTGTTAGACAACAGTTCGGAATTTTCGACGGAACTTGACACTAACAATCACTCTGCAAGTAGTGACAGGGGTGCTATCGACGGCGCATTTGATACTAATGAGTTAATTCAGAATAAAATTCAAACAATTGAGAATTGTAATGACAATGATAGGCAAGACCTTTTTGAGATTTTAGAGGCACATTCCACAGTTTTTACTCACAAAACAGGAACAATCAAGGGATTTCAATACCAATTTCGTGTTCGTGAGCATACTAAATTTTGTGTTAGACCATACGTAATTCCGGCGCATTATAGGGACCGTGTTAGAACAGAAGTACAATCTATGCTTGACGAGGGCATTATTGAGCCTGCAGTAAACTCATACAACAATCCATTACATGTTGTTGAGAAGAAAAATGGATCGATCAGGCTTGTCTTAGATTCGAGACAAATCAATACTATCATCATTCCTGAAACAGACAGGCCGCAAACGTTGGAAGAACTTCTTCAAAATTTTAATGGTGTAAAAGTGTTGTCTTCCATTGATCTCAGATCCAGCTTTTATCCGATCGAACTTCATCCAGAATGTTAAAAATACACAGCTTTCCTTTGTTTCGGCGTTTGTTATCAGTTTCGGAAACTTCCTTTTGGTTTGAATATTTCAAAAAAATGGTTCAAATGGCTCTGAGCACTATGTGACTCAACTGCTGTGGTCATAAGTCCCCTAGAACTTAGAACTAGTTAAACCTAACTAACCTAAGGACAGCACACAACACCCAGCCATCACGAGGCAGAGAAAATCCCTGACCCCGCCGGGAATCGAACCCGGGAACCCGGGCGTGGGAAGCGAGAACGCTACCGCACGACCACGAGATGCGGGCTTGAATATTTCTTTGGCAGCATTTATTCGCGGGCTAAATTCCATATTACCTGAGTTCTTAAAACGTCACATCACCTTATATGTGGACGATATTCTGATAGCAGAAGCCTCATGGGAACAACATAATCGCATCCTCAACAGTTTGTTACGTATTTTTGCAGAATCTGGAATTACAGTTAACTTGGAAAAGTCTGAATTCGGTAGGTCAAAGCTGAGGTTTTTGGGACATATTATTTCTTCTGAAGGCATTCAGCCGGATCCTGAAAAGTTAGAAGCAATCAGAGCCATTCCAGTTCCATCCACAAAAAAACAAGTCCGCAGTTTTCTAGGTCTCGTAAATTTTTACCGTCGTTTTCTGAATATGCAAATTCTTGTTACACCAAAACTTTGTTCTCTCACTGGAAAAAATACTATTTGGAACTGGGACGAACAAGCACAGTTGGAATTCAATTCTTTGAAAGAATCGCTACTTAACGCGCCAATACTAGCTCATCCAGATCTGTCACAAGATTTCTGCCTTAGCACGGATTCTTCTAAAGTCGGTCTTGGTGCCCATTTATTTCAAGAAGCCACAGAAAATGACACTACTGTTCAGAAAACCATTGCTTTTGCTAGCCGAGTGCTAACAAAATCTGAAAAAAATTATTCCGTTACTGAATTAGAAGCTTTAGCTATCGTTTGGGCATTTAACAAATTCCGTTTCTTCCTTTCTGGTAAGCACGTAAAAGAATACAGTGATCATCGTGCATTACAATTTCTTATGTCTTCAAAATTAAATCATGACAGGTTAAAACGTTGGGCATTGTTTCTGCAAGAATTCCACTTCACAATAGTCTACATTCACGGCAAGGAGAACATTATTGCGGACGCACTGTCACGCGCACCGGCTGGGCTTGAGAAAAGTAACACAGAAGGCAACCTCGAGAAAAATTTCAGTATTCTTTACATTCAGAAAGTCGCCTTTGAAAACTTCATCATCACATCTTCAAAGGACATTACTCATGAACAAGATAAAGATGCGATTTGGAAAGACATCAAAAGCAAATGGCATGAAAAGACACACACACAGATTCGGCATTATTATCCGGTTAGAAACAATATACTGTTCAAACGCTGTACTGTTGATGACAAGCTATGGGTACTTTGCATTCCTGACGATTTTGTGAATAAGCTCATTTGGTACATTCATTTCAGCTACGCACATTTTGGTCCACGAAAATATTATCATATTCTTCGAACGACTTGTTATTTTAACAATATGGAAAAGAGAATTCGAAGAGTCCTGTCTATTTGTAAACTTTGTCAAAAGGCGAAACCATCTACTATCTCACATCGTGCTCCGTTGTTTCCTATCACTCCTTCTAAATTAAAAGAATTTGCTGCAGTTGATCTATTGGGACCCCTTGTCAGAACATCGAATGGATTTTCGTACGTTCTAGTCGCTGTTGAGCTTACTTCCAAATTTGTTTCTTTCACTCCGTTACGTAAAGCCACTGGACGATCTGTATCCAACGCCTTTGTTAAAAATTTCTTACGTGAAGTTGGCCACGTTGCTAAAGTCATTTCAGATAACGGACCGCAATTCAGATCTGCTGTTTGGTCACGCATGCTTCACAACCATAAAATCAAACCTGTTTTTATTTCATTGTACTCACCACATTGTAACACCTCCGAACGGATTATGAAAGAAATCAATAAGCTTTGCAGACTTTATTGTCACAGAAAGCATCAGCATTGGGACAGATATTTACACTTATTTCAAAACGTGCTGAATGAAATGCCTCATGACTCCACTCCTTTACCACCTACTCTTGTACTGAAGAATGAAAAACCACCGAACAGAATCAGAGAGCTTGTACCTTTCCCGAATACACGTAAACTTCGACACAAAGACATAATTGATTTGGCTATTAAAAATATAAAATCTGCAGCAGACAAAAGGAGAAAACTACACGGTAAAGCAAATGCAAAGATATTATATATTGGTCAGAAAGTTCTCATTAAAGCTCATTCATTGTCACATAAGAAGAAACACTTGAGTCACAAATTCTTTCTAGTTTACAATGGACCTTACAGAATCCGACGTATACCACATGATAATTGCGTTGAAGTTGAAACTCTGCGTACTAGGAAGAGTAAAGGTTTACACCACATTTCACATGTATAACCGTTTATTGAAAGATAATCTGCTTTTTAACTTTGTCTTTGCCATAAAACTTTTCACTTCACATTTCTAGTATGCTTTGTCAGACTTAAGAAACTGTTAACATGCAACAATGTTTGAAGTTAAATATCCAGCCTAGAACCTAGGGAACATTTTTAAACAGAAATTACGAATGCATTGTTATAGTGAACAGACTACACAGTGTTGTATTTGTACATTCTTGCTTGTTAGTTGCACGATTACGTAACGACTATCAGGCTTACATACTTAGGACACATACTGGTACTGCTAATGAGATTTTAATGCAACATTTTGGTTTACTTGAAAATACATTCTGGATTTAAAGTACTTTCTGTGAGATACCAGATGACACAGTGGTTAGTTTATGTGACAGCTACACGATTTTTATCACGACGCTACTAATGAGTGACAATTTACAATGTTGCTTTTGCAGTGTTTCTGTTTTATATCTGCACAGTTTTCTGTTTTATTCTGGAAAGTAAAACATGTTTTAGTAGTAACTTTTGTGGTATAGCTACAATGAGACAGCCTTTTCCGTAGCACAACAATACATTACAGTACAGTACTTTCTTCATCACAACAATAAGCGTAATAACTACGATATCTATACAGAAAGCATTTCACTTTTGTTTATCATGAGGTAAGTACATTGACTTCTGCAGAACTTAGCTTTCGGAGGACGATAACTACGAGACTTCCACAGAGATTATCTTACAACATGACGCACAGTTTAGCGCTACAGTACACGTATTTGAGTGATTAATTTCGCACTTAAAACATTTATTTTTTTAAGATATTTGGAGTGCAATGATACAAGGGTTTTCCGTGATACATTTCATTCCATTGCTGTAATCTGTAACACCTAAGGGTATAATTACATTAATCCTCAGGGGGGTACACGCTTACTTTGTGTACCATGTGTGTGGCAAGCACAAGGAGCCCTAGCTAATATGGTATTTGCTTATACAACTTTACACATCGGTACCATATTTCTCCAGCACAAAATACACAGCTACCTGATTATTTAACAGAGAAACAAACATTTTTTTTCTACATCAGTGACAGATGTTTACGCAATTACACAGGTGGATAATTTCACACTTATGAAATTGTGTTTTGTTTGCACTGTGTGAACTGTTCATTTTTTTTCCGGAACCATTGTGATACTATGAGAGCTTTGAATGATGTATTTGGTAAGGGACCATGATTTTTAAAGTACATATGAGGTAGATGACACTATTGAAATGAGCAGAGAATTTTCTTTAGGTTTTGAAATTATTGGAGGAAGCTACGACGATTTTGAGAATTGACTGAGATGTTATGATATTATTACGACGACGATGTGTATTATGCTGTTGAGATATGTTTATGATCAATAAGCTGATGCTATACGAGTTATTTGAGTATGCTATATATTTATTACGATGAAATATTGAAGTGTCGTCGCAAGATTGACGTGTCGACGAATATGTATATGTGTAATAAGGTAAGGAGTAATGAATAATGGTTAGGGACTCTGACTTGTGAAAAAGGATGTTGGAAACCAAGAATCGTACTTTAAGAGTTATGAAATGTATGTAAATGCGTGAATGTATCACAATGCCTACGAAAATTTTTTGGACACTGTTATATCAATAGGATTTTGTTTCTACAGATTTGTAACGCAAATTCTTGACCTGTGAAATATTTTTATATGAGACTGTCACTGTAGCGGAAACTGCTGTCGTAAATATTTCGGTAAGAAAGGTAAGTGACCGTGACGTAATGCGTTGTGAGTGGCCAGGTGTGCCAGCCGCCTTGAGAAAAAGCCATTAGGCGGAGAAAAAAAGGCCATTATCCTCGCTATTGACATTCCTTTGTAGAAAGCATCGCAAATACGACACGCTCATTACTTGGAAAGATACTTACACCTGCACACCTGATTATGACAAGTGTCTTTCTACGAGAATTGAGAGAATTTCTACTAACTTATGAAATACCACATGACTATTGAATGATATTTTTATGCTTTGTTCATAGTTGCTTATTTCATTTGATATCTGTTTTCCAGCTGTGTTGCAGCATTGGTTTTATAAAATAAACTTAAATGCATTTGCTAATGTGAACACTTTCTGTCAACAGATCTATTAAATAATTATTTTGTGATCCACATTCTTCGAAAAAGGAGCTCTTGGAATGGAAAGAACAATAACAAGTGATTAATAACAGTAACTGCATACATAATTTTCTTTTCAACTACTTGGTAATTTGTTTTGGTAGAGTAAGTTATCGTGATGCATCACTGTAGTGTTAAGATGTGACGTAGGTATTAAAAATGACCATTTTTACTGTAATATTTTTTCTGCTTGAGCTTTGTCATGTTTAGATATAGGTCCTAGCATTTACTGCTGTTTTTTTTCCAGGCATAATATTACTGAATTTGACTTTATATTACTGTGTTAAGCCAGTTTTACTACTGATTTATTTTTCTTGTTTGCTGCTCATTGCCTTATATTAGTCGTAATATTGCAATTGATTTGCCAATGTTCATTTTTTTGTCATTGCTGTTTGTGTTAATTGTTTTGTGCTGCTGCATTGCCTCGTCCCTTAGTTTAGCATCTGAGCTCAGTAGATTTAAGTTAGCTTAAGAGGGGGTAGACTATAGAAGAGAATGAGTTACGATGAATTGGAAGAAATGCATTGAGAAGTTATACGAAAAAAGTACAGAAAGCAGGTATAGGTAGGATATTCTTGGAAATAAATAATGAGGTAAGAAATATGTGAAATAAATACAGAAAGCATGCTTGGATAGGATTTTTTTGGTGGAAGCAAAGGTTGAAATAAGACGAAAGATCTATGGAATGAAGTTTTGGGTTGGACTGCAGTACCAAATGTTACACTGAAATAAACCCTGTCCTTTCCTTTTGTGTTATCCCACTATGTGTTTGTGTACCCTTGTGTATTTGTTTTCTTCCTGTCTCTATGTAGTTTCATAGAATTTTTTTTCTTCTAATCCTAAGCTACATTCACTATGATGAGGAATACTGTTATCCTCAAATATAATTGGCATTAATAATATGTTATTTACCTTGTAAATATGCTTAGACATTATTTATTCTGTTTTGTTTTAATGCTCATGTGTAAAGTTGATGTTTCAAAAGTTATTCTGATCTTTTATGTATTTACTTATGTCATAATTCCTGTAACACTGATGTATATGTTAGTTCGATTCTTTTGTAAAGCCTGTACTACAAATGTTATCTGTATTATGATGTATTTTGTACCTTTGTTATTGTATTCTCATGTTATAAAATTGTAATTGACACCAGTTCATCAAATTAAGCAACTTGTAAGTTACATTTCACTGCACACGTTTCTGTTGGTCATAGTATATGGACAATATGTGAGAAGTAGGGACTGATAGTGTTTGCACGTGTGTTAATGATTCAGCAAGGGACTGGATAACAGCATTGCTGGTTCTAAGGACAATTCCAAAAATTTCGTGAGTGGACAAGTGGTGGTTTATGGACTTGCTATATTCTCCGCAAGACTCTTCGATGGTGATTCTGCACCTGGACAGTCGCAACAGATGGCTGCTGGCCGTCTCTACATGGACTACAGTGGGTCTGCATCTTTGATGACCCACCAATACCATTATTTCTACAAGGACTACAGTGGGTCTACACCTTTGCTGACTCACCAGTACCATTATTTCTACAAGGACTGCAGTGGGTCTGCACCTCTGGTGGCCCACCTATACCACTACCGTAATCTCTACCAGGACTACAGTGGGTCTACTCTGTGATGACCTACCTACCAATATTCTTCAAAACGTCGAATGACTGCTGTGGGTTTGCTCTGTTGTGGCCCATTACCTGTCTGCATGTCAAGAGTCAGCACTGTCTTTCCGCTGGAAGGACAACACTACTTCTTCAAGACTGCATGGAAATCCACTACTTCCGAGTGCATTTTTCTTTTACTGCTGAGACTTTGAGAAAAACACTGCAATTTTACTGTTATGAACGATCAGGACTGTCTTTATGTACTGTAAAAAAATTTTTTAGCTTTTGACGAACATTGTATCAATAAGCGTGTGCATTTGATATCTTTGTTATTGTAATTATGAAAAATTTTATCAAATCATTATTGACCAGTGCCCAAAACAATTTGTAAAATTATTTGTGGGGAGTATGGGAGCTATGTAAGTAGGCTGTTTATGTTTTCTTGTTGGCAACGTTAGGTAGCGCTCTGTATGAAAATCACTGGCTGTGCTGTGTGCAGTCTGTGGCTAGTTTGCATTGTTGTCTGCCATTGTAGTGTTGGGCAGCGGCAGCTGGATGTGAACAGCACGTAGCGTTGCGCAGTTGGAGGTGAGCCGCCAGCAGTGGTGGATGTGGGGAGAGAGATGGCGGAGTTTTGAAATTTTTAAAATTGGATGTCATGAACTGCTATGTATATTATGAGTTTTCAACATTATTAAGGTAAATACATTGTTTGTTCTCTATTAAAATCTTTCATTTGCTAACTATGCCCATCAGTAGTTAGTGCCTTCAGTAGTTTGAATCTTTTATTTAGCTGGCAGTAGTGGCGCTCGCTGTATTGCAGTAGCTTGAGTAGCGAAGAATTTTTTGTGAGGTAAGTGATTTGTGAAAGGTATAGGTTAATGTTAGTCAGGGCCATTCTTTTGTAGGGATTTTTGAAAGTCAGATTGCGTTGCGCTAACAAACTATTGTGTGTCAGGATAAGCACAGTCTCGTGTATAATTGTTCAAAAGGGGACGTTTCACTGTGTCCAACTATACGGTGGCATTTCCCTTGTCCTCCTGTATTACCACTACCTGAGAGTTGGTCTTCAGCTCCCTGATGGCATGACGTTCCTTCTTACTGATGTTTCGCTTAGGAGGCTTTGTGTGAGCCAAGACTCGTACTGTTTCTGCTGGATCTTCTCTGCCTCTGGTTGTGGTAAATGCCGAACCGAAGCCTCAACAGATTCGATAATGTCTTCTTTCGGAACTAGTTTTGGTGTGATTGCATAGTTCATCTCTTTAACCAGAATTTGTGTGGCTGCTTCGCACAAAGTCGCGTGTCCAGAATCGGTCCTACATCCATTGTTTTCAGTTGCAATTTGTCGAACTTCGTCATCTGGCGGCTGATGGTACCTTCACTTGACCTTGCGGCTTATTGGAAGGTTAACCTGTCGACCTTCTTCCAATCTTCCTCTTCCAGATTTGCACTGAGGAAGAGGTGCAGTTCACATAGTTTTCTGTTGTTCACGTCGAGACAACCACGAATGTGGCGGATCCTTTACCACCACAAAGCTTTTCTGGCCTGTGTACAGATATTCCTGGCCTTGTTCGATTTTATGTGGGACGTCAGCCGTAAAAATTTTGGGACAACATTGGTGTCCCTGCATCTCTTCAGGAACGTAAGGTCATTCAGCAGTTTACCTCTTTTCAGCCTCAATGATTCGAGCTGATTGATGTTTCTGTAGATCTCCTGCCCATACAGGTTCGTTAAATGTAAACGTAGGCTTCCGCGGCAGTTGTCACAGTCAATACAAATCTTCTGGGTTTGGGGCCGCATTGTCAACTATTGAATGATCACTAGTTTTGTTACTTATATACTATGGAAGAGTGCCGTCATTGGATGCAATAAAGGAAACTCCAATGGAAAACGCCTATTTCCGCCAATGGCAACACGCAATGCAAAGACCAATAAAAGAACGCCTATACCCTTCCTCCTCACCCTCATATGCAGTGACAGCACTCCTCCATAGTATATAAGTAACCAAACTTGTACTCATTCAGCAGTCTGCGATACACCCTGAGGAAGGCGTCTTGCAATAGTCGCCGAAACTTCGGAATTTTATAGCTGACAATGCGACCCCAAGTTCAGAAGAATTTTACTGACCACATTCAGTTTTTGAAAACATTGCTACGTACAGAGCAGAAACGTGGGTAATAAACAAGTGTCAGAGAATCATGCTGCTTGCACTATAGACGACCTTTTGGAGACGAAGTTGTGGCATGTTCAGGGGGTATTGCAACCAAATATCAACATAAAAGAGGTTATGAGCGTCGATAAATCAGGAATAGACACCATAGAAATGAGACGCCTAAAATGATATGGACATTTGGAAAGGATGGATGATACCCGATAGCCAAAGAAAGTGTGCCTGTGGACCCCAGCGAAAAAACGAAAACATATACGAACTAGCGGAAGGTGTTGTATAGAGGTCCGTGAAGCGGTACGCGATGGATGCCTGAGGACTAAAAATGGAGACTAACATGATCGGAAGAAGTGGAAAACGGAAAGGGGGAAACGGCGCCAGCCATGTATTATTCGCAAAATTGTGACGCTGAGGGGCTGCGTTTCCGGTGATGGTCATAAGTAAAAGTTCGGTAGGGTTTGAATTTTCGCATGGTGTGCCATTAACCAACATCCCTTGGCCCTGCAGTTGGAATCTCTGAACACCATCGAAATGACCTTGTTCATAGCAAGTGTAAACGACGACTGACAAGTTTGCCACTGAGAATAGTCAATGCGACTCTGCCTTGTGAAAGATTCCAGTTAGATTTGTAGTTGACACCCCAGGACACTAGATCACAGGCCTCTATGGTACCCCAGATGAGGAAAATGAGCCGGCGCTGTCCAGATCTACGAGCTCCGCTCCAGATTCAGTCCATTTGATCAAGAACAGACGGCCGGGACACTTCACTTCAGCTTCGCTTCATATAGAGACTTTGCACTACTTACGACGGGTCTAAGGCTTCGCATCTGCGTGCTCATCTGTAAAAAGTTATATATGCCTCTCTTTATATTCATGAACCAGTAAACCACTTTTACTTACTTGCAGTACCGACGTGGTTTACCTCACCTGCTCCTACTCGCTTCCTTCATTCGGCCAACCTTTCAGTTTTTCAGGAGCAAAAAATGGCTCTGAGCACTATGGGACTTATCATCTGTGGTCATCAGTCCCCTAGAACTTAGAACTACTTAAACCTAACTAACCTAAGGACATCACACACATCCATGCCCGAGGCAGGATTCGAACCTGCGACCGTAGCAGTCGCGCGGTTCCGGACTGAGCGCCTAGAACCGCTAGACCACCGCGGCCGGCTTTCAGGAGCAGACCCACGCGCCGCCTTCCAGGAGGGATGCATATCAGCGCACACTCCGCTGCAGAGTGAAAATCTCATTCTGGAAACATCCCCCAGGCTGTGGCTAAGCCATGTCTCTGCAATATCCTTTCTTTCAGGAGTGCTAGTTCTGCAAGGTTCGCAGGAGAGCTTCTGTAAAGTTTGCCCCCTGCGGGTTCGGGGGTTAGAATAGGACCGCGGTATTCCTGCCTGTCGTAAGAGGCGACTAAAAGGAGTCTCAACTTTTTCGGCCTTAAGTGCAGGTCCCCTCTCGGGTTTGACCTCCATCTTTCTAAATTATTCCGAAGAGCGAGCCAATTGGGGAAGGGCGCCTTACATGGTGCACTGTATCCGTCGTGCACTTAGACCTTTAGCCGGCTTTCTCGTCGTTGCAATGATGTCCCGCTCGTTTTCGATCTCTTGGGCGATTACCACGCTGCACTCTGCAGTGTTTCTTTTAACTGCGACGACGACGTTGGACATTTTGCACCTAAGATCCAGCACGGTAGCCAGTCCGTTGTGGTGGGGCCGCCATGTACCCTCTTGGTTGTAGCCCCCTGACAACACAGGGATCGCTCTACTGATGCCTGCGCCGTTAACTCCCCACGTATGCCAAGGAGTAGATGCCCATCTCCCTGGGGCATTGGGACTCCCGGCAATGGCCATCCTGCCAGGTGGCTATTGCTGCGGCTGGGTGGCGCCCGTGGGGAGGGCCCTTGGTCGGAGTAGGTGGCATCAGGGCGGATGACCCGCAATGAAGCGTGGTACATCATCTCTCGCTGGTGGGCCTCCACCAGCAGTCTCTAAGCGATCGAGGTCTAACCTCAACGGCAGGAAATACGAACCGCGATCATTTCCCTCCCTGGCCACTCCATGGGAGGAACGTATGGCAAAAGAAGTCGGTGGAGAATATTCACCCCGGTTCCTTGTGTGCACGCGAGTCGATGGAGAATCGTTTATGTCAACTAAGCCCCAGTTTTTTGTGGAGCATTTAGAGGACAAGTTCGGGGAGGTGGAGGGCTTGTCCAAGATGCGCTCTGGTTCTGTGCTCATCAAAACGGCATCCTCTGCCCAGTCACGGAGGTTGCTCAATTGTGACAAGTTGGGGGATGTTTCTGTTAGCATCACGCCGCATAAGAGTCTCAACATGGTCCAGGGTATTATATTCCACAGGGATCTTCTTCTGCAGTCCGACGATGAATTACGCGCCAACCTCGAACGACGAGGTGTTCACTTCGTCCGGCGCGTCCATCGGGGTCCGAGGGATAATCAGGTAGCCACCGGTGCCTTCATCTTGGCCTTCGAAGGTGATGTATTACCCGAAAAGGTCAAGGTGATGGTTTACCGTTGTGATGTGAAGCCATATATCCCTCCTCCGATGCGGTGTTTTAAATGCTGGAAGTTCGGGCACATGTCATCTCATTGTACTTCCAGCCTCATGTGTCGGGATTGTGGACGTCCTTCGCATCCCGATACTCCATGTGCCCCGCCTCCTATCTGTGTTAACTGCGGAGAACACCATTCCCCCTGCTCGCCGGACTGTAGGATATTGCAGAAAGAAAGGAAGATAATGGAATATAAGACCCTGGACCGGCTGACCTACCCCGAGGCTAGACGGAAATATGAGTGGCTCCATCATGTGGCAATGACGTCAACCTACGCCGCTGCTGCAACGACGGTTCTGCCATCATCACGAATCGGCTCTAAGATCGGTCAGCATCCACCAGCCCCCTTGCTTGTGGGGGGCACTTCAGACCCTGTTGCTCCTGCTCCATCTTCTCCAGGAGCAACAACCTCCCAACCATCGGGGACATCAGCTCCCCCTTCCCAGCCGGAGAAGCGTAAGACTTCTTCGGCTACTCTCGCCAGGAAGGGATCCCTTGGGACCTCCCTTCGCAAGTTCCGACCAGCGGGACAGCAGACACCGGCAAGTGGCTCAAACACCCACCAGCCCCTGGTCGTAGGGCCTCCCAGTCGTCCTCCGTCCCTGAGACTGACCCTGTGAAGCCCTCTAAGCCCTCCAAGCCTGAACCACCGAAGGCACAACGGGCGAACCAGAAACAGAACCAGAAGAAAGTCCCCAAGAATACCAACATTGCGGTGGCACCTGTCCCACCGCTTACTACAAGCTCCGCCTCGGAGGACGAGGTGGAGATTCTGGCGTCCGCTAAGGACCTCGATCTCGGCGGTCCCTCAGACGCCATGAATAGCACTAGCGCGGGTGCTCAATCGGAGGCAGCAGGTGACCCGGCGGCGTAATCTGCCTTCCCAGTCCCGTCACGCCTTTCCCAGCCATGGACAACACCATCCTCCAGTGGAACTGCAGCGGTTTCTTCCACCATCTAGCTGAGCTCCGCCAACTTATCAGCCTTCACCCTTTCCTCTGTATTGCTCTCCAGGAAACTTGGTTTCCAGCAATGCGAACCCCCGCCCTCCGTGGCTATCGGGGTTATTATAAGAACCGAGCAGCTTATGAAAGGGTGTCTGGTGGCGTCTGTATATATGTCCTTCACACTCTGCACAGCGAGTCTGTCCCTCTCCAGACGCCTTTAGAGGCTGTCGCTGTACGCGTGTGGACGCCACAGGCTGTTACCGTCTGCAGTCTTTATATTCCACCGGATGGTGATGTCTCGCAGCATGTCCTGGCTGCACTGGTCGCCCAATTGCCGCCACCTTTCTTGCTATTGGGCGACTTCAACGCCCATAACCCTCTGTGGGGTGGGTCAGTGGCAACAGGTCGAGGCGCCATCGTTGAGAGTTTCTTGTCTCAGCTCGATCTCTCGCTGTTAAATGATGGTACCTTCACACACTTCAGTGTGGCGCATGGCACCTACTCCGCCATTGACCTTTCCATCTGTAGCCATAGCATCTTACCGTCTGTCCAATGGAGTGTGCATGACGACCTGTGTGGTAGTGACCACTTTCCGATCTTTCTGTCACTACCACAGCGCCACTCTTCTGGGCGCCCTAGCAGATGGGCTATGAATAAGGCTGACTGGGACTTGTTCTCCTCCACTGCCGCTTTTGAGCCTCTCTCTACTGATGACATTGATGCGGTGGTTCAATCGGTCACCACCGGCATCGTTACTGCCGCCGAATCAGCCATTCCCCGTTCCTCTGGGTCCCCTCGGCGGCGGACTGTGCCTTGGTGGTCGCCTGAGATCGCTGAAGCGATTAAAGATCGCCGGCGGGCGCTCCAGCGTCACAAGCGACATCCCTCCATCGACCACCTTATCGCCTTCAAACGGCTGCGTGCGCGGGCCCGCCTCCTTATCCGCCAAGGCAAGAAGGAGTGCTGGGAGCGGTATGTATCCACCATTGGCCTCCATGTCACTCCATCGCAGGTCTGGGCCAAGATTCGACGCGTCTACGGCTATTGGACCCCTGCCAGCGTCCCTGCGCTCTCACTGAATGGAGCAGTTTGTACTGACTCCGATGTCATTGCAAATCGCTTAGCAGAGCATTTTGCTATGAGTTCCGCCTCTGCGAATTACCCCCAGGCCTTCCGCTCCGTTAAAGAGCGGATGGAACGTCGGAGCCTTTCGTTTCGCACCAACCACCCAGAATCTTACAATGCTCCATTTAGTGAGTGGGAATTTGGCAGTGCCCTAGCTGCTTGCCCTGATACCGCTCCTGGGCCAGATGGCATCCACTGTCAGATGCTGAAACACCTTTCAGTGGACTGCCAGCGGCGCCTTCTCGATCTTTACAACCGTCTTTGGGTCGAGGGGGAGTTTCCGTCGCAATGGCGGGAAGGCATTGTCCTCCCCGTTTTGAAACCTGGAAAGAACCCTCTCGAGGTGGACAGCTACCGTCCCATTAGCCTCACCAACGTTCTTTGCAAGTTGCTTGAACGGATGGTGAGCCGGCGCTTGAATTGGGTACTGGAGTCTCGGGGCCTCCTGGCTCCGTCTCAGGGTGGGTTCCGTAAAGGCCGCTCCGCCACCGACAATGTGGTGAGCCTGGAGTCGGCCATCCGTACTGCCTTTGCCCGACGTCAGCACCTGGTCGCTGTCTTTTTCGACATGCGGAAGGCGTACGATACGACATGGCGTCATCACATCCTTTCTACGCTTCATGGATGGGGTCTTCGTGGTCCTCTGCCGATTTTTATCCGCAATTTTCTGTCGTGTCGTACCTTCCGCGTGCAAGTCGCGGCCTCGTATAGTTCCTCCCACGTCCAGGAGAACGGTGTGCCACAGGGTTCTGTTTTAAGTGTCTGTTTTTAATAGCCATTAACGGGCTTGCTGCGGCCGTGGGAACTTCTGTCTCCGCTTCCCTGTATGCTGACGACTTTTGCCTTTACTACAGCTCTACTGGCATTGCAGCTGTTGAACGTCAGCTACAGGGCGCTATCCGTAAGGCGCAGTCTTGGGCTGTAGCGCATGGGTTTCAGTTTTCGGCAGCCACGACCCGCGTTATGCATTTCTGCCGGCGCCGAACAGTCCATCCTGAGCCGCGGCTTTATCTTGCCGACGAACTGCTTGCTGTGGTGGAGACCCACAGGTTTTTGGGGGTGGTTTTCGATGCCCGGTTGACTTGGATGCCTAATATCCGGCAGCTCAAACAGGCGTGTTGGCGGCATCTCAATGCTCTGCGATGTTTGAGCCACACCCGCTGGGGCGCCGACCGCTCTACCCTGTTACGGCTCTACCAGGCGTTAATCCAGTCCCGCCTGGATTATGGGAGCCTGGCTTATGGCTCAGCATCCCCATCTGCGTTACGGGTGCTGGACCCAATTCTCCACAGCGGGATACGCCTTGCCACTGGTGCTTTCCGCACCAGCCCTGTGGACAGCGTACTAGTGGAGGCAGGTGTACACTGCGGTTCCGACGCCAACGTTTGCTGGCCGCTTATGCTGCCCATGTTCTAAGCTCGCCCGGGCATCCTAACTATCGTCTCCTGTTCCCGCGATCGGTCGTCCGTCTGCCAGAACGTCGGCCCCGCTCTGGTTGTACAATAGCGGTCCGCGTCAAAGAGCTTCTCTCTGGGCTTCAGGTTTTCACTGTTCCACCTCCTTTCCGGGCTACTTTGCATACACCCCCATGGTGTGTTCGTCGCCCTTGCCTTCGGCTCGACTTGGCACAGTGCCCGAAGGACTCAGTCCCTCCAGAGGCCTTCCGCCGCCGCTTTTATTCAATCCTGGCCGCGTATCAGGGCTCTGGCATTGTTTACACCGACGGCTCGATGGTTGCTGGTCGAGTCAGTTATGCGCTCACTCTAGGGGACCATTCCGAACAACGTTCCTTGCCGGCTGGCTGCAGCGTTTACACTGCGGAGCTGGTCGCCATCTTTCGAGCCCTAGAGTATGTCCGCTCCTGCTCAGGTGAGTCCTTCGTTATCTGTAGCGATTCCCTGAGCAGTTTACGAGCTCTCGACCAGTGTTTTCCTCGTTCCCGTCTGGTGATGGCTATCCATGAGTCCCTGCATACTCTTGCGCGTTGCGGCCGCTCTGCGGTCTTCGTGTGGACCCCAGGCCATGTTGGGATCCCCGGCAACGAGAATGTTGACCGGCTGGCGAAAGAGGCGACTAGTGCACCATCTCTGGACGTTGGCCTCCCAGAGACAGATTTGCGAGCATTCCTACGCCGCAAAATTCTGGACCTTTGGGACACTGAATGGCGCGCCCTGCCTTCACGAAACAAACTTCGGGCCATCAAGGGGGCTACCGGTGTGTGGCGCTCCTCCTTGCGGGTCTCTCGCAAGGAGTCTGTTGTCCTCTGCCGGCTGCGCATTGGGCACACTCGGCTGACACACGGCCACTTATTGCGCCGTGAGGACCCGCCTCTGTGTCGCTGCGGCTCCGTTTTATCTGTGGTGCACATTTTATTGGAGTGTCCGCTTTTAGCTGTGCTCAGGCAGACGTTCGCACTGCCTGACACGCTCCCTGCCATTTTACTAGATGACTCTGCCATGGTGGACTTAGTTTTGTGTTTTATTCGGGCAGGGTGTTTTTATAGTTTAATCTGAGTGTTTTTTTTTTTTTTTTAGCGTTGATTCTGGCTTCTAGCCTCTGATTTTAAACTGAGTTCTTAATGTGTTCTTGGTGGTTGGCTTTTCCTCTTTTTTTCTCTATGGTCGGCCAACCACCGTCACACTCTGTGTGTTTTACTTTGTTTTGTCTGATCTCTGTCGGAGTCTTTCTCGTCCTGTGTCGTCTGACGTCTTTCCTGCTGTTCGTTTTTTTATTCTCTTTGGGCGGTTTTAATTTTTTGGAAAAAGGGACCGATGACCATCGCAGTCTGGTCCCTTTAAATCCCACAAACCAACCAACCTTCTGTAAAGTTTGGAAGGTAGGAGACGAGGTACTGGCAGAAGTAAAGCTGTGAGTACCGGGCGTGAGTCGTGCTTCGGTAGCTCAGTTGGTAGAGCACTTGCCCGCGAAAGGCAAAGGTCCCGAGTTCGAGTCTCGGTCGGGCACAGAGTTTTAATCTGCCAGGAAGTTTCATATCAGCGCACACTCCGCTGCTGAGTGAAAATCTCATTCTGGAAACATCCTCCAGGCTGTGGCTAAGCCATGTCTCCGCAGTATGCTTTCTTTCAGGAGTGCTAGTTCTGCAGGGTCGCAGAAGAGCTTCTGTAAAGTTTGGAAGGTAGGAGACGAGATACTGGCAGAAGTAAAGCTGTGAGTACCGGGCGTGAGTCGTGCTTCGGTAGCTCAGATGGTAGAGCACTTGCCCGCGAAAGGCAAAGGTCCCGAGTTCGAGTCTCGATCGGGCACACAGTTTTAATCATTTACATCTTTCTTTGCGAGCTCTGGTTTCTCTTATTTTATTGTGATGATTGTTTCTCCCCACGTACGTACGCGCCAACAAATTATTTTCACACTCTGAAGAGAAAGTTAGTGAATAAAATTTCATGGGAAGGGCCGGCCGCAGCGTAAAACACTTTCGTTTTAATGATTGTCACGCCAATTCGTGTATCATATCCATGGCACTGTCTCCCCTACTTCGCGACAGTACAATACGAGCTGCGCTTCTTTGAACTTCTTCGATGTCCTCCATCAATCCTAGCTGATACGGATTCCACACCACACAGCAGTACCCAAAAAGAGGGGAGACAAGCGTACTGTAAGCAGTATCTTTAGTACACCCGTTGCATTTTCTAACGAATCACAGTCTTTGGTTTGCTTTCCTACAACATTATGTATGTGATCGTTCCAGTTTAAGTTGCTCGTAACCTTAGTAACCAAGAATTTAGTTGATTTTGCAGCCTTTAGATCTGTGTGACACATCATGTGACTGAAATTCAGTGGATTCCTTGTAGTGCTCATGTGGATGTCTTGAAACATCTCATTACTGAGAGTGAATTGCCACTCTTCTCTCCATGCAGATATCTTGTCTAAATCATTTAACAAAATAACCGAGATACTGGACCACACAACATCAGCGTTTTCCTACAAGCTAATGTTCCA
This sequence comes from Schistocerca nitens, assembly GCF_023898315.1. Classification (NCBI taxonomy): domain Eukaryota; kingdom Metazoa; phylum Arthropoda; class Insecta; order Orthoptera; family Acrididae; genus Schistocerca; species Schistocerca nitens. The sequence goes on from NC_064619.1 coordinate 352,586,673, forward strand.
CGACCATTACAACACCACAAATAAACATTTCCCCCTAAAATTCCTTTAACTTTTTATAATAAATAGACTGTCTCCTTTACACTCACTAACGAGCCTCTCTCATAAATGCAACACCCTATATGATTTGGCACTAACAAATCATAAACATAACCAAAACATATGCACTCCCCTATCTCTAACATCTAATATGAAAACTACAAATCATTCATTAACGTATGGCGCCTTGAATTAGCACACAAGGCCAATCGCGATATCAAGGCATATGAGTGGGTTGGAGTAACCATAAGGATATCCTGCTTCATTTGCCTGACCTTACTTACTTTCTCTTTTTTCTCACCAATATTTCTTACCCAAGCTGAAGGAGTTACCAGAAATTGAGGCAGTGCTTACATGGTGCCCTTATGCAGGCAAATCCGTCCTATATGCACAACTGTGGTGCAGGTCGGAAGTTGCAGTTTGATATTAAGCAACTAGCTGATATGGTCCTTGGTAATGTGAAACGTACTTCTTTGTTTTCCCTTGTGTTATTTAACATTAACTATTGCCTAATGTTGTATGTGGTCAGTTCAACTTTTCTGTTGTAGGTGCCTTCCCGCCCTTCCAGAGTTTTGTATCCACCTTTGTTAACTTGGTAACTGATACTCTGTAATGTCTCAGCAAAATTTCGAACATATGATAGATCTTCATCAGGGGGCAGTTTGCGTAATTCGAAAGTAGAGGGCATGTACTGGCGAAAAGCAACTTCATATGGTGAATTTTAGGTTGCTACTACATATTATAGACCAACAGCCTTGCTGTAGTGGCAACACCGGTTGCCGTCAGATCACCGAAATTAAGCGCTGTCGGGCTGGGCTAGCACTTGGATGGGTGACCGTCCGGGCTGCCGAGCGCTGTTGGCTAGCGGGGTGCACTAAGTCCTTGAGAGGCAAACTGAGGAGCTACTTGATTGAGAAGTAGCGGCTCTGGTCTCGGAAACTGACATACCTCTTTTCAGCCTCAATGACTCGAGCTGCTTGATGTTTCTGTAGATCTCCTGCCCATACAGGAGAGCGGTGTGCTCACCACACGCCCCTCCATATCCGCATCCAGCGACGCCTATGGTCTGAGGATGACACGGCGGCCGGTCGGTACCGTTGGACCTTCATGGCCTGTTCGGGAGGAGTTTAGTTTTAGTTTTACTACATATTATAGAGTAGAGCATCCTACTCATTACAATGACTGTTCACATTATAACTCGCCATTTTAGGTGTGTACAGTCTCAGTCCTCCGATTCGCTTGCAGGTGTGGTACACTAGTCCATTACTCTTTAATTTGGAACAGTCGACACAATTCCTTCATAAAATCAAATACAGTTAGTGCCTTGGTCACATATTACTTTTCTGCCTGTTGGTCTGATGAAGCAATCATGAACACCAAACACGAGGAATGATCAGTTATAGCTTACATATAGTGATTCCCTACTGGTGTTTGTGCAAAGGAAACAATCATCTCCTTATCGATCATTTGAAATGGTCAGTTTGCCTCACGTCACCTAAATAACGAAATTAATTGACTCAACTACACTCTCTGCACACAAAGGATGTAGTTCTTTACGTACTGCTCCACATATCACTTACACACCTTCCACTTCATGCCTTGTCAGCCACTATCACCTGCCAAAGTGAAATCACGAGCTTTCCTGAAGGCCTTGTTCATAAAATTTCCAATAATCCACTGACAACATTTTATTTGTTTGTAGAGGACCACATCATAAGTGCTGGATCACACTTGCTTCGCAAACTGCTAACAAGCCAGGTCAGTGGCTTTAACTTTGCTCCATTCGTCTGCATTTACACCAATGCATTCTACACAACGCATTTTATGACTCAGTCAGTGTACATTACTATACGATTTCCTGATTGATGTACAACCCCAAAATCAAATTCACTTAGCCATTAAGCCCAACAGGACATATGACTTGTAGGATATTTAAGACTAATTAGCCATTTCAATACTGAGTGACCCTTATCACCTAAAACTGTCATCCATACAAGTAACAACGAAAATAAGTGTTGCCCTAGATTAACTTGGGCATTTCCTTTTCTGTTGCTGATATTTTTCTGTTTTATTGAGCGGCCTAGAAGCATAAGCTAACTATTTTATCTACTTCTTGGCTCAATACACAACCTAGTACATGATTGCTGGCGTCACACGATAGTATAAGTGCGTCCGCAGCTCGTGGTCGTGCGGTAGCGTTCTCGCTTCCCGCGGCCGGGTTCCCGGGTTAGATTCCCGGCGGGGTCAGGGATTTTCTCTGCCTCGTGATGACTGGGTGTTGTGTGATGTTCTTAGGTTAGATAGGTGTAAGTAGTTCTAAGTTCTGGGGGACTGATAACCATAGATGTTAAGTCCCATAGTGCTCAGAGCCATTTGAACCACTTTTTTAGTATAAGTGCTTGTGATAGTGAAAGGCTGCTACCAATCTGGATTCTATTGAAATTTCACTCCCTTCTTTAACAAATGTGTAAGGGATCTTACTAATCTGAAAATTTTATAACAAATCTTCTGTAATGAAAACGAATATGATAATACAGTGCCTGTGTTATTCGAATTACGAAGCAATGTTCCTTCATGCATGCATGCATGTTCGAAGGAACATTGCATTGTAATTTGGAATAACACAGGCCCTAGAATATCGTATGTATCTGCCGATATTGGCCAAGCGACCTTCATGTAAAATTTCGCCCCTGTGGGGAATATATACAACGTATGTGCGAGTACAGACTATAGACACAAGCTTGACGACACATGGAAGTTTGGGGGTGACCATGGGTCGTACTCGGATAGCCTAATGGTGAGGGGACTGCTCACAATAAGCGGGAAATCCGGGTTCAAGTCCGGATCCGGCAGAAACTCTCATTGTTATAGATCTGTTATACAGCTGCTGGTAGTCCATATTCGCTACTGCGAATGCATTTCTTGTATAAAAATGTGTAATTCCTTCCCTGTGCTAGGCGCTTGTACAAGTTTTGGATGAATTTGCATACAATTATGGCCCAAATAGCTAACTTCCTTTAATTAGAAATTACACTCTCCTAAGCTAAATGTCAGTTGCTGTGCACTTAATTGTTCAAAGACGTCTCATGAACATACCACAGGTAGTTTGCTGTCGTGCAGTTCTACAATACATTGTGTCGGTCTCGTACCATATACAGGGTGTTACAAAAAGGTACGGCCAAACTTTCAGGAAACATTCCTCACACACAAAGAAAGAAAATATGTTATGTGGACATGTGTGCGGAAATGCTTACTTTCCATGTTAGAGCTCATTTTATTACTTCTGTTCAAATCACATTTATCATGGAATGGAAACACACAGCAACAGAACGTACCAGCGTGACTTCAAACACTTTGTTACAGGAAATGTTCAAAATGTCCTCCGTTAGCGAGGATACACGCATCCACCCTCCGTCGCATGGAATCCCTGATGCGCTGATGCAGCCCTGGAGAATGGCGTATTGTATCCCAGCCGTCCACAATACGAGCACGAAGAGTCCCTACATTTGGTACCGGGGTTGCGTAGACAAGAGTTTTCATATGCCCCCATAAATGAAAGTCAAGAGGGTTGAGGTCAGGAGAGCGTGGAGGCCATGGAATTGGTCCGCCTCTACCAATCCATCGGTCACCGAATCTGTTGTTGAGAAGCGTACGAACACTTCGACTGAAATGTGCAGGAGCTCCATCGTGCATGATCCACTTGTTGTGACGCACTTGTAAAGGTAAATGTTCTAGCAGCACAGGTAGAGTATACCGTATGAAATCATGATAACGCCGGCTGAAGTGGCCGTGCGGTTAAAGGCGCTGCAGTCTGGAACCGCAAGACCGCTACGGTCGCAGGTTCGAATCCTGCCTCGGGCATGGATGTTTGTGATGTCCTTAGGTTAGTTAGGTTTAACTAGTTCCAAGTTCTAGGGGACTAATGACCTCAGTAGTTGAGTCCCATAGTGCTCAGAGCCATTTGAACCAAATCATGGTAACGTGCTCCATTGAGCGTAGGTGGAAGAACAAACTGAAATGAGCTCTAACATGGAAATTAAGCGTTTCCGGACACATGTCCACATAACTTCTTTTCTTTATTTATGTGTGAGGAATGTTTCCTGAAAGATTGCCCGTACCTTTTTGTAACACCCTGTAGTACCGAATCTAAGAGGGACTGAAAAATCGGCGGAGCACTTTTCAAACTGAATGGCACCCGACAGCACAGAAATTGTCCAGTAGGACCTGTGAACGCCATCCTGGGTCGATTGCTGAATGCTTCCTCTTACAGGTCGAACCCTCTTAGCAAATCTATAGTGATAAAGTAATGGCAGTGCCCGTAATTCTCCAAGATCTCTATAATGTTAAGCATTGGGTCAACATCCATGACTGTCGACTGATTTAAATATCTAGAGTCAATACGAAACCTATAAGATTTACTGCAATCTGACTTTTTTTTTTTTTGGAACAATGACTACTGGCGATCCCCAAGGACTAAAAACATTTTTCTGTAATTCCATCTCCGAGATGCTGATTAATGCAGATGGTATGGGGCTTGGTATATTTTTCTTAATATAGTTTGTTCGTTTCTAGTGGGAATACTATGCTGTATTTGTGGTGTGACTGGCAATGGTCCAGTAGGACTAAAAAATTCCGTGTATGCCTCTAATAACTTATCCATATCCTCTCTATAACCATCTTCTAAATGCGACACCTTCCCCCTTATTGCGAATAAATCGAGAGACTGTCTCCATTTCCAGTACTCTGTAATGAAATCTCTATTCAATTAATTTAAATCCAAAGTAGCTATCAGTGTATTACTTTCAAAACAATACTGTCTACAATGATGGGCACTACCTAACTCATTGGACTCGCATTCGGGAGGACGACGGTTCAATCCCGTCTCCGGCCGTCCTGATTTAGGTTTTCCGTGATTTCCCTAAATCGCTTCAGGCAAATGCCGGGATGGTTCCTTTGAAAGGGCACGTCCGATTTCCTTCCCCATCCTTCCCTCACCCGAGCTTGCGCTTCGTCTCTAATGACCTCGTTGTCGACGGGACGTTAAACACTAATCTCCTCCTCCACTACCTAACTTCTGTCAATTTTCTGTCATAGAACTTTGTTGATGACCCAATTACTCATTTTCTGATAAGGGCTCAATAACACATGAGGAAGTAACAGTCAAACCAGCTACACCAGATCACGTTCCCTATATCTTTTGGTATCATATCCCGTGAGTCGAGTCTAAGAGGCATTGTGGCATGCAGTTGGTTTCCCTACGCGCCTTACAACAGTTTGTTTCTTTCAGCACTAAAACCAAGATAGACTGACTGTCTTACAGCTCAACTTAAGCATGATGTTTAATCAGGAAATCTAGCCTAAGTATTACATTGCAGCTTATTCCCACATTAGAGAGAATTTCCACGTCAGCCCAGAAGTCTCTCCATCCACTCGGAAACCCAACAATGCCAAACTGAGTGCTTCAATACTACCCACATCTACGCCACTTAACGCTACAACGTTGCATGTTCAGATTTATTGCACCAGGTACACTGTGACTTGCCACAGCTAGCCGTGATCCCACATCCAATAAGAACCTGCACGATCTCCCGCTTACATAGCCGATTACACAAAAGTCTGCGCAGGCCACGGTGGCCGAGCGGTTCTAGGCGCTACAGTCTGGAACCGTGCGACCGCTACGGTCGCAGGTTCGAATCCTGCCTCGGGCATAGATGTGTGTGATGTCCTTAGGTTAGTTAGGTTTAAGTAGTTCTAAGTTCTAGGAGACCGATGACCTTAGAAGTTAAGTCGCGTAGTGCTCAGAGCCATTTGAACCATTTTGAACAAAAGTCTGCCATTGATTCGTACTGGAAGTAATGCGCTGTCCTCACATCATGCTCTGTCCTGTTAAACGCACGTACGAGCTTTATCCTGAGTCCACCTTCCTTGCATCTGATGAAACTAGCGCGGATATTCTTGAATGAAGTGTCAAGCCTGCTTACAGCTTTGTCACCGTGACTTCGTACAATACTGTTGAATGTGACCCTGACAGCACAATATATGACGTGTGCATATTCTCAGGAATTCCACGTACGCATTACACGACGTGTCAGCCAATAAACTCAGCACAAATTCATCAAGCGCCCTTTGCTCTGCTTCTTGCAAAATTCCCTTATTGGCAGTGTCAGTCTCAGTCATCTCTTTTCTTTTTTCAGTTATCAGTCTCCTGACTGGTTTGATGCGGTCCGCCACGATTTTCTCTCTTCGACTCAGAGTAGCGCTTGCAACCAATGTCCTCAATTACCTGCTGAATGTGTTCCAACCTCTGTTCCCCCCCCCCCCCCCCCCTAGAGCACCCTCTTGTAGAATAAGTTATTACGTGATGTCTTAGCAGATGTCCTATCATCCTTTCACTTCCTCCTGTCAATGTTTTTCTTATATATCTTTCCTCACCGACTCTTTGAAGAGCCTCTACATTCCTTACCTTATCAGTTCAGCTAATTTTCAACATTCTTTTGAAGCAAAACATCTCAGATTCTCTTCTTTTTGAACTTTCTCAGAGTCAGTTTTCAACTACCATACAATCCTGTGCTGCAAACGCACGTTCTGAGAAAAGTATTTCTAAAATTAAGGTCTATATTTAATATTTGTAGACCTCTCTTCGGACAGTAAAGCCCTTATTTCCAGTGCTAATCTGCTTTTGACGTCCTCCTTGGTCCGTCCATCATTGGTTATTATGCTGCCTAGGTAGCAGACTTCATTAACTTCATCTGCTTTATGATCACCAATCCAGATTGTTAAGTTTCTCGCTGTTCTCATTTCTGATCCTTCTCATTACTTTCGTCATTCTTCGATTAACTCTCAATCTACATTCTGTACTCAGTAGATTGTTCATTCCATTCCATTATATAATTCTCCTTCAATTTCACTCAGGATAGCAACATCATCAGCAAAATCTTCTTCTCTTTCGCAGAGGGTAGCAATATCATCAGCTAATATTGTCACTGACACCCTTTCACCTTGAATTTTAATGCCTCTCTCGAAACTTTCTTTTATTTTCGTCGTTCATTCTTCGACGTATAGATTTTACAGTAGGTGTGAAAGACTACATCTCTGTCTTATACCCTTTTTAATGTGAGAACTTCGTCCTCCGTCTTCCACTCTTATTGTTCCCTCTTGGTTCTCGTACATATTGCATATTGTCCATGTTTCCATTTGGCTTTTAATTTCATAGAAGGTTGTTTTGACTCTTTTATATGCTGAGACAGTCTTTCTGACAGTCATTTCTTTTTTGATTTCTTCACATTTTTCATGTAGCCATTTCGCCTTAACTCCTCTTTCACTTCCTATTTATTTCAGATTTGTGTTTCTTTATTACTGAAGTCTCCTTAACATTTTTGTACTTCCTTCTTTCATTGATGAACTGAGGTATTTCTTCTGTTAGCTACTGTTTCTTCGCATCTACATTTTTTGAGCTTATGTTTTACCCTCCAACTTTTTTGATTGCCCTTTTTAGGTATGTCTAGTCCTGTCAAATGAACTGCCTATTCACTATCGCAGTATCTATAAGCTCAGAGAGCTTAAAGTCGACCTCTTCATCCCGTAGATCTGCCACATCCTCCTCCATCGCACACTGATTCTTCCTGACAAGTCTCTTAAACTTTAGTCTAGTCTTCACCACTATTAAACTATAATCTGAGTCTATATCTGATCATGGGTACATATTACAAACCAGTATCTGATTGCGGAATCTCTGCCTGACCATGATGTAATTTCACTGAAATCTTTCCGCATCTCCCGCTTTTTTCAAGTATTCGTCTTTCTCTTGTGATTTTTGAACAGAGTATTCGCTATTATCTGTTGAAATTTATTGCAGATCTTAATTAGTCCTTCTCCTCTCCCACTCATAGTACCTAGCCCATATTTTCCCGTAACCCTTCCTCCTACTCCTTCCCCTACAACCGCATTCAAACCCCTCATGAGTATTAGATTTTCATCTCTCTTTACAGAATAAATTACCCGTTCAATATCGTCATATAGTTTCTCCATCTCTTCATCATCTGCTTCGACTTCCGTGTTTATACCTGAAGTATCGTTAGTGGTGTTGGTATGCTGTAGATTCTGGTGAGAACAATGCTTTCACTGAACTATTCACAGAAACTCACTCTCTGCCGTACCTCCCTGTTCAAAAAGAATCCTGCAACTATTATATCTTTTTCTGTTGCTGTTGATATTACCCTATACTCATCTGACTAGAAATCCTTGTCTTCTTTCCATTTCACTTCACTGGTCCCCACTGTATCCAGAGTGAGCCTTAGCATTTCTCTTTGCAGATTTTTTAGTTTCCCTACCAGTTCGACTTTCTGAAATTCGACGCCCCGACTCGTAGAACTCTATTCTTTCGTTGGTGGTTATTGAACCTTTTCCTCATATTCACTTCCCACGTGGCGGTATCCTCCTGGAGAACCAACTAAGGGACTAGTGCGGAATCTTTTGCCAATGGAGAAATCATCACGCCACGTTTTCAATTACAGGCCACATGTTCTGTTGATACACATTACGTATCTTTAATTCAGTGGTTTCCATTGCCTTCGGCATTCTCTTGCCGTTAATCATTGCTGTCTCTTCCACCTTTAGGGGCATTTTCACACCCCAAGGGCCAGAGAGTTCCCTGAACCTCTGTGCGCTCCTCCGCCCTCATTGGCAAGGACGTTGATTGAATTAGGGTTACTACTTGTGCCGAAAATTTTCGGCCACTATTGCAGATGCGTTTTATTCAAAATGTAAGCGTTGGCGTGGTTCGAACCCGGGACCGAAGGCGTTTTGGTTATTAATCATAGACGGTACTCCCTCTCTTTCTTATTCATTTTTTTCGTTATTGTTCCCTGAAATTGGTCTGGGCCGACGTAACGTAACGCCTGTGAAGCTCATCGTTGAGTCCTTTTTTTTTTTACAGAGTGCAGGCAGTCCTCTGACCAAACACTCTGAAGGACCGTGCCGGAAACCCTAGACCATATATATTCATTCTGATCTTACTCTTACGATCTACGAAGATTTGTGGTGAATCCCCTTAGTTTTGAACAATGCCATTAAGCTGTTCCCAATGAAATCTAGATGTATTCTTTCTTCTGTAACGCACTACTAATCCTACCTGTAAGTCGCCGAAGGACAGAGCATCCCGTAAGTTCTTCTTACACATCACGGAAGTTCTAGCATCCCTTCCTAACTTTAACCGAGCTACACTTAACCACTTGCCTTTCCAGTTCCCTAACTTTGCAGCTGTATGCAAATTATCAAAGAAATCAAAAATAACTTCCCCAGCTCTGTCAGGAAGTAGGACTACCAATGAGGCAGTACAAGCACCAGGGAAAGGCAGGGGTACGTTAGGAATTGACCATTTCCTTCTCTCCTCCGTCAGTCTGTAAAGCTCCTTAGGTAATTTTACATTAGCTTACCGTAACTTCTCCACTGTCTCACATAACTCAACATCATCTGCTCACCTCTGAGCAACCTCGTTCAGGAAGTACTGGATTGCTTCCCAGAGCTATACACTTACACTCGCAGTAGCTCATCTACTACGACCACACGTGTACGATACATCAAATCCGAAAAGAGAGGAACAGCAAGAACAGCAGTACATAAACATACAATTTAAAGTCAGCAACTACTTGTAATCCTGTTTTGAATATCATTGCTGCCGAATCACTCCCATTGCGTCCTCCGCTATTCAACCGTTTCAGCCTCCAACAGCTCTTCATGTGTCACGAAAAGTAAAGGTGTAGGAAAGAATGCATTGTGCTGGTGGGTGGCTGTATGAGGTGGGTAGAGACATCGATGATGAGTTCAGTCAAATGTTGTCAAGGTTCTTTATTGTTAACCATAAAGTGAAGTGACGTAGCGTACCTGCAGTAAACAGAGAAAACGCGATGGGAGTTGAACCTTGGATCCAAGCGCGCCAGTGTGGACGTGCCGCTGAAGCGTTTCTCGAATAGGCAGCCACGGCGAGTTCCCTTTCCACCAGTGCTTTCCAGTGGTCTATCGTTAGTGAATCAGGATGGCGTGACAGATTCCTGGTTTTAGGCCGAGGAATATTGACGAACAGCGCCCAAGAAGGTGACAGGCAGTGATGTTGCATAGGGAGAGGAACGCTGGAGCGACGACTGCGGTGCTGCTCTGGCTTGTGGGAGGACCATGAGGCGGTGGCAGGATTCCTGACAGGCGGCCTCGTGGAGACGGTAGCGGGGTGAAGGCGGCCTGATGGCTGGGCCGTCAGGCCTTGCTTGTTGTTCAGAAGTGTGTGGAATCTTACGGGACTTAACTGCTGAGGTCATCAGTCCCTAAGCTTACACACTACTTAACCTAAATTATCCTAAGGACAAACACACACACCCATGCCCGAGGGAGGACTCGAACCTCCGCCGGAACCAGCCTCACAGTCCATGACTGCAACGCCCTAGACCGCTCGGCTAATCACGCGCGGCCCTTGCTCGTCGGCTCTGAGCCCGGGGCATCAGTAAAATGTCGGTGATCCCACAAAATGATCTTCACATGGTCGTCTTCAATGCATAGTCCAGAAGTTCCGATAACTTGCTCAGCTGGGCTAGGCGTATGTATTAAATGCTACCGCATACTGCAAGGCCAATGAAACTTCTTGAAGGCCAGTAATTCCCAGATAATCGTGTTGCTATTGAAGAAGCTCCCAGTATGGTAGATGCTGCATCAGGTGGCTGCTATTGTACTCGAGGCCACAGCGCATTGCCTTCTGGGCCTATACGACACAGATGTGTGCCACGAAAAGATAAGTACAAGAAATGAACGAATGTTTATTAAAGTGAGCCTTAGGACTAAATCTGCGACGTTACTTTCCACTTCACTCTTGTCACACTTTATCCAAGTTAGCCGTTTTGGAAACCATCATTATTACTACTTTTTTTCTAGTCATCAGCCTTGTGACTGATTTGATGCGACCCTCTCCTGTGTAAAACTTTTCATCTCATAGTTGCATTTGAAACTTACGTCCTCAATTATTTATTGGATATATTCATATTTTTGTCTTCCACTACAGCTTTTACTCACTACAACTCCCTGTAATACCGTTTAAGCTATTCCCTGATGTCTTAACACATGACCTATTATCCTATCCCTTCTTCTTGCCTACGTTCTCTGTATGTTACTTCCTCGCCGATTCTACGGGTAACCTCCTCATTCCTTATCTTATCAGTCCACCTCTTTTCAACATTCTTCTGTAGCACCACATCTCAAATGGATCTATTCTCTTCTGTTTCGATTTTACCACATGTTTCACTACAATACAATGCTGTGATCCAAATGTACAATATCAGGAATTTCTCCCTCAAGTTAATTCCTATGTTTTATTCTGGTGGGATTCTTGTGGCTAAGAACGTCCTTTTCGCTAGTGCTAATCTGTTTTTCATGTCCTCCTTGCATCGTCGATCACGGGTTATTTTGGTTCCAAGATAGCAGAATTCCTTATCTTCGTCTATTTCGTGATTACCATCTTTTACGTTAAGCGTCTCACTATTCTGACTTCTGCTACTTGTCATTACTTTTGTTTTCTACCAGTTTATTCTCAATCCACATTCTATACTCACTAGGCTCTTCATTCCATTCAGCAGATCCTGTAATTATTCTTCATTTTCACCGAGTCGTATCTTTCTTATCCTTTCATCTTCAATTTTAATACAATTCTTGAACTTTTCGTTTATCCTGTCATTGCTTCTTCGATGTAAAGATTGAACAGTATAATCTAAAGAGTAAATCTCTGTCTTACACCCTTCATTCATGGTCTCCCACTCTTATTGTTGCCTTCTGCGTCTTGTACGTATTATATAACACAGTACTTTGCCTATAGATTCCACTTATCTTTCTCAGAATTTCGACCATCTTAACAGCATTTTACATTGTCGAACGCTTTCTCCAGGTTGACAAATCCAATGAACGAGTCTTGATTTTTCTTCATGGTTGCTTTCATAATCAACTACAACGCCAGAAGTGCCACTCTGGAGTCTTTACATTTCCTAAGGCCGGACTGATTGTCACCTAACAAATCCTCAATTTTATTTTCCATTCCTCTCTATATTATTCTTGTCAGAAAACTGGATGAATGAGCTATTTAGCTGATTATTCTAACACTTCTCGGCTCTGGCAATCTTCGGAATAGTGCGGACGATGTTTTTCCGAAAATCTTATGATAAATCGAGATTCTCATACATTCTACACACCAACGTGAGTAGCCATCTTCCCAAATTGATTTTAGAAATTCGGGTTGAATGTTATCTATTTCTTCTGACTTATTTTATTTTAAGCCTTCCAAAGATCTTTTAAATTCTGAATTCTAGTACTGGATTTTCTACCTCTTCCTTATCAACTACTGTTTGTTCTCAATTGAAGACATAAAGTCTGAAAATTAGTCCTTGATCATATTTTTGGCACTTTATTTTACAGGTCAGCCTTGATCCCAAAAACTTTTACATTTCACTATTACCGGTTTCGGCTGCTGCCATCTAAAGATCTGTTAGATCAGTCTTGATACACAGACTTTTACACTTCACTATTAACGGTTTCGGCTACCGCCATCTTCAGATCTGTTACAAACAAAAACAGTGTATAACCAATATCAGTTTGCTAAAGCTAAATCTGCTAAAGGCCTGTTGCTACATAAGAAACATAAAGTGTTTACATGATTAACAACCATGTATACCAGCCGTACATACCGTAAAATATTCTGATATAGTATCAACGTCAAACTAAACGTGTAGGTACGTAGTAAGTGCTGGTGATGATCGGAATGAATCTGGAATTTATACAGAGAAACTGAGGCCAGCAGAGGGCACTATATCTAGGGTACATGATTAACAGTCTCGCAAATGTAATTGTTAAAATGCGGTACGCGTAGTCATTAATTAAAATTACTTCACACGGCAAAACGAGAGTCTAACAATGAAACATGTCTGACCTACTATACGTGGAATTATATGCATACTTAAAATCAATGTAAAAAGTGCAAATACTAATAATGTGAAACTCCTAGCCTGGTAAGGTAAAACAAACAATTGTATAAAAGCAATTATAACAAGTATAAGATTAAAAACACATCCATAAAAACACTCTCTCTGCCCTACCTTCCTATTCGTAACGAATGCCACTCCTGTTACACCATTTTCTGTTGCTGTTAATATTACCCTATACTCGACTGACCAGAAATCCTTGACTTCTTTCCACTTCACCTCAGTGACACCTACTACACCTAGATTGAGCTTTTTCATTGCCATTTTCAGATTTTCTAGTTTTCCTACCACGTTCAAGTTTATGACATTCCACACACCGACTAGTAGAACGTTATCCTTCCGTTGATTATTCGATATTTTTCTCATGGTAACCTCCTACTTGGCAGTCCCCTCCCGGAGATCCGAATGGGGGATATTCCGAAATATTTTGCCAATGGAGAGATCATCGTGACACTTCTTCAATTACAGGCCGCATGTCCTGTGGCTGCACTTCACGTGTCTCGAATGCAGGGGTTTCCATTGCATCCTCATGCCGTTGATCATTGATGATTATTCCGCCTTTAGGGGCAGTTTCCCACCGTAGGACAAGAAAAGTACAAAAGACAAACGAAAAATACAATTAGTTGTAGGCTACGCCACAATGTTGGCAACAACAGCAATAAATAATTGTAATCTGGTGAACATACGATCAGGTGCCAAGACTGTGACAAGTTTCATATCGATCAGACTCGTTTTAGAGAGCATACGTAGAACCAAAATAAGAGCGCTTTCGGTACACATCTGGACAAAGAAAAAGATTCGGTAGGAAACATAGAGAATAATATGAAAGTGTTGCATAGGGCGCCAAAGGGACAGTTATTGAACCTACTTGAGGAAATGGTGATTTATGTAGACAGAAAACGGCAACCGGACTTACTGTTGAATGAACACAACGAGTTTAACCTAAATGCTTATTTTAATGTATTAAGAAACGTACTAGTTTGAGCATCGTCGAGCGCCCCCGGCGGATCGGCGTGCGGTCGTGTGCGCCGGCCGTCAGCGAAGAGGAGACTGGGTCTTCCTCTGCAAGTTCCACCGCAGGGAAACAAGAACGTCGTACAGAGAAGCCACAACGTGTCGCCATTCAGACCACACTCCGGATGATCTTTCACTTCTAATTAATAGTCACTGTATCGTTAATTACCTTACAATTATGTAATTGATCTCTCAGACTGGAAGATTTCATTTTATGGATGTGTTTTTAATGTTATACTTTTTATACTGGCTTTTTTACTATTGTGTGTTTTACCTTGCCAGGCTAGGAGCTTTACATTACTAGTATTTGCGCTTTTTACATGGATTATAAGTATGGATCTTACTCCTTGTATAGTAGGTCAGTACATGTTTCATTGTTGGACACTCGTTTTTCCGTGTGAAGTAATTTTAATTAATGACTACATGTACCGCATTTTAACCATTACATTTACGATACTGTTAATCATGTACCCTAGATGTAGTGCCCTCTGCTGGCCTCAGTTTCTCTGTATAAATTCCAGACGCATTCTGATCACTTACTATGTACCTACACGTTTAGTTTGACGTTGATACTCCATCAGAATATTTTACGGTTTATATGGCTGGTATACACGGTTGTTAATCATGTAAACACTTAATCTTTCTTATGTAGCACCAGTCCATTTATAGCTTGTGCAAACTGAAATTAGTTGGTTTCACACTGTTTTTGTTTGTAACAGATCTGAAGATGGCAGTAGCCGAAACCGTTAATAGTGAAGTGTAAAAGTTTGTTTGATCAAGACGGACCTGTAAAATAAAGTACTTTTTCTTCTTCTATACACTCATCAGGCACATCATCTCATTCATAGAGGCCTTCAGTGTACTCTTTCCACCTATTAGATCTATCTACTACATTTATTAGTGGAATTCCCATTCTCTCTTGATGTTACCGTCCTTGCTTCTCATTTCACTGAAGGCTGATTCGACTTGTGTATATCCAACCGATAATCATTTCTCTTTCGATTTCTTAACGATTTTCGTGTAGCCATTTCGCCTTTGCGTCCTTCCATTTCCTATTTATTTCGTTACAAGTGACTACTATTTCTCTACTCCTGTATTTCCCTGAACATGTTACTTGTCATATTTCATGTCGTAGGCTCGTGTGGTAGAAGCAGTCCTGGTAGTTACTAAAAGTGACGCGAGCAACATTAGACAGTCGTGAGGAAACAAGAATTAATTACCACAATCCCAACTCATTAGTACAGGCATTGAGAAGAAACAGCGTTTTACATCTGTCGCCATGTGTAAGATGTGTTTCGTTTGAAAATTCAATAAATTTCGCACAGACCCTTGCACTTAATGTCCCACAATTAGACGTACGTCAGCTGTCGTTCTCGTCTCCATTGCGAAGACTGTTTGGTTCAGTACAGTATACTGACTGAGTACCGTTTAACGTAATTCACATCACCATCGTTCAAATATCGTTGAACAATTACAGGATTTTTAAAACAAACAAACAAATACTGTCCGAATAGGCCTTGAAGGCCCAACGGTACTGACCGACCACCGTGTAATTCTCCGGATGCTGATATGAAGGGACAGATGCGGACGGTGACCCATCCACGTGGTAGTCAAGCCGGACCACGCTTAATTTCGGAGATCTGAGTGGAACCGGTGTTACCACTGCGGCAAAGCAGTGGAGGTAATATTCTGTTTTCTGTACTATACAGTGAAAGCTATCAGCCTTGAACGTTTTCTGATTACTTAAGATGCTTTCTATGAGTAATGTAAACAGCATGAACAAAAGGGGATGTCACAAGTGGATGAGTTTTGCCTTCGTTGTAAAGGTGGAGGTGAATCCCGTCAAGCTGCTACACTGCGGACACGCTATAGCCCTCATATAACGTGAAAATACATTTAGCTACAATTTTCTGTGCTTCTTTGGATACTTGATGCTGCAGAATAATTACGTTGGAACTATAGACAGAAGAGATGCCCTTCTTTAGGATGATGACATAGGCTCAGTGGATAATATGAAAAATCACAGCAAGAGATTAGGCATTTTGCTTTAAATTTCACTAATTTTCTGTTGGTTGGCAAGATATGAGGCCCAAATTCGATTGGTAAAATTAAAATCTTTGTTACCCTGAGCAAAGGCGTCCACAAAAGTGGTTGTGCTAAAGGAGTACCCCTTTTCCCGTCTTGGGATATGGGGTACAGAGTACCGAGTGTCGAAACTGAACAATTTATTTGTATCAAAAATAGCAAATTTAAAATTTTGTCCATTCCCCTCCAACGCCACATGGATAAATTTCTGGTGATACCCATTTTCCTGAGTCCAATTGGATGATTCGATATAGACATATATCACTAATAACAAATTCAGTATTTCGTTCTTAGTTTCATTCAATGGTTATATACAGTTTTACTAACGTTCTAGTGAATAAACGTGTCCGTGAAGAGCATACAAATTTTAGATCTTTGTTTATGAATGAAAGTTCGAATATGAATTTCCAAATAGGCTTAGCGAGTGAGGCCCTTGCCTTAGGTTACTGTCTTTAAATTTATCGCTGTTGGTACAAAGTTAACGAATTATCGTTAAGAGGACCTCATTACTTACTTGCATTAGACCTACCAGACGGGTTTTTCGATTTGTTTGAGAACTGGTTTCATTATAAGGTGGGGAGACACGAGACCATTCCATCACAGGCTTTCAAAACGCTTAAGTTCGTTAGTAACGAATAGGAGAGGTCTTAACCCTTTTCTGCACAAACTATGAAAAACTGTACCAAAGGATTTAATACTTGAGGAGAATACTAGCCAAACAACTAAAAGCAGACTAGTGCATTGGGAAATTTAAGAGCAAAACAAAAGTAGGAAATTAATTGCAACTGATTGCGTTATTACGTAGTGCATTAGCAATATCAGTTTACATCAACTAAAACAAGATGAAACTAGATTATAAACATAAAAATACTAACAACATTATCATTTCAGATAAGTGGGCTCCATAAAATCTTTTGACGACGTGAACATCACATTGGTACGACAGTCTGTCACTTTTTTCTGTCTACTGCGGGCATAGATATTGAACTACCACAGCTGAGGGGTTTTGTGTGCTATAGCAGAGTTACACAAATGTCTCGATAGGATGCCAGTGCATGTATTCAGTTCTACGCTGCTTTATGACGGACGGAACTCTCAAGTCCCATCGGATAGAAAAAGATTAAAGGAAGATTACGGTTTACACCCCGACGGTTGTATCGACTGATTCTTTAAGGAGTCTTCATCAAATCTATTGTCGAACAAAGCTGTCAGTTGCACAATTTAGTTACTCTCTTTCTTTGTCTTCACTAATGTAAGACTGAAATCGATTACGTATTGCACCCGTGCTGGGTACTCTGTTTACGTCACTGGCTTTCGGACAGAGAGATAATATAAATGTAGTATCCGTTCCAAGTTTTTATGACGTAAAGAAAGACAAAATCCCTAAACATTCTAAATGATAGCTAAAACACGCAACCGTACTCACAGCGCGCGCGCTTACACACCACACACACACATAAACACACACAAACACACTCCTTCAATTAGTGCAGAGTTGATTCCAGAATCACCTTCACCAAATACCTATCAACACGCCAAGCCAGAGTCCAGAATATCTGAGTGTGTATCATAAGGCTGCAACGCAACAGAGGCTCTACAGGGCTCAAGGTACTAAGAGTGTCATTTAATGATATGTCCTATCGAAGCATGTTGTAGGCCTCGAAAGTGGAGGTTATATATATTGTTTCTTTTAGTTTGCATCTTTTTACGACCAGTTAATGCAGCTGATATCTGTGCTAGTTTAACACACATTTACGGTTGTCGAAATATTCACGGTGCTTAAGTTCATCAAATGGTGGTAGACGGGGAGGAGCGGGGACCTTGTAACCAGTGAAGCTTGACCTGGCAGCCGCGACGAGGATGTGGTCCTTATCAGGCGCTGCCGACGAGACACATGAAATTTAATGATTCTACTTTCACAGCGAGTTCAGTCGAACTGTTGCGTTCACTCTTGCCGGTGGAGACATTACGAAACAACGTAAGTTGCTGTGCGTCTTTAAGGTACGACGAAAGTTTCCCTTTATTTCTGCACGCTATCAGAAATGTGCCAAACGGTCCACGCTTCGGGTCGGCAGCCTCTGCCGCCCGCACGTGCCGAGGTCATGACTCAGTTTTAAAAAAACGCGGACCGTCTTACCTTGTACTCCTTTCTCGCACGTGTTCTCCACGTACTGTTACGCGAGGGTAAGATTAGTAGCTCCCGCTAAATTTGTAAAGTACATAGACTGTGTATTATGTAAGATTCAATCACAGTTCTGTACATCCTGAATTCCTTACCAATGTATGAAAATTCAGTCTGAAGTATAGTTGTGCAGATGTTGTTTTGGTCTTCCGCACGACCAATGGTTTGCTGCAGCTCTCTAGAATAGTCTGTCCCGTACAAGTCTCTCGACCGTTACATAACTTCTGCAACGTACATCCATTTCGACCTGCTTCGGGCTTCCTCTATCAAGCGAAGTGGCATACTGTTACGATATTGGACTCGTGATCGGTACAACAGCTTTTCAAATCCCAGTACAGTAAACGAGGTTTAGGTTTTACGTGATTTCTTTAAGTTGCTCAGGGTGAGTGTTGAGATGATTCCGTACTTCGGCAAGCACTCTGCCCTAATGATCTGGTAGTCGACAGGACATTAAACCGTAACCTTCTACCTGACTTGGTTTCCTACAGCATATATCCCCCGTCCCCCATAAGAAAACTCTCCATTACCAAACTGACGATTCCTTGGTGCCTCAGGGTAGCTTCTTTTAGTCATATTATGCCATAAATTCATTTTCCCCTCGTTTCGGTTCATTACACCCTCATAACGTATTCGATATATCTGTCTGGTATTCTCCCGGAATACCATATTTCCAAAGATTCTACTCTTGCTTTTCTGAACTGCTTTTCTTGTACCTTTCACTTCCGCACAGGTCTACATTCCTGACAAATACCTTCAGAAAAGTCTTTGTAGCATTAATTTTATATTCGATATTAACGAATTTTACTTTTTGAGACATCCTTTTTTTTTTTTTTTTTACTGCCAGTCTGCATATTTAATCTTCTCTACTTCGGCCATCATCAGTCACTTTGCTGCCGAAATAGCAACACTCATCACTACTTTTTGTGACTCGTTTCATAATATGGTTTCCTCAGCATCGTCCGATTTAAACCGACTACTTTCCATCAATCTAGTTTTGCTATGTCGATGTCCATCTTATAAAATGTTTTCAAGACATTGTCTTTCGGCTCAGTTCATCTTCTTTGCCATCTATAAAAGAATAACGTCAATAAACACCAAAGTCATTACTTCTTCTTCCAGAATCTTAATTTTATTCCTACTTTTTACTTGGTTCCCTTTACTGCTTGTTCATGTATTGATAGGCTACAACTGTCTCCCAGTTCCTTCTCGATTACTGCTTCCCTTTCATTGCCTACGATTTCAGTCTAGTTGCCTTACAATTTCTAAATAAACTTTCAGTCATTGTGCTTTATCTCTGCCATCTTCAGAATTTGAAAGAATGTATTCTAGTCAGCTTTGTCAACAGCTTCTTCTAAATCTACGAAAATCATAAAAATAAGTTAACCTTCCTTCAATCTGTCTTCTAAGAGAAGTCATAGAATCAGCATTGCGTATATTTCTCTAGATCCAAAACTGATCTTCCCAGAAGTGGACTTCTACGACACATTCCATTCTTCTCTAAATAATTCGTATCAGTGTTTAGCAACGATTGGCACCAAGGAGTAATGTTATTATCGTAAATACTTTCTGTTGAAAGACTCCGTTGAGGATTAACGCTTGTATCCAGATATTTTGAAGCTTTTGGGACGACCGAATCAGCTTCATCTCTCATATACAAGAAGTGAACAAGAGAATCAGAAAATTCATGCAAAGATAATGAGCTTAACTCGACGCGACTGTAAGCCACCAATACAAATAATTCGCCTGTGTCACAAAGTAATTTTACAGACAGCAACGAGAAATTGTATCCGTTTCGGCACTTTATATGATACATGTAATACATTCACGTGACCTACAAATACGGAAGAGAGCAGCTGTGTACTGATCGAACAGGAATGACTACTACAATATTCAGAACCTCAACAGAGTACAGGCCATAGAGCGGAAACAAGTAAGCAATCTGATTCTGTTCTTTTGGCAGGAACTATTTTCAATGCTTTAAGAGGAAATTGGGATCCGAGAGTGGAAACCACAGAGTGAACAGAATAAATACAAAAATGCTATTTCTCACAGCAATTATTGCTTGCAGTCTAGCAGATAAGTGAAAACGCATATATATCAGAGAAAACGACAAGTAATTAACAGCTTTAAAACAATACATCCTTATATGAAGACACATATACTAATTAATTAATTAATCCTTTATGATGAGGCAACACAGTAATCATCAGATACGTCAAGGGGCCAATACCAATACTGTTTAGTTAAACCTTTACGCAAATGCTTTAAATTAAAGATCCAAAGGTTAATATTTATTTTCAAATCCAAAATTAGCAAGCATTGTTAAAAAATACACACAGAAAAAGCACCATGGGCAAACCTCTTAATATCTCACAAAACAATGAAGGTGATTCCATGACACAGTTTAAAAACCCTGCAATAACATCAAATACACGCTGGCCCAGCAACCGGTCGGCACTACTGAGACTCAGGTAGCCCGAAACAGGCCGTCTCTTTACAGAACTGGGGCATAACAAGATGAAAACACACTTTCTATAACAAAGAAACGCCAACCAGGTTGAAGGCTCATAACTATTAATAGGCACAAAGCTAAAAGATATACATATGGGCCCCACAACCTTGTCTTCTAACCAAACAACTACAGTTAACATATTCCTTTAGTGCACATTAGCAGTGGACCAACAATTAAATTGATCAATTAATTAACCTCTCCTCATCTGATAAATCCTCTCCCCTCCCCTCCTCCTCACCTCCCCCAGAAAATGGCAGGAAGTTCAAATTTTGGTAGGGAAGAAAGGTCAATTGGGCACCTCCACTAACCTAAGAAAATGTCAGGAAAATAGATCACTTGGGCTACCTCCACTAATGTAAGTCATCAGACCGCCACCTCTTCCTTGGAATTGGTGGGGAAAGGACTCAGCCTGTGCTGGAGAGAGGAAGGAGTGTACTTTATTTATTTCAGAACATTTTATTTAGGGATGGATTTCACATGGTGTTCTAACGTACGTGGGGTCACAGTACACAGCCTACAGACCTGGAAACTCCTCATAAACTACCGAAATAATGCAGTAGACAGCATACAGACCAGCAAACTACTCAAAAAGCATGGAAATAATGCATATATAATGCTCTACCAATACATTCGCAACTCTTAAGCAGCCAAAAATAATGTAGTGCACAACACTCAGTGCACATAAAGAATGCATTCGAGCTATCGTCAACCACGACATATTAGCGAACTCTTCCGATGCGCACATGCGCTTTGCAGGGCCAGGCAGACGCAAGCCAGCGCCAGAGAGCAAGCCATCGCTCTCACGCCGCCGCCACATACAGCAAGCAAGTGAAAGTCGTGTCTATTTTCGGGTATAAATTTAGAAGTCTTCAAGTGTTTTACTTACATCACATTTCTATGTCTCCAGGCCATGCTCAATGTGCACCATTGTTGGCAAGATACCGCTCTACCTGTGGATACTGATGTCACATGGCTATCTAATTAAGAGCCAAGTTGAACTCTCGGAAATTTTAAAGTGTTGTACAAATAGTAAAAAGCTGCTTTTGTAGGAGCTTTCGTGATGTCCCAGCTTGTCTGCATGTAAATTCTTTCCCTAATAGAACCTGTTTACGAAAATAGTGCAGAATAAAGCTGAATGCATTCCTCCTGATGGTCCTAATGTGGCACCCCATACATCATGTGTTACCCTTCCTGGAAATCGTTATGGCCTGCTATCAACAAACACCTCAGAAACGCGACCGTTCTCATTGATATATAGATGCTCCTATGTACTGGCACAAGGGATGTCTTGTGAATGAATGGGGCATTATGCTCGGCTCTTACTGAGTTTACCCGCCAAATTATTGATGCTGCCAGTGTGGAAGCACTGTCCACTTCCTCCATACAAGACTTTCAGCTGCAAAACTATTTTGTACAGATCGCCATTTGCACTGAAAGTTAAACCATACAAAAGTGACCTACAGATCGTCAAATATGGATAGACTCTTAATCAATTACACTGTTCTTCCAGGGAAGACAGAGAATTGAATATTAGAGAGTGAAACCGATCTCCAACCTGACAATATATCACTGCATACTGTGTCACTGTAGTAAACATACAATTCGTATCCTGCGCCATACAAAATCGACTCTTTTGCATCATTCATATAGCTATCGAACACCAGACACTTCTACATACACCGCGAAGACAGACAGCATCATATATACTCCTTGCAGCACTAGATATTTCCTGGGAGGTCAGGCAGTCACATTGGAAAAGTTCAAAGAAGGGCGGCTCGTTTTGTATTATCGCGAAATAGGGGAGATAGTGCCACAGACATGATACATGAATTGGAGTGGTAATAATTAAAACGAAGGCATTTTTCGTTGTAACGGGACCTTCTCATGAAATTTCAATCACCAGATTTCTCCTACGATTGCGAAAACATTCTGTTAGCACCTACCTACATAGGGAGAAATGATCACCACGATAAAATAAGAGAAATCATGGCTTGCACAGAAAAATTCAACTGTCCGTTTTTCCTGAGCACCATTCGAGACTGGGACGGTAGACACAGCTTAATGGTGGTTCATTGAACCCTCTGCCAGACACTAAATTGTGAATAGCAGAGTGATCATGTAGATGTAGATGTAGGTGTCACCCACTCTCGATGTGCGACCAGAGCGCCTGCAGCGGACCGAAGTCACTCTCTGAACTGTTGTGCAAATATGGGCTCATTTCCCATTGACACAAAGACGTTACTGTTACTGGCCCTGACCTGCATGCTTGCTTGCTTTCTACACCACCTCCTGACTCTGGGATTACAAGAAAATATCTAATTTCACATGATTTGCCAGTTCAAATGGTTCAAATGGCTCTGAGCACTATGGGACTTAACATCTATGGTCATCAGTCCCCTAGAACTTAGAACTACTTAAACCTAACTAACCTAAGGACAGCACACAACACCCAGTCATCACGAGGCAGAGAAAATCCCTGACCCCGCCGGGAATCGAACCCTGGAACCCGGGCGTGGGAAGCGAGAACGCTACCGCACGACCACGAGCTGCGGACTGATTTGCCAGTACATCATACCATTTACATGATGTGTCTCGATATAAAGCACACAGCAATAACACTTGCATAGCAATAGTTTCGCTTGCACAGCATAATTCCGAAGATATAGATTGAAAAATATTTCTCTAGAAACCTGAAAGCACACAGCAATAACACTTGCATAGCAGTAGTGTCGCTTGCACAGTATAATTCCGAAGATATAGATTGAAAAATATTTCTCTAGAAACCTGAAACTTTAGCGAGGTGTAGCGTGATGTAAACCACTGAGTATCTAGAAACTAATCATCTCTGCAAAGAACTTTACGTGATAACTTAAACAAAAATAAACTGATATTTCCAAATACCAATGTTGGTGATGTAACAGATCCCACATCATTCTTATATTTTACAAAGTCAGCTATGATATTTCTCTTGTCTACAGAACCAGCAAACATGTCTTCCATCTGTATTTCACCGGCTAGATGCACACACTACAATCGATGTTCTCTCAACTAAATAAAGGCGTTATATGTGCAGAAGCAGTCAGCCAGACAATTTACTTGGGAGGGAATAATGGACCAGCGCAAACACACGTCCACATTGAATCAATTCAAATTTCCATGCGATCACGAAAACTCTCCAACACATACTAAGTATTAGTTCGCTATTCAGTTGTTTAGAGAACGACACAGTTAAGTCAGTTACATTCCTGCTTCCCAACAGGTCTCACCATTCCTACAGCTCTGACCGTTAGCCAGAAACGTTAATCATTCCCACAGCTCTGACCGTTAGCCAGAAACGTTAATCATTCCCACCACAGGTCACCAGCTACATATATTTTATCACTGTACTTATAATTAAATATTATGATCGCAGTGTCAATTGGACGACTTTTGACAATGAGCAAAGTGTCGTGAATACATCATGCTGATGGCTGTGGCCCTGGTATTAGTAATATCTGTACCATTCTTACATCTTGACATTCTCTTCCCTTTCCTGTCACAGTATTCCAAGTCAAATGCATACCATCCTTATGACTTGACAATGTCATTTCATTAGCACATATCAGAACACACACACACACACACACACACACACACACACACACACACACACACACACACACTTTATAAGCGTGATGCTCAAGGCGAACCTATCACGCATCCGCTACTACTAAGTACAATACTTCGCCAATAGCTGATTGCTGGCGATACTACATAGTACTGAGAGAAAATCAGCGATGGGTGGACATGTCTCGTAAATTTTCTTTCGAGTGATACCACTATGTCTCAGAAAGAGTGGTGTAGTCGTATTACAAACCGACAAATGTTAAAAAAACACAATTACAGCGACCACAGTACTATCACAAGCAGTCTTGCTTCTACAGGTGCACACAAGTACCCATATTAAAAGCTATACTGGCTTTGTAAATCGAGGTATAGCATTACCTCTGAATGTAGTGGTTATTCAAGACAAATACCACGACAATGAATATAGACGTTGATCACTGGAGTGTACATTATCAGACCAACAATGGGGTTATATGTCGCCGACAGTGCAACCTCTTGAAAAAATCACCGAATTCAGAAAGTGATTCTGGTAAGGAACGAGGGATGAAACCAGTATTTGCAGCTCCATCATGCCACCACTAGGTATTTCTCTAGTAATTGTAGCACAGGCTGTCTTGATGCCCTATCGGAGGTTCTGCGATACATCCACTGGGTTTCAGGCGAAGGCTGATTGAGAAGGATCACAAACAGTAGATGGTGTGCTGATTGACATCATAAAAAATGTACACTAGCTTTACAGATCTCTAGTGCTATGCTTTCCAGTAGAAATTATGTCTGGGATTTGGAATCAAGTCTTTCAATTCAACCACATAATTGCGTTGGATATATGGAGAAGTCCTTTAATGATTACCGCCACTAGTGAATCATATTTATGGCACTCTCATATCCTGAAACGAGTCTCCTTTTTCGATTATCAGCTACAGTAAAATTTTAGATAGTCCCTATGTCCCTTGAAACTGGTGCTATTTAGGCAGCTTTGTGCATGTGATCGTTCCAATATAAGTAGAAACTGAGCAGAAGTCGAAGGTAGCTGTATCTACCACCTTCTGCAACCCATGTAGAAACAGAATGACATGAGTTAGTGTGACAGGACCGTGTTTTGACCATTCAGTGGAAATGGGAACAAGTAGTCGTGGCTCTGCGAACAGTGTACGGTGTGTCAAGTCAGCACTAAACGAAGCCTGCTCTTGTAACACTAGATAGTATAAAAAACAGTACAGGAACTGGGAGAAGGACGAGGATTTTGCTACTGCAATGTGGTGCATCCCCAAACTACATATAGATACTGCAGTCCGAAGCAGATCCGCATCCCTCAGGCCCCACTCACATCTATTATCCCAACATTCTACCATCATTATTCTGTACCATTAAACAGAGAAAAATAAAGAACTACAAAAATTCCACTAACTTCATCCGATAGAGAACTCCATAAGATTTTTACTGCATCTCTCTCCTATCATACGTCAAAAACAGTGTGCATGCAGGCATCGAGCACATGTGACATTCCTATTAAATTTACAGGAATTGATCCATTGCACGGACCAGTGTAAAGTTGCGTCTCCTGTACTGCAGCAGGATGACCGTATCCCACAAACTATACTGTAAGCCGCCAGAGAGGTCCCTGTGACCCTGTGTTGTTGCCATAAATATGATTCACTAGTGGCGGTAATCATTAAAGGACTTCTCCATATATCTAATGCAGTTATGTGGTTGAATTGAAAGACTTGATTCCAAATCCCAGATATCATTTCTACCAGAAAGCATAGCACTAGAGATCTGTAAAGCTAGTGTACATTTTTTATGATGTCAATCAGCACACCATCTACTGTTTGTGGTCCTTCTCAATCAACCTTCGCCTA
Organism: Schistocerca nitens; assembly: GCF_023898315.1. Classification (NCBI taxonomy): domain Eukaryota; kingdom Metazoa; phylum Arthropoda; class Insecta; order Orthoptera; family Acrididae; genus Schistocerca; species Schistocerca nitens. Next base: position 352,612,974 of record NC_064619.1, read on the forward strand.
TAACCCAGTGGATATATCGCAGAATCTCTGACATGCCATCGAGACAGAATGTGTTACAAATACTAGAGAAATACCTAGTGGTGGCATGATGGAGTTGCAAATTCTGGTTTCATCCCTCGTTTTGTCTGTGGCACTATCTCCCCTATTTCGCTATAATATAGAAAGAGTCGCCCTTCTTTGAACTTTTTTGATGTGACCACCTGACCTCCCTGAAAAAATCTAGTGCTACGAGGAGTGCATATGTTGCTGTCTGTCTTTGCAGTGTATGTACGACTGTCTGACGGTCGATAGCTATATGACTGATGCAAAAGAGTCGATTTTGTATGGCGCAGGATGTATGTTTGTATGTTTACTACATCAATACTGCACATGGTGATATATTACTGGTTTGGAGATCGGTTTCACGCCCTAATATTCAAGCTTCTTTCACTGGAAGAACAGGGTAATTTAGTAAGAGTCTTTCTCTACTTAACGAATTGTAAGTCACTCTTGTATGGTTTAACAGTCAGTGCAATATGGCGATCTGTACAAAATAGTTTTGCCACTGAAAATCTAGTCTGCAGGAAGAAAAAGGTGGACAGTGCTCCCACACAGGCAGCATCAGTAATTTGGTGGGTAAATTCAGTAAGAGCCAAGCATAATGCCCCATTCATTTACCAGAAATCCCTTGTGCCAGTACATGGGAGCCTCTATATATCAGTGAGAACATCTGCATTTCGGAGATGTTTCTTGAAAGCAGGGCATAACGATTTCCACGAAGGGTACCACGTGATGAACGAGGTGCCTCATTAGGGCCATCAGGAGGAATGCATTCAGCATTATTCTGTGGTATTTTCGTAAACAGGTACTGTTAGGACAAGAATTTCCATGCAGACCAGCTGAGACAACACGAAAGCTCCTACAAAAGCAACCATTTACTATTACTGCAACGCTTCACAATTTCCGAGAGGTCGACTTGTCTCTTAATTAGATAGCCATGTGACGTCAGTATCCGCAGGTAGAGATGTATCATGCCAGCAGTGGTGAACATATTGGAACAGGTCGCTAATACGTCGTGGTTGGCGATAGTTCGAAAGTGTTCTTTACGTGCACTGAGTGTTTGTGCACTACATTATTTTCAGCTGTTTACGAGTTGTGAGCATGTTGGCAGAGCATTACATATGCAATATTTCGGTGATTTATGAGTAGTTTGCAGGTCTGTAGGCTATGTACTGCATTATTTTGACAGCTTAGAATTAGTGAGCGTGTCTGCAATGCGGTTTACATGCGTTATTTTGAAAATTTAGGAGTTGTTTTCATGTCTGCACATCAGTGTACTGCAATATTTTGGTGACTTATTCTTAGTTTGCTCGTCTGTAGGCTGTGCAACGCATTATTTCGACAGTTTACAATTAGGAAGCGTGTTTGCAGGGCATTATACAAGCATTATTTTGACAATTTACGAGTTGTTTTCGTGTCTGTACATAAGTGTACTGCATTATTTTGGTGATTTACACGTAGTTTGCAGGTCTGTATGCTGTGTACTGCATTATTATGGTAGATCACGACTTGTTTCCAGGTCTGTAGGCTGTGTTTGTGACACCACACACGTTAGAGCACTATGAGTAATCCATGACTAAATAAATAATTCCCAATTAAATAAAGTACACTCGTTCCTCTCTCCAGCAGCCCAGCGCAGGCGTAGTCATTTTCCCGCCGTTATTCCCCCAGACCGCCATGGGATGAAAGCGCCCTCTGGTGGCGGTACTACGTACTAGGTCAGTTGGACTCTAGACCTCATGGTGAACACACTGGATGGAGCTACTGCCTCAAATTGTTTAAATAAAGGCTGCCTGTAAAATAAAGACTCACATCCATCCTATCCAGCACAGGCTGAGTTCTTTCCCCACCAATTCCAAGGAAGAGGTGGCGGTCAGATGACTTGGGTTAGTGGAGGTACCCAGTTGACCTTTTTACCCTGCAAAATTTGAGCTTTCTGCCATTTTCTGGAGGCAGTGAGAGGGAGGGGAGGGGCTTAGGTTAGTGGTGGTAACCCAACTGACATTTTTATTCCCACCAAATTTTGAACTTACTTCCATTTCTTGAGGAAGGTGAGGTGGAAGGGAGGGCTGAGGGGAGGGGGAAGTTGAAGGGGGTGGTGAGAGTGTAGGGGAGGGAAGGGTTTTATCAGACAGGGAGAGGTTCATTAAGTGATCGATTTTTTTGGTAGTCACTGAAACTGATGAGAGTGGGAGACCCTATTCCAATCTGCAGGACCTGAAAATGTACCTGTAGTAGCGAAGGGGAGGACGTGGATTGGAGTTTTTCTAATGGGTCAGGTGGTGGGCAGGGCTGTGGGAACAATAGGTTACGGACCTGTCAATCAAAAGGAAGGATCCTGTTAGCAGAAGAATACGTTAAGGACCTGTCAGTGAAAAGGAAAGATTCTCTTAGCAGAACGATAGGTTAAAGACCTGTCAATCAAAGGAGAACAATAGGTTAATGACCTTTCAATCAAAGGAGAACAATATGTTTGCCCCTGAGTGCATATCTGTCCCTAATGTAGGCAATTTGCACTAACAAAATTCGCTGAAGATGTCTTTGATCCACTACTCACAGTTAAAATTACTGGAGGGTTGCATATTCTAATGTCCTGCACTTCAACTTTGCCTCAAATGTGGACATTAATTACAGCTGCCAAGTGCATGAAGAGAAATGCTTCACAGTTAATTCTGCCAGTGGCGAGTTTCTTGTCTCTACAAATGTGAGCATTCTTTACCCGAGAAATGCAATCATTCATGGCACAAAAGCAAACAGCTTACTCTACAACTAGCATTAAACTTCTTTGAAAAAATCGAGACAGTATTCAGAGATGTGGTGAAAAGCGCTGCATCTTTAAAAACTTAACTAACAATGCCACTGAATGGACTTCGATAAAGAACCGCCTTTAGAGGTCTAAACCATTAATAAGCTGCAATAGGTCGCAACTCAGACTTAGCACACTTTAACTACTGGCAAGGAAGTAATTTAGCAGGTCGACTCACGACCACACATTACTGATGTCCAGTTATCACACTGCCAAGAAATTTGGAGCACAACTTAACAACAATGCTCACCATTTCTGAAACATGTCCATATGTGCTGACGCACCTGTAGGTGAGCAACAGGAATAGACAGCACACACACTTTCTGGATCGCCCCAAGACACACCTCCACCATTGACAATCTCTGTGAATTCCTCTAGGAAGCCTTCCTTATACACCGAACAGCAAGCCGCCTTTTGCAAATTGCCCCGTCCTGCGTACTACCTTCACATGGCGTCATTCCACCTACGTCCTGGTCCGTAGCAGCATTCTCCCCGTCCAGTGCATGCGCTGTCTCTTTCATTTCCTTTTCATGCACAAGGCGCCATTCCGTCACGGAACCCGGAGCTCAGCGCTGCATAAAGAGACAACCTCAGGGCGGTATCAGGTGTGATCCTGCTGAAAAATGAATAGCGAACCTACAACCTCTTCCAAATGTCATCACAAAGGCGATGGTCATACCTGAACTCTGAAGGATCAGTGTCCCACCTTCCATTAGACTGTGATCCATATACCACGAATAAGATGGAGAGAAAGAAACGGAAGCGGCTGTGGAGAGGGACGTCAAGAGCACACTATATGAGAATGCATCCACTATTAAGACGTGATTTCATCAGAGTGGTCACAACTGACTCAGCGTCGAATACCAGATGCCAAGGAGAATTTGTGTCAAGAGTCGGCCTGGTGACTCTCGGCACATTGCTGGAGCTGTGCCCAAAAAGCCATGGGTGACACACCATCACTGCTCAAGCACAGACCTGCACACGCAACGAGTCCTAGAGACTGGGATTATGTGGGCCATCATTCAGTGTGTCATCAGTCCTGTTGGTTTGATGTGGCCCACCACGAATTTCTACCCTGTGTAAAACCTCTTCATCTCAGAGTAGCACCTGCAACCAACGTCCTCAATTACTTGCTGGATATATTCCAATCCCTCTCTTCCTCTACAGTTTTTACCCTATACACTTCTGTCTAGTACCATGGAAGTTATTCCCTGATGTATTAACAGACGTCCTACCATCCTATCCGTTTGTCTTGTCAGTATTTCCCTTATGTTTCTTTCGCGCAGAATCTCCTCACTCCTTACCTTATCAGTGAATCTAATATTCACCATCCTTCTGTAGCACCGCATTTCAAATGCTTCAGTTTCATCTGTTCCGCTTTTTCTACAGTCCAAGTTTCACCACCACTTATAGAAGCAATTATGAAAGACAGATTAATGAATTACCTGAATAAATGAAATCTTTTAAGAAAATCACAGTTTGGTTTCCGAAGTGGCAAAAATACGGAGTCAGCCATAGTAGATTTCACAAAAGTTGTACTTGATGCTCTTGATAAAGATGAGTGTGTCACAAGCACACTTTTGGATCTTTCTAAGGCGTTTGATACAGTCGACCACAAGATTCTATTAAATAAATTAGACGCATTAGGAATAAGAGGGGTAGCTAATGACTGGTTTCGATCATACCTATCAGACAGGGTACAAAGAGTAGAGATAACACATACTTCAAATAGATCTAAACATATAGTAAAACACTTATCAGACCCAAAATACATTAATATAGGGGTTCTGCATGGTAGCGTATTAGGACCAATACTGTTCCTGATATATATCAATGACTTTCCCTGTAGTGTTATTCATGGTGAAAAAATCTTCTTCACTGATGACAGCAATATTATTGTCACTGAGAAAACAAGAGAACTCCTTGCCAAGAAAGCAAATGAAACTCTCAAGGAAGTTTATGATTGGTCAATAAATAATAAAGTGGCATTGACCATAAAGAAATCTAATTCCATGAATTTCAGTTTGAAGGGGAAAAATGACAATGTTAAATTAAATGTAGATGGCACCTCTGTAGACTGTGTAAAAAATGCAAAATTTCTAGGAATGAATATTGATTCGCAGTTGAAGTGGTATGAACACACAAAGGTACTTGCAGACAGAATGTCATCAGCATGTTATGCCCTTAGAATCCTATCATCAGTGAGTAACATGCAGCGTCTTTTAGTTACATATTATTCATATGTACACTCAGTTCTTCGCTATGGCATTCTTTTTTGAGGAGCAAATGCACAAAATATGAACACAACTTTCAGACTCCAGAAAAGAGCCATAAGAATAATGCCCAAAAATACTAGTCGAGCTCATTGTAAAGATCTGTTCAAAACACTGGGAATTTTAACTCATCTGTGTGACTACATTTACCAGTCAGTTGTACACATCGAAAATAACATTGATAACTACTGCACAAACAGCTCTGTCCATGACCATCCAACAACAGATAGATTTAACGTATATTTACCAAGAGAAAATAATCATAACACTCAAAACAGCATTTTCTACCAAGGAATAAAACTGTACAATAAATTACCAAAAGAGATTAAAGAAATTGCAAAAATACGCTTATTTAAAAAAGCAGCTAAAAAGTACTTGTTATGCAATACATTTTATAAATTGAAGGATTACTTAGCCAAAACAGAGTAGGGGTTTGATAAAAAATGTTACACAAATAAATAATAATAATAATAATAATATTTATAAAATGTCCAACACTCCACATAACACCTTCAATTTATGTTTTTTTCCTTCTTTCTTCCTTTATAGAAGTACTTACCCCCAAGATTTGCATAGCACAATACTATCACGTCTTCCTCTTTCTGAGCTCAACTTCTCACTACCACTAGGGTTGCCACTTTTTCAGATAAGAAATGAGCAACATTTATCTAAAAATACGAGATTTTTCACAAATATGAGGAATAATTCACAAATACTTGGAAATCAAACGTTACATACCAGTTTCAATTACATTATAATTAGTTCCATTAACTGAATGAGTTGATAATTGAAATTCGCAAAAGAAAGTAACTTACACCCTCTTAACGGCACATACACTATACTGCGCCAGGTATGACAACAACATGCAGAAAAAACATGAAGAGAACTACCTTACTTTTCCATCTTTACTTCACATTTGACCTAGCTGAATTTAAAATCGCGCTATCTAACTTATCATGAAATCGTACTCTCTACAACATATGTTCATGTTTACACTAATTACACTACTGGCCACTGAAATTGCTACACCAAGAAGAAACGCAGATGATAAACGGGTATTCATTGGACAAATATACTAGAACTGACATGTGATTACATTTTCACGCAATTTGTGTGTCGCAGATCCTGAGAAATCAGTACCCAGAACAACATACCCTCTGGCCGTAATAACGCCCTTGATACGCCTGGGCATTGAGTCAAACAGAGCTTGGATGGCGTGTACAGGTACAGCTGTCCAAGCAGCTTTAACACGATTCCACAGTTCATCAAGAGTAGTGACTGCCGTATTGTGACGAGCCAGTTGCTCAGCCACCATTGACCAGACGTTTTCAATTGGTGAGAGATCTGGAGAATGTGCTGACCAGGGCAGCAGTCGAACATTATCTGTATCCAGAAAGGCCCGTACAGGACCTGCAACATGCGGTCGTGCGTTATACTGCTGAAATGTAGGGTTTCGCAAGGATCGAATGAAGGGCAGAGCCACGGGACGTAAGAAATCTGAAATGTAACGTCCTCTGTTCAAAGTGTCGTCAATGCGAACAAGAGGTGACCAAGACGTGTAACCAATGGCACCCCATACCATCACGCTGGGTGATACGCCAGTATGGCAATGACGAATACACACTTCCAATGTGTGTTCACCGCAATGTCGCCAAACACGGATGCGACCATCATGATGCTGTAAACAGAATCCGGATTCATCCGAAGAAATGACGTTTTGCCATTCATGCACCCAGGTTAGTCGTTGAGTACACCATCGCAGGCGCTCCTGTCTGTGATGCAGCGTCAAGGGTAACCGCAGCCATGGTCTCCGAGCTGATAGTTCATGCTTTTGCAAACGTCGTCGAACTGTTATTCCAGATGGTTGTTGTCTTGCAAACATCCCCACCTGTTGACTCAGGGATCGAGACGTGGCTGCACGATCCGTTACAGCCATGCGGATAAGATGCCTGTCATCTCGACTGCTAGTGATACGAGGCCGTTGGGATCCAGCACGGCGTTCCGTATTACCCTCCTGGATCCACCGATTCCATATTCTGCTAACAGTCATTGGATCTCGATCAACGCGAGCCGCAATGTCACGATACGATAAACCGCAATCGCGATAGGCACGCATTTCTCCTCCTTACACATGGAATCACAACAACGTTTCACCAGGCAACGCCGGTCAACTGCTGTTTGTGTATTAGAAATCGATTGGAAACTTTCCTCATGTCAGCACGTTGTAGGTGTCGCCACAGGCGCCACCCTCGTGTGAATGCTCTGAAAAGCTAATCATTTTCATATCACAGCATATTCTTCCTGTCGGTTAAATTTCGCGTCTGTAGCACGTCATCTTCGTGGTGTAGCAATTTTAAAGTCTAGTAGTGTAGTAGTTCAATTTTAATCACATCTACTGAACACCTTTTTCTACTGTCTGACCATTTTTGGACATAAGGAGAAAATGTGTTCAACAAAATAATGTATTTCATCCAAGAACGCTCATTATAAAACACACAAGATCTTCTAATTCCATTAAGTTCTGTTGTTCTTTGTGATTAGTAAACAGTGACGAGCATTTGTTTGAGGCCACTTCTGTACTCTCCAAAATACTAGCAGGAATGTTCTCATTAAGACAAATCTCTTCATACAGTTTCTCATATCAGTTATTTCAGTTAAGTGGAGGGACACTATTGCACCTTCCAGGAAAGAAAAATCTGTGTTTCTGCCTAAAAAAATATATACATATATATTTTAGCTTCGCTGCAAAACGGTCCTCTCAGAAATCGCACGGTTTTTAAGGTAGTGTAACGCTTTTTGATAGAACCGTATGAAACGTCTCTCCAGTTTGGTTCTTTCTGATGGAAATAGAGCTTTCATGGCATTTTAACTACAGTTCGAAGAACTGATCTTCCTTCCTTTCTTCCAGTTTTCTCTTCAGTAAGCATATTTCTTCATATGCTTCATCCATAGAGACAGTGTATCCTTCTAAGATCTTGATTCTGTGAACAAAAATCTTTGCTATATCGCTGAAGAATAGTAAATGGATTTCTAGCAATATATACTTAAGTTCATCTTCCGAATCAAAATATGGTACTTGTTCCAAACTTTGGAACAATCCTCTCCCAGCAATTTGAAGTAGCTATTAACGGCTGAGCAGTTGGGGATTACTCTTTCTACTGCACGTTATAAGGAAAGCCGGCGGGTTGTAGCGTGTCTCAACATTCTCATTCACATCTACAAACTCCAAATATTTCTTCAAATCTTCGTGGTGCTTCTCAGACATGGAAAAATGACTATCTATTTTCAGAATAACATTTTTTATTTCTATATCATGGAATTACTTCTACGCTTCCTTGTATTACCGAAAACATGAGTTAAGCAAAGGAACTTCACAACTCTGATACGTGCATCATGAAGACACTTAAAAACAGAATTGTGTTTACCGTGATTGACATTAAGGTTATCTACAGTATAGGCAGCAATCTTGTCTAAAGCTCGGATGTTTTCTTTAGCTACCTTAATGACACACACATGACTTGAACTTGCGGTGCCATTGGCATTTTCGTAAAAGTCCAGTAAATTGTTCTGAACACCACTTGTAGCTGTGAAGTATCTTACGTAGAGAGGAAACATTTTACTGTTACTTTTACTGCTGGAATCTGTCGCAGTTGTGTAGAAACAGTTTTTAGAAACGAATGCGTTCATAGCACCTTTTAAAGACTTCGGAGCCTATATATCTTGCACCAAACTTTCTCCCTTCCTTCTTCCACACGAAGCACTTGACAACACTGGAATCCAGAAAAACGTGAGATATCAGTTTATTCGAACAATCCCTGTAGACGTAACTGTGGTTACGTTTTACGGTGTGAAATACAACAGTTAGTTCTGCTGCATTCACTTTATATTTCTGTGCTTGAGAGATCACTTGATTAGAAAAATACGAACCCAGATTTTTCGTTTTATTTTCTGATCTTGTATTTCCTTTATGGGCTTCAGGTCTAACATGTTGCTTAAGATCTGATTCATCACCATGAAACACAGAGAATTCACGGGCACAAATGGAACATCGGGCCTTGGGGCATTGTACAGTAAAACCTTTCATTAACGTGTTTGACGATTCCCGCTATTACGATAGGACGTTATTCTTTTACCTCTCTTCGTAGGAGTTGTCTTCACTATGTTGCCAACAGACTGACATCTTAACACTCATGTCTTCGATGAGCTTTCATAACTTCTCAGTTTACGCAGATATATTTTTTTTTCTGACGGGATTCACATGTGCGACATTCACCTCCGACATGAACTGTAGAACTGTCGTCCTCTCCTTTTTTCTCACAATTCCCTTCAATGGCCGTCCAGTTTTCTATATATATGGTATAAATCTCACAGGCATGGAACGACTGAAGTATCATTTTGGTAGCGTCTTGTTAAGATGTTCCATTTACGTTATTTCGTGAAGGAAAGAAATATATTTACTTATTTATAACGCACACGAACAAGTGATTCATGGAGCAAGATTTACCAGTCTGTCCACGTGGATCGTTTCCGTTGTGCATAAAAGTTTTATTCTCCGTCCATCTGCTAAATAACGGTTACCACCCATTTAAAGAAAAAATTTAAAAATCAACCATAAACTGAACCACTGTAATAAGATATGAATGAGTTCCAAGCATGTCTAACATTAAAACGACGTCAGAATCTACTACGTTATCTTAGGATGTAATAAATAATTTACTTTAATGAAATGCTTAACGTATTTTCATTAGCAACTACTCAGATTGATTCCGGCACGGAATAAAGGTTGCTCTGGTTTCGAGCAGGAGAGGAAGACCAGACAGATTACGTTTTTAGAGCAAATAGCTTGGAAGACCGTGTACATAGATCGGCTCTTCTTTGTTATTCTTTCCCTTCGTAAACAGTAGAAAATCTTGTATTGGATTGAATTAATTGACACAAATATTACTAAATATAGTCGCCATCGAAGCCTCTGGTTTAAAATGTTCTTTGAGATACTATGTGATCAAAAGTATTCGGAAACGTGGCTGAAAATGACCTACAAGTTCCTGGCGCCCTCCATCGGAATGCTGGAATTCAGTATGGTGTTGACTCACCCTTAGCCTTGATAACAGCTTCCACTCTCGGAAGCACACGTTCAGTCAGGTGCTGTAAGGTTTCTTGAGGAATGGCAGCTCATTCTTCACTGAGTGCTGCACTGAGGAGAGGTATCGATATCGGTCGGTGAATCCTGGCACAAAGTCGGCGTTCCAAAACATCCCAAAGGTTTTCTATAGGATTCAGGTTAGGATTCCTTGCAGGCCAGTCCGTTACAGGGATGTTATTTTTGTGTAACCACTCAGCCACAGGCGAGCAATTTGAACAGAAGCTCGATCGTGTTGAAAGATGCAATCGCCATCCCCAAATTGCTCTTCAATAGTGGGAAGCAAGAATGCGCTTAAAACATCAATGTAGGCCTGTGCTGTGATGGTGCCATGGAAAATCACACGGGGTGCAAGCCCCCTCCATGAAAAACATGACCACACCATAGCACCACCGCCTCCGAATTTCACTGTTGGTACTAAACGCTGGCAGATGAATTCACCGGGCATTCGCCATCGGATCGCCACATTGTGTATCGTGATTCGTCAAACCACACAACTTTTTCCTCTGGCTAATAGTCCAATGTTTTCGCTCCTTACACCAAGTGAGGCATCGTTTGGTATTTACCGGCGTGATGTGTGGCTTATGAGTAGCCGCTCGGTCATGAAATCCAAGGTTTTTCACTTCCCACCTAAGTGTCATAGTACTTGCTGTGGATCCTGATGCAGTTTGGAATACCTGTGTGATGGTCAGGATAGATGTCTGACTATTACACATTACGTCACTCTTCAACTGTCGGCGGTCTCTGTCGGCCGGAGTGGCCGAGCGGTTCTAGGAGCTACTGTCTGGAGCCGCGCGACCGCTGCGCTCGCAGGTTCGAATCCTGCCTCGGGCATGGATGTGTGTGATGTCCTTAGGTTAGTTAGGTTTAAGTAGTTCTAAGTTCTAGGGGACTGATGACCTCAGAAGTTAAGTCCCATAGTTCTCAGAGGCATTTGATTTCGGCGGTCTCTGTCAGTCAACAGACGAGGTCGACTTGTACGCTGTTGTGCTGTAAGAGTGCCTTCACGTTTCCATTTCACTGGCACATCGGTAACAGTGGACCTAGGGAAGTTTAGGAGTGTGGAAATCTCGCTTACAGAAGTATGACACAAGTGACACCCAATCACCAGACCAAGTTCGAAGTCGGTGAGTTCCACAGAGCGCCCCATTCTGCTCTCTCACGACATCTAATGACTACTGAGGTCGTTGATATGGAGCACCTGGCAGTAGGCAGCAGCAGAATGCACCTAATATGAGAAAAGTATGTTTTTGGTGGTGTCCGGATACTTTTGATCACATAATGTATACTGTCTATATTTGTACAACAAATAAATTGTTGACAATAGCTGCATTACCCCCCGAAGATGACTCCGTAGAACAGTGGTCAGTGAAAATTAGCAAACTAAGCATAGTACCATCTGAGCGGTAGCATAATAGAGGGATTTCTGGCTGAAAAAGTCAGAAGTGAGCTTTCTAGCTACGGTAACCACACTTAGGTACTACATCAGTTTAATGTTTCTGGATGCCAAGAAATCACACAGATGTAGCTTCGTACAGTCTGTGCCCACTGATTTTCATATCAGGCTGGACATGTGTTTGCGCTCTTTATTAGTTGTATCACCAGAAAATATTAAAGTGTCGTCAGTCAAAAATAGAAACGATTCAATCAGTTAATCTTGCAGGACACAATATTTGATGTTTCCTCGCAGTGAATTTGGTCTTATCGAGTCGTTTCATTCACTAACGCCATGACTCCATGACGCCCTGTTTTCTGTTATTGAGATATGGCTCCCTTCATGCAATGGGGAAGCCTCCAACGCCATAACATTTGAGTTTATATAGCAGAATTTTTTATTCATACTATTGGAGGCCTAGGCACATTGAAAAATTTAAAGTACACATAATATTACTTCAGTGAAGCAATTAATATTTTATGAAACACCTAAATTTAGACAGAAAACTTTGCATCAACAAAGATAATTGTGGTAAACATTAATTTTCTGTATTCCCCAATATTTTGTCTTTTAGTTTATTCAGCAGATGCTAGCTGTAGTCTCAGCTTTGAAAAGTAATACATAGATTCGACACAAGGAGCTGCTGCTACAGCAAAAGCTAAGCCTGTCCGAAAAAAAAGGATTATTTCCTTGCAGATTTGGGCTATACACACAATATAAATATCCCTTCCACAACGCAAAAGAAGCTGTACCACACAATGGTGCTGATATTGTGTGGTTTGAATTTCTTAGATGTTTTGTAGGTGAGTTTAGTAATTAATGATATTCAGTTAAATTGTGTGTTATGTTAAGTGGTACAGAATCTTTGGCGTGTAAACGACTATATGAACTAGTGTGCCAGATAAGGATATATTCCCACATCAGATAGTAGTAGTAGTAGTAGTAGCTTTATTCATCTGTGGATCTCTTTTTACAAGGATATAGAACATGTCAAAGTATTTACAAATTTAGACCAATTTAAAATAAGCTAATTCGTATACATATACATCTCACTATCAGTCACTACACACACTATACACACATTGTTTCATAACACTTCACTCACTGCACACACACACACACACACACACACACACACACACACACACACACACACACACACACTGGTGATCCTTGGGCCATTTTCTGTACCACAACGTCCCATTTTCTATCCTGAAAAACTGAGTCAGCTGTGATTCGCTAAAAAGATTGTATTTTTTCAGGTAATTAATTAATTTGCCTTTCGTAATTAGTAAGGTTATCAATGTTGCTATTTAAACTATTGACCATATTACTTAAAGTGCATCAAGAAATGCAGCTTAAAGAAAAGGATAATTGTTGGAGGAATGTAAAAGAGGTACTGAACATGGAAATAGTATAGGTAAGTGCTATACAATATACAAAGGTGTGCTATTTCACCAACGAGCGCCAGAATCAACCCACTAGTGCATCCGTATACCTAAAGATTATGTGACGAATTTTATTATGTTTACAAGCCACATGTGGGGTCACTATGGAATAAAAAAGTGCAGTGAGGATATTATGATGTATTGTTACTTACTAAATTTGCACTGATAGATTCAATGAGTAATAAAAACTTGTATCATATGCCAAAAGATCAAGTACTCGAATAGATGTCATCTGAATGAGTTACATCCTATCATTGAAAATAACCATTAGAATTAGTGTCACTTGACACAGCTGGACCCTTTCTTCGAGGAAAGGAAGGTGTAAAAAATCTGATCGCTATATGCGATGTCTTCACAAAATATGTGTATATATATGCTACGAGAACCATTGTAACTTACATAATTATTAAGAGGATAACAGAGGACTATTTTCCTATTATAGGTAAACCGAAGGTCGTATTGACCGGCAACATGTCATATTCTACAAATCCCAAATGGAAAACCTTTCTCCAAGAACAACAAGTACAATATATTATAGTAACCTCTTTCCGTCGAGAAGCAAGTCCAGTAGCACTTAATTTAAAGAATTTAATCACTTTCTTAGGACTGAAATCGGCTGCTCGCAGTGCTCCAGTTCAATACATAGTTAATAATTTATCACACCCATCTACCAGATTTAGGCCTACCGAACTAATGTTATGGCAAAATGGAACTGACAGATGGTTAAAACCTTTGCCGCGTATACCACTATACGAACCTTCACTTAAAGAGAAAAGAAAACAAGCTGCAATTATTTTGAATGAACAAGCACAAAAAAGGCGAAGTGCAAGTATTTAGCCTGGACTTGCACCTTCCAAAGAGGAGATCAGATGCTGTTACAGACACATCAAAAATCTAGTGAAGTTAAAAGAATCAACATAAAGTGGGAAATATTATATTCAGGATCTTTCTTGTTAGTGGAAATTCTGCGTTCAGCATGCTATTTGTTATAGTATCCCAAACTGAGACAGATCAAAGGCCTGTACCCACACAAATATATGAAAAAGATTGTCCAATGAATGTCTGAAGACACGAGGCCTGTAAGAATAGGTAAAAGTGTGTAAACATCTAAACAGTTAGTAATAAATTTAAATTATAAGCAACTTTCCGCCGCCGACAGCTCTCCACACATACATATAGAAACTGCGCAAGCATATTACCAACTGCGAAGTCTTGATTTCAACCATTTGTACGTTATTTTAGACAGTGCTACAGCCCCGCAAATAGCGAAAAACTCTTCGCCAAACGATTTTGTGGAGGATGTAAGCACATTTAAATTCATCCTGTTAAAGGGTTTAACATCTTTGATGGAATTTATGTTACTGATATTTCGTAATAATATTGTCTAGATTCTCCAGCAATAAAAACAAACCAGCGCATCCTGCCGCGCCTGCCACACTTCCTTTTATACTCTTGGGGATCCACGATGTTGGGACATGATCATCCCAATTCAGCTATTTTGTGCGCTAGATGTCCATTGGAAGGATGCAGACAGTCCTTCGTGAGAATTATTCTTATATACAAGGTATTACAGTACACTAGTCGGACGGTAAGGCTAAAATGGCTCTGAGAACTATGGGACTCAACATCTATGGTCATCAGTCCCCTAGAACTTAGAACTACTTAAACCTAACCAACCTAAGGACAGCACACAACACCCAATCATCACGAGGCAGAGAAAATCCCTGACCCCGCCGGAAATCGAACCCGGGAACCCGGCCGCGGGAAGCGAGAACGCTACCGCACGACTAGGAGCTGCGGACGGACGGTAAGGTGTAGCACTGTACTCGAATGCATCCAATCATTAACAACCAATTATTCTAGAGATACATTGCATTTGTTTTATTTTCTGTTTGTTTATGTCTATGTGTGTGTCATGGATGCCTACAAATGAACCCGACCCAGTCCTTTCGCTGGTGGATCCAGCTTCGAAACCTATTCCAGACGTACAGCATTGCGAATCATCACCTAGACACTGTTCCAGATATAATTTATGGTGGATCTACCTTCCAACCCTGTCCCGGACGTAGAGCACTGTGGATCCATATCTAGACACCGTTCCGGATATAAGACGGGATGGATCCACTTCTAACATTAACTCAGACCTACTCTGGATCATGGGATCCATCCGCAACACACGCATGGGCATAGACAAACGGAAAGTAGAGCAAATGCAATCCGTATGTAGAATATTTGGTTGTGGGTGACTGGGTGCATTCGAGGACATTGACATACTTTACCGTCCGACTAATTATCTGTTCTATCTCGTACATAAGAATAATCGTCGATAGAGACTGTCTACATTCTTGCAAAGGACCTCAAGCACACACAATAGGCGAATTGAGGCGATAATGTGCCGTCATCGTGGATCTTTAAGAGTATAAAAGAGAGTGCGATAGGCGCAGCTGATGACTTGGTTTATTGTTATTACTGCAGAATGTAGACCATATTGTTAAAAAATATCGGTAATATAACTGGCAGCGAAGATTTTATACTCTTTAGCAGCATGAATTTAAATGTGCTTACATCCCTTACAAAATCGTTTTGCGAAGAGTTTTCGCTATTTGTGAGGCTGTGACCCTGTCTAAAATGACGGTTGCAATCGAGACTCTGCGATTGGTAACATGCATGCATAGTCTCAATATACATAAGTGTGGAGCTGTCAGTGGCGAACGGTTCCTGTTCGAATGTATAACGTACTCACTATTCGTCTATAAATTACGTTGCCTGGAGTGCGCACTCTGTAGGTATGGAGTAGGGAAACTCTCACATTCGAGGATGCTAAGTGCAGTCTACACACTGTCAACTGACGAATAACTCATTACTGGCATAAAAAAAAATAAGCGCAATCTGCAGTTTGTAGCTGTCCTGACACGGTTGTGGGGACGTATTAGAGTTGGAAGGTGTAAACATAAGTAGCGAGACTCATCTGTTAACCAATAAGAGCATACACTTACGGGGAAAATTTATCAGAGCATCAGCAGAAATCAACTCTATACAGGCGTCAACTCCCTGTTGATGACCCCTATACGGTAGGGTGGAAGTCAAATGGCCGTGTAGAACTGTGACAGATTTTGAGTTTCCATCAAGTGCATCGCTACATGAGTCTCAGACAAACTGTCTGATGTATCGTAGCAATACACGGATTTGTTTCCAGACTACAAGTTTCCAATCTGCACCACTCGTTGAGTCTCAACTAGTTACGAGGCGAGTGTTACTATACTTTTCATGATCTTTCCTGTCAAATATGCATGCATGTAGGTCATCGGGAAGAGATGAATTCTTAGTATTTGTTAGTAGGCCGGTGTATAGGACACGCAAATATCCTCATTAAAATCAAACAACGTAGGTATATGACTGCAATATGACCATTTACAAACGGAAAACTATGGAAAAAAATATAAAAAAATGGTATAAAATCGGTAAAAATCGAGGAAAACCTGGTATAATTACGAAAAATTGATGGCAAATAGCTGAAATACGACTAAATATATAACATTGCGAAAAACTTGCAATATTACGTAAACTGACTGAGAATGCATAAAATTAGAGAAAAATTACCATGAAATACGGGGAACTGAGGTGGTTTGGGGGTGCGCAGACACCCAAGACCGAGAAAAGCTTAAAAATTATGTTCTAGCTCCACTCAGTTTTAACCCTCCCCCTGTAAACTACGTTGGTTTTCGTAACACATACTTCAACAGAGGCGACATTAGTATTACACTGAGGCACTATGTTAAAGCAGGCGAAACATATGTATCTTAGTCCATAACTGTGTTCTAACACATGCAGTCAAATATAGATATTACTGAGTTATGGTTGGTTCTCACAAGCAAAGTTATGTCTTAAGTATTGAGGAGAAGACTGAATACGTTTATCAGACTTAAACCATTCTGTAGAATGTTCTGTAGGAGAGTGAAGCGATGCGACATATATCATCTTTAATACTGTGAGGGGGGTGTACTCAAGAGATGTGGTGTTAGGACGGAATTGCTATATTATCCTGAACTTGAACAAAACTACCTAACATCAGACTGGGACTGCTTTGTGCCCAAGGGGGATGCTACCAGAACCTTGATGATGCTACTGTAAACAGCAGTAAGACTGTTAAATCTCCTTTGGCCATTGACTGTGGTGCTTACTTCCTCATAAGAGGTTGCTGCTTCTTCGTGTGTATTTTCGTGCTGCCAGGGCAATGTATCAGCTACCGAAAATATTAATATCATTTTTCCCCATTCTATATCCTGGTGAAACATTGCCGCATCCGTCAAAAACGCTACTACTACTGACAATAAGCATGACTGATGTGTGAAGTGTGATTGAGGGCACATGTGGAGTACATAGCTGCAACTGCCGCTCCTGCCTCCTGATGCAATTTCTTGGGATGACGATTTTCCCCAGTACGTGCGATCCACTGATTACAAGTGCTGGTTTTTGTCACGACAATTTCGATGGGTAATTGGAACAATGAAACATTTTCCATCAGTTGTGGTAGTGTGTATTGGCCTCAATTACCTAGTCTGCAGGATGATTGTCGAGCAATGCAGGGGGAGGCGTCTGTAGCGAACTCTGACTTCGAACGGCAATATATAGTCCTAAGCTTCATGCTTACAGGTAACACACTTGTTAAACTTCTCTGTCAAACACCAGCATCTCATCAGTTGAACACAATTCCCACAAAAAAGAAGAATTAGTCGTTTCTACCCTAGTCTTTTTCCTGCCAACATGTAGGTACAGGGTGGAGTTTGAGTACATCTGTCACTAGTTTCGAGATGTCTTTTTAAAGTAGAGCGATATTTTTAAATTTGTTTCCCAACAAGATAACGCCATTCGTATGGCATCGTCAATTTTTGAGCTGTATTGAGACTTTAGCGACTCTTTTTGTAGCGCTATATATATAGTCTTGTATTTATGACCGACTTTTGTGATTAATTACGTAATTAAGACCCATCTTTATTTCAGTTTTCCAACCAAAATAAATAAAATACGCTAACCTAACCTTCCTCCCCTGAATCTGCCTAGTTTTCATGTGCTGGGGGGTGCATTTAGCCCTTCTGTCCTGGAAAAGTGACTTCATGTTGAGATAGTTTAATTCTTCCTTGTAAGTGTAACCTATCTGTTCTTTCTACACTGTGTAGTATGTAGTCTCGTATACTAAACTTCCTAGAAATTTGTGTGTTCTGTAGTAAATACAGTGGATGAAAATGGGTCTGTTAATTCTTCTGTGGACTCCAGAATGTTCTTATGGCACGCAGACGTGACACACGGGATGGGGAAACCTGTGCTTACCTTTAAGATAGAAACATAGTTCTTAAATGTACAGCTGTAGGTAGTGGTGTAAAATATTATTTTTTGCTGTAGTTATTGTGCTATTTACGGTATATAGTAATGTACTCTTGAGAAAACAATGTTCAATAGCTAGGAAAATTCTAAATGATTAGAAGTTATAGGCAAAATCTACGTGAAAAACCATATGTGTTAAATTCTGTAGTGCTATATCAAGTCAAAAATGATGCGTGATTAAAAAATTGCTAATCGGCTATCAACAACCAATTAACGTGCATTCTAAGGGGCTTTCTGAACACGACGACTTTTGTATCGTTGTCTAGCATTCAAAGAAGAGTCACGTCGTTGTATCATTACCTATACAGATTCCATAAAACATTACAGTATAGCTCCCAAAAAGTAAACTGCGACGTGGTGCTGAAAACCTTACGGAATACCTTTCACATAGTATCCACTCGACTGTAGGAAGACGACCTACACCAGTGTTATCCGAAGACAGGAGTCTTCCTTCACTGCCTCCAAAGTCAGAAGCAACTTTATCCAGTGCGGGATGTGTTGCCCACGCCGTAAGCTGGATACTGATGACCACACGACTAGCGATTGCGGCAGTGACGAAGCTACTGGAGATACAGGTGAGTAGCGTAAAGCACGGACAAAGTGAAAGCTACAGTGGCAAGGGTTGGATCAGCGCCAGCAGTTGAGGGGCACCTGCGTTTTTGGACCACCGCCTCTCTCAACACAATCTGTATTTTTAAGGCAGGCGAATGTCCAAATGTAGGGACGGAACGGCTGCTACATTCAGAAGCCTCGACATTGTCACCTGGAGAGGGTGCGGCCATCTCACTACAACCACCACTGGGACCGTCTTTAGACTTGATCCCACTATTAGGTGTCACTCACCTATTAGCATCCCAGGGAACACCACCACCACCACGGAAGACACCACACGTCCCTTGTCATTCCAAACATAATGTATTTAAAGGTATGAAACTGGTATCCAAAGTCTCCTTGGAATTCCAGGAAGTGACTGCCACAGGTGTCAAATTCACTACATCACCGAAAATTCTTCCTCATTGACACATATAAAGGCGGATGCAAGGCCAACACGAGGATCAAATACAGCTGACGGACGTGAGTTATGCTGCCTGTTATTCGCTTGATTGTTCCTGCTGTTATTGGATGCTGTTTCGATATTTTACTTTAACATCCTTACCAGTGTCTCTAATTATTCCCATTGCTAACAAGATACTTTAGAATTTTCTCGTTATTGCACTTCACTTCTTCATCGAGACAATTTGTTACATACATTACAAACGATTACACATGAATAAGATAATAAAGCTACCAATTAATGAGACTGACTAGCATTTCTGCAGATTTGCGCAAGCTTATACACCGTCTGCGATTCGATTTTTCTCAAGAATATTTACTGGCTTCAAATTACTGTACATTCGGAACTGTAATAAAAGAAAGAATGTAACGAACCCAACCATAATATATTGTGCGGCAGTAGTGTGTCGGGAAAGGAGTGAGGGACAATGATAGGCAAATGCATTTACTAATGAAAGAGATGATAATTGTTTATTGGCTAAGAGTGTCTCGTGCCACAAGTTACTGTAATTGCATGAAATTTCAGAATTTCTAGAGTATAAAATTGAATGGGGATGGTCTATGTTAAGTTGAGCAGTTCACTGTTCATAACTTTGTATTTATTATTAGGGGAAACATTTGTAACATTCATTAAAAAGAATTACAAATGAAGTTAAGAATAAAGCTTCCCGTTAATGAGATTGATATTTAGGCTGTTGACAGTGAATAGCGTTAATGATAGTGACACATTAAACGTCGATTATGAGCGTTACAATCTCAGCCATGTTGCTTATCTCGTCCTCGATCGTGATGAGAAGCAAACGGACCCAACATCCTCGGATGATACGTCACAGCTGAACTGACGAAATATGTAATGGATGGAGACCATTCGTGAGACGGATACCTTGCTAATAAGTGTGGATGATCTGAAAGCACAGCGACTCTGCCTATATTGTAGCACTTAAAATTTCAAAGCCCTGTAGCAAAATATGTCGCAGTCCCTTCTCCGATGGCTTCATAAAAGTTGACAGATAGGACGTCAGATGAGGAAATAAATCTCTCCAGAATGTGCTGGGGTACGAACTATTAGCTTCGTTATGATTGCAGACTTGTTCCTAGCTGCACCGACGGCAATGCTTTCATGTCCTCTTAAATTTTTCCTTCTTTTCTGATATGTTTGTTTATGTTTAGTTTCCAGCGTTTCCCAAGCTGAGGGAGACTCAAAGGACATGAGGATACCTGTGGGAGAGAGAAAGCGAGTGGGCACACAACACCTTACTCCGAAGTCTGCACCGTGAGCCAGCGCGGACACGCTGCTTCATTCGAAGACACCAGCTGAATGGTTATCGCCGAGGATAGCACACTAATGCCTTTGATGTCTCATGGAGAGCATGCCACAAGGTCTCCCTGTCAATTGCTCTTAAGTGTACAGGTCGACGACTGTATTTTGCAAGCAAGCTTCCATTTTGAAATAGACGCTTATAATTGCTGTGTACCCGGAAAATAGTTGTGTAAATAAATAATGATAATGACGATCAAAGGATTTTTTCGACCAGGAAATAGAATTCGACAGTGTCAAATGATGCAAGATCCTCGAAATTCTGAGAGAAATATGGATAAGCTACAGGGAAAATTCGAGTAATATACAATATGATCAAGAGCCAAGAAAGAACAATAAGTGCGGAAGACCAAGATCGAAGAGCTTGGATTAAAAATGGTGCAGGGCAAGATTGTAGTCTTCCACCGCTACTGTTCAGCCTTTGCATTGAAGAAGCAATGACAGAAATAAAAGAAAGTTTCAACAGTTGAATTAAAATTTGAGGTGAAAAGGTATCAATGATAAGACTCGCTGATGACATTGCTGTCCTCAGTGAAAGACAAGAAGAATTATATGATCTGTTGAATGGAATGAACAGTCTATGAGTACAGAATATGAGTAGAGAGTAAATCAAAGAAAAACGAAAGTAATGAGAAGTAGCAGAAATCAGAACAGCGAGAAACTTAACATCAGGAATGTAGATCACGGAGTAGAAGATAAGGAATCCTGCTGTGTAGGTAGTACAATAACGTACGACGGACTGAGCAAGGAGTGTGTGTGATTGTGTCCTGCACCTCTTCAGTACCAGCCATAAACATGACATGACCCGCTTCTCTCATAACATCGCAGTGTTTTGTGGGGGTGTGGTATACCGCTTATGACGTGAAATGCAGACTCGCATTGTCAAAAAAGGCATTCGTAACGGAGAGAAGTCTATTAATATCAAACATAGCCCTTAATTTGAGGAAGAAATTTCTAAGAATGTACGTATGGAGCACAGCATTGTGTAGTAACGAAACATGGACTGTGGAAACGAAAAAAAGAAGAGAATCGAAGCATTTGAGATGTGACGTTACAGAAGAATGTTAACAATTATGTAGACTGATAAGGAATCGGCGAGGAAAGGGATATAAGGAGACCAGCGACAAGAAGAATGGACCGGATAGTAGGACATAAGAAATGAGGGGATAACCTGCATCGTACTAGAGGCAGCGGTAGAGGACAAGAACTGTAGAGGAAAACTGGAATACATCCAGGATGTAGGTTCCTATTGCTAATCTGAGATAAAGATGTTGGCACGTGAGAGGAATTCGTGGAGGTCTGCATTTAACCAGTCAGAAGCTTGATGAAATGTATGGGTGGGTTTTTGTATTATAATTCTGATTATCTCTTAATGACTGAACCAATCATTTGCCCATTATACACACCACACGATAATCTACGCTCACAAATGAGATCAGAACCAGGAGTTGAAACCTAAACGTTGCAGTTACTGATAGCACGTGGTCTTTCTTGAGACAGAACGTA
This sequence comes from Schistocerca nitens, assembly GCF_023898315.1. NCBI lineage: Eukaryota > Metazoa > Arthropoda > Insecta > Orthoptera > Acrididae > Schistocerca > Schistocerca nitens. The sequence goes on from NC_064619.1 coordinate 352,635,374, forward strand.
GCTGAATAAACTAAACTATTCAGCGTGCAAGACATTTAAATGTAATATAAGTCAACTGAAATGCAAACACTTCCTATAGCACTGTTGAAAGGAAATAGGTTACGTTACATTCAGAACTGAGAAATAAATATTCAAATTTCTTTTGTTAATAACTAGCAAGAATGTTACGAGAGCAATCTTACATATTTCCAACCTAAGCGCTCAAATGAGAGTGTCCATTTCCATGTCCCAGGGTAGTCTGCAGATGTGTTTAATGGGGTTTTCTTTATTTGGAGAAGGTTCAACGTACTTACTAAAATAACGGCTTTTTGCTGGCGACTGATCATCCTCCTTCACACACCTGTATAAGAATCTAGCTTAAAACTTCGGAAACCTTACATCCCACGTACTTAACCCCGGTTTAGACCAGTACTTTCGAACCAACACGTTTTATCATTCTCATATCACAAAAATCATCGAACTGATAAGACTGGAAAGAGGTGGCTGACTTTGAAACAAAAACAAAGAAGTATCCTTCTTTCAGATGATCGTTGATCATTCAAACAGATGATTCAATGTGTAATTTGCGTATCGTATGTACAGAGATTTTCTGTCTTTACAGACACGTTCCGTCACACCAGGCCAAAAAAATGTACAGTGACTCTTTTTCCAATGGAAAGGCAGTCAGAAGCACACTTTTTCATGATAATATACAGGTAGGAATCATAACTCCTGCTAACAGGCCCTACAGTATTATGAATAATAGATAAAACTCAAAATATGTTAAAAAGAAATTCAATTATCTGCAACTCATCACGTTAAGGTGGAGGTATGAATTAAACAACGCCTTCACTCACAACGTTTCTAAATTGGTGATCTCTTGATGCCTCAGAACGTGTGCTACCAATCGATCCCTCCTTCTAGTCAAGTTGTGACACAAATTACTCTTCTCTCCAATTCTATTCAGTACCTGCTCATCAGTTACGTGATCTATCCATCTAATCTTCAGCATTCTTCTGTAGCAACATATTTCAAAAGCTTCTGTTCTCTTCTTGTATAAACTGTTTAGCCCCCATTTTTCACTTCTGTACATGGCTACATTCCATACAAAAACGTTCAAAAAAGACTACCTGACACTTAAATCTATACTCGATGTTAACAAATTTTATTTCTTCAGAAACACTTTCCTTGCCTTCGCCAGTCCACACTTTATGTCATGGTTCAAATGGCTCTGAGCACTATGGGACTCAACTGCTGTGGTCATTAGTCCCCTAGAACTTAGAACTACGTAAACCTAACTAACCTAAGGACATCACAAACATCCATGCCCGAGGCAGGATTCGAACCTGCGACCGTAGCAGTCACACGGTTCCGGACAGCGCGCCTAGAACCGCGAGACCACCGCGGCCGGCCTTTATGTCATATCTACCTCGACCATCAAAAGTTATTTTGCTCCCCAATAGCAAAGCTACTTTAAGTATCTCATTCCCTAATCTAATTCCCTCCGTTTCATCTGATTTAATTCGACTACATTCAATTACCCTCGTTTTGCTTTTGTTAATGTTCATCCTATATCGTCCTTTCAAGACACTGTCCATTCCGTTCAACCGCTCTTCCAAGTCCTTTGCTGTTTCTGATAGAATTACAATGTCATCGGCAAACCTCAGGGTTTTTATTTCTTCTCCATGCAGTTTAATTCATACCCCACATTTTTCTTTTGTTTCCTGTACTGCTTGCTCAATATACAGACTGAATACATGGGGGCTAGGCTGCAACCCTATCTCACTCCCTTCTCAACCACTACTTCCCTCGACTCTTATAACTGACATGTGGTTTCTGTACAAACTGTAAGTAGCCTTTCGCTCCCTATGTTTTACCCTTAACACTCTCAGAATTTGAAAGAAAGTGTACCAGTCAGCAGTGTCGAAAGCTTTCTATAAGTCTACAAATGTTATAAACGTAGGTTTACCTTTCCTTAACCTATTTTCTATGAGAAGTTTTAGAGTCAGTATTGCCTCGAGTGTTCCTACAATTTCTACGGAATCCAAACTGATCTTCCCCGAGGTTGTCTTCTACCAGCTCCTCCTTTTCCCTGTGAAGAATTCGTGTTAGCATTTTTCAACCGTGATTTATTAAACTTGTAGTTCGGTAATTTTCACACCTGTTAGCATCTGCTGTCTTGGATTTGGAATTATTCTATTCTTCTTGAAGTCTGAGGGTATTTTGCATGTCTTATACATCTTGCTCACCAGATGGATGAGTTTTGTCATGGCTCGCTCTCCCAAGGCTATCAGTAGTTTAGTGGAATGTTATCTACTCCCAGATCCTTGTTTCGACTTACGTCTTTCCGTGCTCTGTCAAATTCTTCACGCAGTACCATGTTTCGCATCTCATCTTCATCCACGTTCCTTACATTTCCATAACACTGCCCTCAAGTATCACCCTTGTATAGACCCTCTACACACTCCTTCCATCTTTCTGCTTTCCCTTCTTTGCTTATGACTGGTGTTCCATCTGAGCTCTTGATATTCATACAGGTGATACTTGCTCTCCAAAGGCCTCTTTAATTTTCCTGTAGGCGGCATCTATCTTATCCCTAGTGATATATGCTTCTACATCCTTACATTTGTCCTCTAGCCATTCCTGCTTAGCCATTTCGCACTTCCCGTCGATCTTATTTTTCAGACGTTTGTATTCCTTTTCGCCTGCTTCATTTACTGCATTTTTAAATTTTCTCCTTTCATCAATTAAATTCAGAATATGTGGAAAACACTGATAAGGAGAAGGGACAGGATGATAGGACATCTGCTAAGACATGAGGGAATGACTTCCATGTTATTAGAGGGTGCTGTAGAGGGCAAAAACTGTAGCGGAAGACAGAGATTGGAATACGTCAAGCAAATAATTGAGGACGTAGGTTGCAAGTGCTACTCTGAGAAGAAGAGGTTAGCACAGGAAAGGAATTCGTGGCGGGCCGCATCAAACCAGTCAGTAGACTGATGAAAAAAAAAAAAATCTCGGTTACCCAACGATTTTTACCTACTTGATCCTCTGCTGCCTTCACTCTCTCATCTCTCAGAGCTAACCATTCTTCTTCTACTGTATTCATTTGCCCTGTTCTTATCAGTCGTTCCGTAATGCTCCCGTTGAAACTCTCTACAACCTCTGGTTCTTTCAGTTTATCCATAGTGGTCCATCTTCTTAAATTCCTACCTTTCCACAGTTTCTTCAGCTTCAATCTGCAGGTCATATTCAATACATTGCGTTCAGATCCCACATCTGCCCCTGGATGTGTCTTACATTTTAAAACCTGGTTCCTAAACCTCTGTCTCACCATAAAATAATCAATCTGAAACCTTCCGGGCCGACCGCTGTGCCCTAGCGGTTCTAGCGCTTCAGTCCGGAACCGAACTGCTGCTACGGTTGCTGGTCGAATCCTGTCTCTGCCATGGATGTATGTGATGTCCATGTGTTATTTAGGTTTAAGTAGCTCTAAACTAGGGGACTGATGAGCTTAGATGTTAAGTCCCATAGTGCTTGGAGCCATTTGAATTTTTGAATACCTACCGGTGTCTCCAGGCCTCTTCCACGTATACAACCTTGTTTCTTGATTCTTAAACCAAGTTTTAGTTATGATTAAATTATGTTCTGTATAAAATTCTAGCAGGTGGCTCCCTTTCATTCCTTACCCCTACTCACCTATTACTTTTCTTTCTCTTCCTTTTCCTACCATGGACGTCCAGTCCCCCATGAGTATAACATTTTCGTCTCCTTTAACTATCTGAATAAATAGTTTGGAGAAAAAGAGAATAGAAGCTTTCGAAATGTGGTGCTACAGAAGAATGCTGAAGATTAGATGGGTAGATCACATAGCTAATGAGGAGGTATTGAATAGGATTGGGGAGAAGAGGAGTTTGTGGCACAACTTGACTAGAAGAAGGGATCCGATGGTAGAACATGTTCTGAGGCATCAAGGGATCACCAATTTAGTATTGGAGGGCAGCGCGGAGGGTAAAAATTGTAGAGGGAGACGAAAAGATGAAAACACTAAGCAGATTCAGAACGATGTAGGCTGCAGTACGTACTGGGAGATGAAGAAGCTTGCACAGGATAGAGTAGCATGGAGAGCTGCATCAAACCAGTCTCAGGACTGAAGACCACAACAACAACAACAACAGCAACTATCTGAATAATTTCTTTTATCACATCATACATTGTTTCAATATCTTCATTATCTGCGGATCTAGTTGGCATATAAACTTGTGCTACGGTGGTAGGCGTGGGCTTCGTGTTTACATTGGTTACAATAATGCGTTCACTATGCTGTTCATACTAGCTTATCTGCGTTCCTACTTTTCTTATTCATTATTAAACCTTCTCCTGCATTACTCATATTTGATTTTGTATTTATGACCCTATATTCTCCTGACCTGAAGTCTTGTTTCTCCTGTCACCGAACTTCACTAATTCCCACTACATCACCCTTAAACCTATCCATTTCCCTTTTTTAATTTCCTAACCTACCTGTCCGATTAAGGGATCTGAGATTCCACTCTCCGATCCGTAGAAAGCCAGGTTTGTTTCTCCTGATAACTACGTTCTGACTAGTCCCCACCGGAGATCCGAATGAGGGACTACTTTACCTCCGGAATATTTTATTAAAGAGAACACTATCGTCATTTAAACATACAGTGAAGCTGCATTCCCTTGAAAAAAAATAAAAGCTGCAGTTTTCCCTTCCTTTCAGCCGTTCGCAGCACCAGCACAGCAATGCCGTTTTCGTTGATGTTGCAAAGCCAGTTCTACATCTACATCTACATCTACATCTACATCCATACTCCGCAAGCCACCTGACGGTGTGTGGCGGATGGTACCTTGAGTACCTATATCGGTTCTCCCTTCTATTCCAGTCTCGTATTGTTCGTGGAAAGAAGGATTGTCGGTATGCCTCTGTGTGGGCTCTAATCTCTCTGATTTTATCCTCATGGTCTCTTCGCGAGAGCCGGCCAGAGTGGCCGAGCGGTTAAAGGCGCTACAGTCTGGAACCGCACGACCGCTACGGTCACAGGTTCGAATCCTGCCTCGGGCATGGATGTGTGTGATGTCCTTAGGTTAGTTAGGTTTAAGTAGTTCTAAGTTCTAGGGGACTTATGACCACAGCATTTGAGTCCCATAGTGCTCAGAGCCATTTGAACCATTTTTTTCTTCGCGAGATATACGTAGGAGGGGGCAATATACTGCTTGACTCCTCGGTGAAGATATGTTCTCGAAACTTCAACAAAAGCCCGTACCGAACAACTGAGCGTCTCTCGTGCAGAGTCTTCCACTGGAGTTTATCATCTCTGTAACGCTTTCGCGATTACTAAATGATCCTGTAACGAAGCGCGCTGCTCTCCGTTAGATCTTCTCTAACTCTTCTATCAACCCTATCTGGTACGGATCCCACACTGCTGAGCAGTATTCAAGCAGTGGGCGAACAAGCTTACTGTAACCTACTTCCTTTGTTTTCGGACTGCATTGCCTTAGGATTCTTCCAATGAATCTCAGTCTGGCAGCTGCTTTACCGACGATTAATTCTACATGGTCATTCCCTTTTAAATCACTCCGAATGCCTACTCCCAGAATTAACTGCTTCGAGTTGCTGACCTGCTGTATTGTAGCTAAATTAAAAGGGATCTTTCTTTCTATGTATTCGCAACACATTACACTTGTCTGCATTGAGATTCAAGTGCCATTCCCTGTACCATGCGTCAATTCGCTGCAGATCCTCCTGCATTTCAGTACAATTTTCTATTGTTACAACCTCTCGATATACCACAGCATCATCCGCAAAAAGCCTCAGTAAACTTCCGATGTCATCCACAAGGTCATTTATGTATAATGTGAATAGCAACGGTCCTACGACACTCCCCTGCGGCACACCTGAAATCACTCTTACTTCGGAAGACTTCTCTCCATTGAGAATGACATGCTGCGTTCTGTTTTCTAGGAACTCTTCAATCGAATCACATAATTGGTCTGATAGTCCATATGCTCTTACTTTGTTCATTAAACGACTGTGGGGAACTGTATCGCCGGTCGTAGTAGCCGTGCGGTTCTAAGCGCTACAGTCTGGAACCGAGCGACTGCTACGGTCGCAGGTTCGAATCCTGCCTCGGGCATGGATGTGTGTGATGTCCTTAGGTTAGTTAGGTTTAATTATTTCTAAGCTCTAGGCGACTGATGACCTCAGAAGTTGCATAGTGCTCAGAGCCATTTGGAATTGTATCGAACGCCTTGCGGAAGTCAAGAAACACGGCATCTACCTGGGAACCCGTGTCTATGGCCCTCTGAGTCTCGTGGACGAATAGCGCGAGCTGGGTTTCACACTATCGTCTTTTTCGAAACCCATGCTGATTCCTACAGATTTCTGGTCTCCAGAAAAGTCATTATACTCGAACATAATACGTGTTCCAAATTCTACAACTGATCGACATTATAGGTCTATAGTTCTGCACATCTGTTCGACGTCCCTTCTTGAAAACGGAGATGACCTGTGACCTTTTCCAATCCTTTGGAACGCTACGCTCTTCTAGAGACCTACGGTGCACCGCTGCAAGAAGGGGGGCAAGTTCCTTCTCGTACTCTGTGTAAAATCGAACTGGTATCCCATCAGGTCCAGTGGCCTTTCCTCTTTTGAGCGATTTTAATTGTTTCTCTTCGAATGCGAGCTATAAAAAGCCCACTAAGATTACGCCATTACTCTTCGAATGGAAGCCGAAAATTTTCCGCTTAGAACGCCTGCTGGTATCCAGTTAAAACGGACGACAACGTGTTTTGTTTCGCTCTCTCCAGAAACCAGTGCCGAGTGCTGAAATGGTTAGATGCGATAAGGTCACCTCAGACAAGGAACACAGCTGTCTGTTTTCAATTAAACATGTTGTGATGTGGCATCATCCCTTCCAGCAGTACGAATGCTACGCTGATAACAGCAGAAGGTCAGTACGTTTCTTTGAAACTGCGAGTAGCGTACAACACGAGGGATTTATGAGGAACCAATGTTGAAACTGTACCGGGATGAGTGGTTTAATACACAGACCCACATTTGATTTTTGTTGTTACGAATGTTTCCTTTTTTTCATTTCTTTGAGTTCTCACTATGTGAAACTTTTAATTATAAAATTTAAACACATTTGAAAAGTTCAATTTGTATACATAAAATAGATACATTCAGTTAAGTTACGAATTATACCCTTGAAATTCAAAAGGCTGTAAGCTCGGTGGTGGTAAAAAAAGCGAGTTTATGGGGGAATTTAGTATGGACGTGTTTTCTGCAGGTGATCTGCTAAAAAGACCCTTTATCGGTAGCTCTTCGGACAAGAAAGCGAGATTTAGGGAGTTACGTAGAACCACTTCAAAAATAAACCTGACGACGAATGTTCAAATGTGTGTGAATTCCTCTGCCGAGGTCATAGGCCCCTAGAAACTATTTAAACTAACTTATGCTAAGAACAAAACACACACACACCCATGCCCGAGGGAGAACTCGAACGTCGGGCGGGAGGGGCCGCGCGGTCCGTGACATGACGCCTCAAACCGCGAGGCTACTCCGCGCGGCAAACCTATCGACAGAAAGGGCTGGAGCAAGAAACTCTACTCTACTACAGCAGAACTTTTGAAATGGTCTCTACCAAAAATAAAAAAATAGCTAAAATTAATCTTAGAGAAGATCTGAAAAAGTGAAAAACTCACAAGGGAATAGAAAGTGGCCTTGATACATCCAGTAAGTAAGCAAGGCGATAAACAAGATGTTAACACTACAGAGGAATTTCTTTGTAATCTGTTGCACATAAAATTTCCTAAGATTGCATTAAGCACAGTAGGAATAACACTGGAGAGTAAATTTGGTTAATATCAAGGTGATTTTAGGAAGAGCAGATCATGTTCTACGCAAATATTTAATCTCAAGTCAATCGTTTGCCACAGATTACGGAATTGAAAGTACGTTTGTTGATTTACGAATGGTCGTTTATTCCGTTGTCAAAAATATACATAAAACATTGAATATATAAAAAATATATATAGAAAATAAAACTATGCGACTAGAAGTGGACTGGCGCAATTTTCAAGTTCACAGAACATTTCGCCTGAGTGTGCTGCAGGGAAACACAAAAGCTCTCTAAAGATTTACACGTAAAATAAGGTAGATTTGGGAGCATCCTCTGTCACTAACACACCTCCGCCGATTGGTCTAATGCACAGACTGGCAACTCGTCGACCTGTATCTGGTTCCTGATGTCATCAAACCTTTTTTCATTTTATCTTATTCCTCGTAACTGCAAGCTACTAATTGTAAAGTCTCAATTTATTTAAGTAGTTCAGTTTGTATACATAAAAGTAATGTAATTAATTTAGTACTATTACGCCCCGCGTAAGTAGAGCATGGGTAAAATTTTACACAAGCTGCTACTGAGTTGTGGGGCTGCGAATGTTCCAGCACAGGCAGTACTGTTGCCTGATTTCCAATGACATCATCGATGACTTCACCATGTAACATGCCAGATTCCTCCTTCCTACCACTATCATTCTGATGTTACAGCACAATTACCCTCTATATATAAAATATTGGGAAATTCTAATTTGGTGGGAAATTCAAAGAGCCCAATTATACTGCAGGCTTTCACCCCACTCTAAGATGTCATGATAGAAGTAGACCACTTGTACGACAAGAAACTAAAAAATCCTGGATGAGCGATTGTTTTGTTGGCAGGAAAATCAAAAATCCAAGATGGTGGACCTGGAGATACAAGCAAAACCTGGTCACTTGTCCTGTCGGGTTTTTCCCAGATGTATGATGTCAAAATCCAAGGTAGCAGATGCGGGTGTACGAGTACAGTCTGCTTGGCTGCTGTATCACTTGTGCTACGTACTGAACCCAAGATCACAATTTGTAAAAAACCAAGATGGTAGCCGGCCGGTGTGGCCGAGCGGTTCAAGGCGCTACAGTCTGGAACCGAGCGACCACTACGGTCGCAGGTTCGAATCCTGCCTCGGGCATGGATGTGTGTGATGTCCTTAGGTTAGTTAGGTTTAATTAGTTCTAAGTTCTAGGCGACTGGTGACCTCAGAAGTTAAGTCGCATAGTGCCCAGAGTCATTTGAACCATTTTGAACCAAGATGGCCACTTGGTTTCCCCTGATGTGACAGGCAGTTTGTCAAATCCAAGGCCTAAACTTAAAATGATGTCGCAGTTCACTGACACAACTTGCATGTTTAAATATTTTACTCCATTCCATGTCTCCCGCCCACCTCCTCCCCCCACCCCCTTCGGCCCCTTTCAGTTGTGCTGCGCAAACATTTACGATATGTGTAGTGGGGTAGGAATGTGAGGTTGCATCTGCATTTAAACAAATGCCGTGCCAGGATGCCCCTTCTGCAGTCACAAAGCTTGTGAGTATTCTGCTGCACTGTGCCACCACCAACAACATACCGGAGTGCCACCCAGCATCCTGAATAGTGTGTGCATGCTGGTCCACTCCAACAGTCAAGATGTGTGGGCCGAGTGACCTAGAAAACCCCATATTCTGCTTTCACCAGTGCCAAATATCTCGAAACTTGCAGCTGTGGAATGCTATGCCATGCAGATTAAAACATTAATAGATACCTAACTTTATGCTCTCTATTAATAGTTCAGCACCAGAACTTTCGTGAACTCACAAGTGTGTCTATGAGATGCATGGTTCACGAGGACTCTGACAGTGGCTGCTGTAATGACATTTCTTACAGCAATGCGGTCACATTTCTAAGGCTACACTATTTCATAAATAACCCGGCATCAGTTTTAGAATTGGACAATGCTTGCACTATGTGGCACAACATCAGACAGTGCATTCACTCACCTTACTAAATAGACGAATTTCGAGTTTCAACTCTCACCCATACTGTAATACAGTTTGTATAGTTAACAAGTTTTGCAGGTGTAGCCATAGTCAGGTTCCAGTTCATCGGTCCCACATGCTGACAATGCGTACTGATTGTCAAAGAGTATGGGAGTATCGCAGAACTCGAGGGAACAGCGAGGGGATGAAACTCCTGTCCAGTAAATATGTAGGGACCACAATAACCGAACACATTTTTTTTATAAATGACAGTAGTTTTCATAAACTAACAATGACTATCGCTTTAGGTATGATTAGTACAAAAGTAATTTCTCGTCTGTCGTGGAGAGCGAGGTACCATTTCTTGACAGCGCTCACTTCGTGGTGAATAATGGGAATGCAAAGTCTGTTCCCGTAATGGCGAAAGGTTTTCGTGATAACAGTAGATTGACAGGTTGTTAGGTAGACCTCACAGGAGTAGATCTGAGGGATTTCCTTGCTTAGAATATAGATACCATTGGGAGGGAGCGTGAACTCTTCATGATTTCGGACACTTAATACCGTTTTCCAGTGGTCTGTATCACACAGTATATTTTTCTAGGGTCACAGTTTGTAGGTTGACAGCCGGCCGCGGTGGTCTCGCGGTTCTAGGCGCGCAGTCCGGAACCGTGGGACTGCTACGGTCGCAGGTTCGAATCCTGCCTCGGGCATGGATGTGTGTGATGTCCTTAGGTTAGTTAGGTTTAAGTAGTTCTAAGTTCTAGGGGACTGATAACCACAGCAGTTGAGTCCCATAGTGCTCAGAGCCATTTGAATTTTGTAGGTTGACAGAAGGTAGCTTGAAAGTCTTCTTCCTACAAGTTTTAGATATGGCAGAGTAGCCCTTTTAACTGCTGGAAGTCTCGTTTGGCTAGATATACCACATTCACGACTACAAGTGCAGGACGTTTGTGATGGTAGATAACTGTTGGTGCTGTACCCACATTTGGAAGCACCTCACAACACAGGCTACGTGTTACTTGTCAGATATGGGGATAAAATATTTTCACAAGATTTCTAAATGATTTCTGACGAAGCCAGCGGTGGTTCCTTCAACAAGGTTGCTTGTGTGGGAAGGCTTTTGTTGGCCAAAGTTCCACACGTTCGTTAGAGTGAGTGTCAAGAGATGAGTGGTGAAACGACAATGCATACAGAGCTGGAGAAATTCTACGAGTTTGATACAATTCAGTACATTTAACTGTAGTTAGACTTTGAAGTATTTGCGGTAATCATCGGATTATAATTACTTGAGGTCATGAGTACTCTAATTTTGTGAAGGCTACTCTGAAATATTTTGGACGAAGTTTGGGCTTTGAATATTTTATGTTATGTGGGAAGATGGACAGTACATATGTTAATCATTAGCCATTTAAACTATATGTGACTCACATAGTGGTATTATGTTGAGGAACTAATAAATGCAGTGGACTGATAGTGCTAACCTATTATCTCACACCAAAGGTGCTAGATGCCACTACATCCCATACATGATATAGAGAAATTATAGCAAATTATGGGCATGTTACATAATATCGGTAACAAAATGTCTTTGTTATAATTAAACACAGAGAAACTGCTAATTTAAATCGAAATCAGCGGATATTTTTTGGAATCAGTGATTTTTGTGATGACAGCAAGGTTTGTACAATACTTTTGTGGGAATCTGTGCTATCGATTTTCGTAAGATTACCAGTTTAGGAAAGGAGAGAACGTTAAACAGTTAAATATAGTTTCTCCATCACTTTTAAACACTGGAAGAGAAAAAAATATAAAAATAAAAAAAGACAGGAAATTCAAGAATTGAGCTGGAATTCCCCAAGTCCAATTTTGGTAAGTGCAGAACCAAAGATGGCTATACTGAGCATCTGAAACGCAATTCATGGTTACATGTTAGGCATAAACATGCCCCTGCAGCTGTCAGTACATCTGATAACACTGGTATGACGTTAATAAACCGCATTAGGAGAGTAATGTCGCAAATCTGCTAAATCTAGTGTGTCTAGTGTTACAGCAGCAAGTGGAGTTCATGGAGAAAATCTCATCTTCTAAATGTAAAATAGGACGAATAACTAAATTTAGGATTGTGTGAAAGCTGAATGTTAGCCACCTATGCTGTGAAGGTGACATGTAGGTGCAATATACGTCCAGTGAAACGTGTCAAGGAAAAAAGATGGCCAAGAACTACAGAAAGCATATTTTCGTGGTAGTTCTGCTGTTGAGAGGCCAGGTGGGTACAAAGAGAATGCTTCCTCAGCTCTAGAACCACGAATGTCTGAGTCAACTTTGACATGTTTTTGAGGTTGAAACAGTACATATTTTCCAACTTTAAACTTAACATTACCAGGGGAAATGTAATTCAGGCCTGAAACTGAATATGTGAGTCTATCAAACAGTAAAAAAATTCTAGCAAGTAACCAAAATTTGCAGAAGACCTCCAAGTTCCAGCGTTCTGCGAGAGCTATGGAGTAGGCCACAATAGGTGTGTACAAGTTCAGTTCCCTCACAAACTTATCAGGCAGTTGTGGAGGAGGGGGGGGGGGGGGAGCGATATAATAGATGCAGTGGGTAACTGTTCAATGCCATTACCATGTGTCTTTTATCTCTAACACCATCTAATCCGCCCAGGCTATTTGCTTGACAGTATAGGATGTAGTAGTTGTGTGATCCGTTTCTCGCTCACAAACATTCCGTGGCTGGTTCAGTCCACATAATAGTCACATTTCACTTGCCCTATTGGATTTATCCCTGACGTCACATTGGAAAAGTGTCACTTGTGCTAGGCATAGAATCCAGGACGCTGGAAGTAGAGAATTCTAGGTGTTGAAGATGGCTCACTTCTTTTGCTGATTTTTCCATGCCCTCACACTGAATGTACGTTACTTGTATTAAGTATAGAGTACTAGATCGATAAATACAAGATGGTCACTTGTACTACAGGTTTCCGCTGCCGGTATGCAGTGTAGTGGTTGTGTGAGCGACATACTTTCCCTATTCAACTCACCACCCAAAATAATTATTCCAGTTTCCGTGGCGCTTCAATCGCCTACCCAACCACTCTTCCGAAGTCCAGGCTTACTAGTCACCTGGTGGATTTGACACCCTTTATACCACGAATCGTTAGGCATCCACTCAGAGGGATGTCACAATGAGATGAGTGTAACACACATGTAAATACAATGGAGCAGAAATAATTTGCAACGCCAAAAAGTAGTTGTGCGACGTAAACGAAAGCTGGTAGGCATGTTTCTACATCTGAAGGATGATGTCCATACATATTTAGCACCATTCCCATAATAGTGGTGCTGTTGTTGTTTTTGTTGTGGTCTTCAGTCCAGAGACTGGTTTGACGCAGCTCTCCATGCTACTCTATCCTGCGCAAGCTTCTTCATCTCTCAGAACCTACTGCAACCTACATCCAACTGAATCTGTTTAGTGTATTCATCTCTTGGTCTCCTTCTACGATTTTTATCCTCCAAGCTGCCCTCCAATACTAAATTGGTGATCCCTTGATGCCTCATAATATGCCCTACCAACCGACCCCTTCTTCTAGTCAAGGTGTGCCACAAATTTCTCTTCTCTCCAGTTCTATTCAGTACCTCCTCATTGGTTATATGATCTACCCATCTAATCTTCAGCATTCTTCTTTAGCACCACATTTCGAATGTTTCTATTCTCATCTTGTCCTAACTATTTAGCGCCCACGTTTCACTTCCATACATGGCTACACTCCATACAAATACTTTCAGAAACTTAAATCTATACTCGACGTTAGCAAATTTCTCTTCTTCAGAAACGCTTTCCTTGCCATTGCCAGTCTGCATTCTATGTCCTCTCTACTTCGACCATGATCAGTTACTTTGCTATGAGGACGAAAATCAGGTTTGCTTTAAATATATGCTGTAACAGCCGTGAGCGTTAGTTACCTTTGAGATTGGACAACCGCGTGCCTCTACCGAGATGTAAGACCATCGTGTTCAACGTACGGCTCTGGCGCATCTTACTGCATCTGCAGCAGCAATTTGAGCAACAGTTGGGGCCACAGTGACACAAATCGATTACTTCAAGGACACCTGCGAGCCAGAAGCCCTTTAGCGTGCATTCCACCTTCGCCAAACCACCCCCGTTTGCGACTTCAGTAGTGTCAAGTAAGAGCTTATTGGAGAGCAGGGTTGGAGGGCAGGGTGTTTCCTGATGAAAGCTGGTTGTGCCTCGGCTCCAGCGATGGCTGTATGTTGGTTACAAGGACTCCCCTTGACGGCGTGCAACCAATCTGTCAACTTGCTAGACGTAGTGGACGTTCACCTGGAGTTAGGGTCTGGGATGCGTTTTTGTATGACAGTAGAAGCACTCTCGTGATGAGCCCATACACAGTGACTGCAAAACGGTAAGCCAATCCGGTGATTCGACCTGCCCTGCTGTCACCCAAAACAGCATTTCAGAGAGTGATTTCCCACAGGATAACGCTATCCCACACACCACTGTTTTAACCCAACGTGCTCTAAAGAGTGCCGACATGTTGCCTCGGCCTGCTTGATCACCAGGTATAGAGATGGGGCCCCTCCACGCTCCACCAACGTGGTGACCAGACCAAAAGTTCTACTGTCACCTCCGCCAACATGTTAGTTATCTAATAAGTGAATCACAGGATGCTGGGCTGTGATGTTATGCGTGCGTCTGGGCAAGATTACGCATTAACACGGTCCATCAGGTGATAGATAGTGGACGAAACGCGAGTGAGGGTAGCAATTTGAAGAGCAGAGGGAAAAAAGTGCCAAGGCTCGTGCCGTGGGAAAAAACCTCTGCAACAGTGGGATGGGTAGTAAGAGCAGTAGTAGCTTACTAGCTGCCATACTTCATGCAAGGTTGGGTTTGTTAATATGGGTATCATGCATCATTAGCGTGGCAAGCGATGGCGATGTATCCTAGTTGCTGCAGCCGCTACATTCGTGGAACAATCAAGATCGTTATATAGTAGTGGGAGATCGGCCATAGATCATCTCACTGTGTGAGGGGTGTGTGGAGCTTGTCTGCATGCAGTGTACGGTACGGCTTCCCTGCGTGGTGCCAGTTATTCGGCAGTGTGTTCCAGCTGGATATCCAGTAATGGCGTCTGATTAACAGGGGCTCACCTGTACCGTTGTGTTTGCGTGTGATTGGCCATAGATGTTAGGTTCTTATAAGTATGTCTTTTGGTCTTTTATGTTTCCATCTATGATTGTGGTCGTAGTTCTCCAGATTCAGAATA
Organism: Schistocerca nitens; assembly: GCF_023898315.1. NCBI lineage: Eukaryota > Metazoa > Arthropoda > Insecta > Orthoptera > Acrididae > Schistocerca > Schistocerca nitens. Next base: position 352,650,494 of record NC_064619.1, read on the forward strand.
AACGGGTTCTGCGAATGTCTGGAGTTTCTGTATAGTCTTGTGGTGAGTTTGTGGATTACCTTCGTGAGAGTCTCAAGTCGGTATTCCCGGTGAAGCTCCGCGATGCGTGTGTATCGTGGAGCATTGCTTATGATTTTGAGTACTTTGTTTTGTATGAGCTGCAGATGGCGCAGGCGTGTCGTATCCCCAAACAGGAGCTGCTTAAGTCATCAGGGGTCGAATAAGTGTCATATAAGTGTCATGTACATGGACCTCGACACCCTTCTGTTCAGTGTGCTACGCCTGTTGAGCATAGGGTAGAGCTGTTGGAGTCTCGCGCTTGCTCGGTCGGTCATGTGTTTTATGTGGTCCCCCCAGAGTAATTTCCGGTCCAGCCAGACACCGAGGTACCTGACTTTCTCCCGGAAACGTATTGGGCGTGTATGTAGAGTTACTGGTCTGCAGTATCGGCGTTTGCGCAGTTGCTTCGGTCTTCTAGTGAACAGAACGGCTTCGCACTTGTCGACGTTTACTATAACACGCCATTTCTCCAACCAAGACTCAACCACTCTGAGTGCAGTCTGTAAGCGTGACGTAATGTTTGATGGTTTCCAATCTTGCGCGACGATGGCTGTGTCATCCGCATAGATTGCCATCGTTGTGTTGTGTGTGGTTGGGAGATCGTTTATGTAGAGGTTAAACATTAGGGGCCCTAGGATACTTCCCTGGGGTACTCCCACGTGTATACCGCGTCGTGTTGATTGTTTTCCCATCACGTCAGTGTTGAAACTCGTGTCTGTGAGGTATGAGTGTATTAGACGCACCAGCCCGTCGGGGAATCCCGCGTCGCTGAGTTTGCGAATGAGGCCGTTGTGCCATAGACGGTCGAAAGCCTTTTCAATGTACAGGAACACCACACCTGTTGCTTTGTTTCTGTTGAAGCCATGTGTTATATGTTCAACGACCCATAAGAGTTGTTGTGTTGTGGAGTGGTGATTCCTGAAGCCGAATTGGTCCGGTCTCAGGATGTCATTTCTTATGCAGTGCCTAGTGATGCGTTTGAGAATCACCTTCTCAACAATCTTACTGAGCGGACTCAGAAGGCTGATGGGTCGGTAATTTTGTGGGAGGCTGTGGTCTTTCCCCGGCTTCCTGAACATCAGGACCTTGGCTGTCTTCCAAAAGGCGGGGAAGTGTTGGTGTTTTAGTATGGCATTCGTTATATGTGTTAGGTACTCAGTAGTTTTATCGGTGAACTCCTGGAGGACACGGTTTTGAATGCCATCATGACCAGGGGCCTACCTAGCAGCGGAATGCATTATAGCCCAGGAGACCTCGGCTGTGCTAGCATGTCGAATGTCGTCGCGCGATGGTTGGGCTAAAATGCGTGTAACCGCCTGGTCAGTAGCAAGTGTGAACACTGGATCTGATGGTACCAGGTTCGGTGTGAATGACGCTGCGAGTGTGCGGGCCATTGTTCTGCTTTCTCTTCCGCTGAGTATGCAGGTCCGTCAGGCCCTTGAAGCGTTGGGGCGTATATTTCCTCCCTGGCGAAGTGTCGGGCTAGTTGCCACACGCCAGGTCGTGCGGTGTCCAGCCCTTAGAGTTTTTGGTTTCACTGTTGTGTTCTATGTGTTTGTATTTTATCGAGTATAATGCCCTGTAGCCTATTAATGTGCCGTTTGAAGTACTGACGCCTGGTGCTCTGCCATTGTCTCCTGAGGCGATTCCTCATTGAGATTAGGCCCAGGATTTCCTGGGGCAGGGCCGCACTGTGTTGTTGTGAGGTGCGATCAGGTATGGTGTCCGCCATTGAGTCCTGGACGGCGTTAGTGAGGGTTTCTACTGCCTTGTCAATTTGTGCTGTTTCGTTAATTTCGTGTATGGGTGGGATGTGGCTATCGAGCGTTTCCTTGAACAATGTCCAATTCGCACGCCCGTAGTCCAACATCCTGCGTTGTTCCATGTGCTGCAGTGTTTCCTCAATGTATAGTATTATAGGTTGGTGGTTTGAGGGCAGATCGCTTTCAACGGCAACGTTGAGTGCCGATGTAATGCCCTTGATGAGGGCCATGTCTAACACGTCTGGTCTGTGTCCCCTCTGATAGAGAATGTGCGTCGATTCAGTCGGCGCTAGTATAATGTAGTTTCTGCCTAGTGAATGTTCGTACAGTTTTTTGCCGTTGGGATTTCGTATGCGTGTATTCCATTCTGGGTGTTTTGCGTTCAGATCTCCAGCGACTGTTACTCGCAGTGAGATGTTGAGTAGTGTGCTGATATCGCGTGTTGAAATTTGTACAGGACTGTTGTGTACCGATATCAGTGTGGTGTAGACTCCGTTGAACTTGACTCTGACGGCCGTAGCCTCGATTTTTTCCAGTTCAGGGAGCTCTATGTTTGTGTGCTCAATGTCTTTGTGTATGACGATTGCAGTTCCACCTGCCACGGCGTCGCCCGGTAGGTCGGTACGATAGACGCAGTAGCCAGGAAAATTTAATTGTTTGTGCGGTTTAAGCTTAGTCTCGCTCAGTAGAGCGACAAGGATTCCCTTGCGCTCCATGAACGCCGCAGATTCTGCCCTTTTGTTGTGGATCGAGTCTGCATTCCAGAACAGGATCTGTGATAGTGTGTGCGGGTTTGCGTTACGGGCCGGGTGTGGTATGGCTCAAATGGCTCTGAGCACTATGGGACTTAACTACTGTGGTCATCAGTCCCCTAGAACTTAGAACTACTTAAACCTAACTAACCTAAGGACATCACAAAAATCCATGCCCGAGGCAGGATTCGAACCTGCGACCGTAGCAGTCGCGCGGTTCCGGACTGCGCGCCTAGAACCCCTAGACCACCGCGGCCGGCGGGTGTGGTATGTTATTCATGTAAGAGTGTGAAAGAGTGTTGTGATGGCAGTGTATATGACAGCCCAGTATAGCCACGGTTCGGCGTTTATGAGCTGGGTGATGAGTGTAGTGACGGCCGTCAGCACCTTGGTAAGGATTTGAACGGTCGTGTGTCGAGGGAATAGTGTTTCCAGTATTCCCCCAGGTGATGTGTTGGGTGTGGCAGCCTGAGGTGCTGTTGTAGACTTGGCGGCCGCTTGTGCGGATATTGGTGTGTTGTTAGTAGTGGCATTTGCGTTTATGTTTTGTGACAGAGGTTGTGGCGCCTGTGTTACTTCTGTGGTGAGGGGGATGGTAGTGTGGGTTCGAGTCCTTGTGTTGTTGACTGTTTTCCTGTGTGTTATTGGTCTGCTGTTGCTGGGTGGCCCGTTGTGGTGATTTGGTGTTCCCACTCTGTGTTTACGTGTACGTCTATTCCTCCTCTGGGCTTGGGGCTCTGGGGGGTTCTTGTGTGGGTGTGTTTTCCTGTATAGTGTGCGTTTCTTCGCAGCACGTGACTTACGGGAGTGGGGTCGTGTTGTTTGGGGGCATAGGTGTTGGCACCGATGCTTGTTGGTTTTCAGGTGTTGTCTGTGGCTGTTGTGTAGCTGTTGCAGCGGTTGTTTCACGTGTGTGTGAAGGGCGCTGAGGTTCCGCGGCCTGTGCCGTTCCGCCAGGGCGTGCAACCGTGGCAAACGTTACGCCGTTCCTTACTGGATTCGGCGCTGGCCTTGGGCGTGGAATGTCGTACTGTACCCCATTCTTGTCTTGCTTACGCTTCAGCGTCTGTTTGTATGCACTGCACTGCCTGAAATTGGCCGCATGGGGCCCACTGCAGTTGGCACAGCGTCGCGGGTTTGGCTGTGTTTGTGTGCTGGTGTTGGATCTGTGATTGCCAGCACATCCGCGACAGCGAGTTGAGATCTGTCTCCAACAGCGCACACATGTGGCATCATCTGATGACAACTCCAGTGTCGTCTACAACCAGCATTGGCCGTCCTTGTACTGACCAACCAAGTGCAATAGGCATGCAACTCCATCCAACATATTGACATGCGCCGCCTACACAGCACAATGCATGCACGTTTGCATGCTTGCATTCAGCGTTCTGGCGGCTACACCCATTATTAATGTAACAGCATTTCGCATTTGCAATGGCTTATCTCGCACTTACGTTAACCCGTGGTCTTGCAATGTTAATTACTGAAGTATGTTACCTTGACAAGTGTATTCCCGAAATTTCATTACTCTATATTAATTATTTTTGGTACTGCTGTTTTTTCGGACTGTGTGTTAACACATTTCAAAGCTTATTATTGTTATTATTCATCGTGTGTTTGGGAATAAGTATTTTCATGGTTCTCACTGATTTCTCTCTCACCACAATGGCTCCCTGATGTATTGCTGCAGAAATCAACTGAACTTGCAAACGCTCTCTTACTGTGTGATATTCAGCAACAGCATGCAGAACTGTTTCCAGACGAACTACTTAATGCAGCCCCAGATGTATCGAAGCAGAACACTGAACCGATTTTGAGTTTCAACTATTTCCACCGCCTGTACCACCAGACGAGCTACTAGGGTTTCATAGTGCACTGATTAATGTGGTTTTTCACCACAACGTATGAGCTGAACGTGAGTGACAGTAAATATGTCGTTAAGGGCGAGTCATTACAGAGAGAATTCGACATAATTGTAATTTTTGAAAAAATTACAATTTAGTGCTATAAGTTTATAAACGGTCTCAGCTGTGCCAGAACACTGCACAAATAACTGCAAGTTCAACGCTGGCTAAATCACTAGACTGCCACAGAATATAAGTTGGGGAATACCAAAGAACAATGCAAAACGGAGTTAGTCATCGAAACGCTTTCGAAAAATAAGTTTACCCTGTTTAGTTACAGAACACCACAGCTGTTTTCGTAAATTACACTGTAGAAAACACGAATTCCAGCAACACGTTCTTTTGAAATGATTTTATTGGACCTCACTAGTTTCGTGGCTGAGCCCATTGACAGATGGTAGCGTTGATTTCTTTGCAAGTTTTCCATTTGTGTCTTCCTCAAAAGCCTTCCTTTACATATTATAAGCCACAGACCTAATTTTCTTTTAAAGTCCATACCGATCAATTAACTGAAGGGTATCTGACGAAGGGATCAGGTCCAAAGCTATTAATGGCACAACAAAATCATTTCAAAAATACTTGTGGCTGGTTGCAGTATTTCGTGCAGTATAATTTACTTCAGAAAAAGTATTTGTTACGAATTTCTACGCTTGTTTTACTGGGGTTGCAAATTGTACGATACCACAGCATTATGGTTGGCCAGTGGAGCAGAATGCACACATATTGGACATTACACCCAAATATCTTGAAACAAATAATTATTAGTGTTGAATGACTTTCTATCTCTGTGTTTCATTGCACCAAACCACCAACATTTGGAATAAAATACCCATACATCATTACTTAAGAAATAAGGGCAACCAAAACGACGAGAATGATTTGCATGTTCAGTTATGTATGTTGAGAGACGGTCGAGTAGTATTACAAGGAGGAACTGAAAACATTTACTGAGGGGTAGGAGCATACAGAAGTTTAAGTTTGAATGAGTAGTTGATCATATATGGGATATGTATTGTGGGGGTACGTCACATAACGTGATGAAAACTGTATTGAATAAATTCGCAAATATACCAAAACTGACGCAATAACGAAATAAGTATCATCACAGAAAAATTACAAATACTCTGTAATCAATTAATATGATCTGCGAATGTAACTGCAATCTCTGTTCTTTTTGCTGAAGAATTGCACTCATTTCCCTCTTGTTTTTTCATAGTGTAAGAAACCATTTTGTGACGAGACACGAAAACGTGCAGGTTTCATGTAATATTTAGCCTGAATAAAATCGAATATTATTTAAAACTGCTGCTAATGTTTTTCTGTAACAACTACTATATTCATGAAGTGATATATTTCAATACTTTATGTAAATTTTATAGGGGGAACATTGGCACAGAGGTCAGCGCCATTGTTCTAAATGATAATGGCCCAGAGTCGTAATAAATATGTTATTATCTGATAATTTTGAGAAGAAAAGTAAATCTAAATTTAGGAGAATTCTATTGACTAGCAGTTCTTTCCTTGAAACAGTAAAAGTAATCAGTTTTTCCAATATTGAATCATATTTAAGTAAAGTAAGTCCAGCAAACTCTTTTCGATCTCCGCTTAACGAAATTACGAAAATCTTCTTAGGAAGCATTGTCGCAATAGTAAAGCACACTTTGCAATACTCATTAGAAATTTTAAATACACCCACAAGTATTATACTGGCTACTGGTGGTGTCTTTTCATATAAAAACAACGTGTCGGGAAAAGTAACCGCGAGGGGTACCACAACTGTGTCACTGACGTAAATGATTTTCAGTTGTGAAGCAGCCAGAATAACACTAATTCCAACTTTTCATAACAAACAAAAACCAATACATAAGAGATCCACCACAGTGGCTCCCAAAGCCTGGGACACAAACAGCCGACTTACATAAATATACCAGTTGTGGAGGTACATGAAGCACCACCACAAATGGAGCCCAAAGCGTGCAGCTCGGACCACTTACATAAATATATCCGAAAAGGGTTCGCAGGCAGATATATATCTGCACTTAGTTATGGTTAAACTTAGAATCTCAAACTAAAACTTGGATGTAAATGTATATTTTGTGTATGTAGAAATTTTAGGTGGTGCATATTTTAACGTTCTAAAAATAAACTGTTTCTTGTATCACTTCCATCAAAAGCCTACATGCAACCTATCAATGTGTGAGAAGTGGCTCCAGGAACCGATCCTTGGGCTGCATCTTCGAGAAAAATACAAATAACCAGAACAATAAGCCAAAACTACAAAAGGTAAGAGTCCAGATACAAGAGCTGCTGGCTGGTGGACGACGAGACATAAATGAGGCAGCGGACCAGGCACTCTGCACAGTAAAAATTTTTAAATTGTGCACCTATTTTACTGAATTTACATTTGCACATTCTTGCAGTGAAGTCAAACCGATTCATTTACTAAAAGTACTGAATGGTAATGTTCAATTTGAGTGTATGACATAGACTGAACGTATAGTGCATATTTCATACGAATTTGCTTTCCAGATTTAGTGTAAAGTAATTTAAACTGAAGTGTAAACAAAGTCAACTTCAGGGCATAGATCGCACGACAGTTTTGCAGTGTTTTTGATGATTAACAACTTAGTGTAGGTAAAATTGCACTAGATTTGCAGGAAAACCTGTATAGGTGTACTACCTCAATTCACGTACAGAGTCAAGTTTTGCGACAATTTGAAAGAATTTTAGTTAATGATAGCCTGTTATTGTTGTGGTCTTTAGTCCAGAGACTGGTTTGACGCAGCTCTCCATGCTACTCTATCCTGTGCAAGGTTCTTCATCTCCCAGTACCTACTGCAACCTACATCCTTATGAATCTGTTTAGTGTATTCATCTCTTGGTCTCCCTCTACGATTTTTACCCTCCACGCTGCCCTCCAATACTAAATGGGTGATCCCTTGATGCCTCAGAATATGCCCTACCAACCGATCTCTTCTTCTAGTCAAGCTGTGCCACATATTTCTCTTCTCTCCAATTCAATTCAAAACCTCCTCATTAGTTATGTGATCTATCCATCTAACCTTCAGCATTCTTCTGTAGCACCACATTTCGAAAACTTCTATTCTCTTCTTGTCTGAACTATTTATCGTCCACGTTTCACTTCCATACATGGCTACACTCCATACAAATACTTTCAGAAACGACTTCCTGACACTTAAATCTATACTCGATGTTAACAAATTTCTCTTCTTCACAAACGCTTTCCTTGCCATTGCCAGTCTACATTTTATATCCTCTCTAGTTCGACCATCATCAGTTATTTTGCTCCCCAAATAGCAAAACTCGTTTACTACTTTAAGTGTCACATTTCCTGATCTATCTCCGGCAGCATCACCCGATTTAACTCGACTAAATTCCATTATCCTCGTTTTGCTTTTGTTGATGTTCATCTTATATCCTCCTTTCAAGACACTGTCCATTCCGTTCAACTGCTCTTCCAGGTCCTTTGCTGTCTGTGACAGAATTACAATGTCGTCGGCGAACCTCAAAGTTTTTATTTCTTCTCCATGGACTTTAATTCCTACTCCGAATTTTTCTTTTGTTTACTTTACTGCTTGCTCAATATACAGATTGAATAACATCGGGAATAGGCTACAACCCTGTCTCACTCCCTTCCCAACCACTGCTTCCCTTTCATGTCCCTCGACTCTTATAACTGCCATCTGCTTTCTGTGCAAATTGTAAATAGTCTTTCACTCCCTGTATTTTACCCCTACCACCCTCAGAAATTGAAAGAGAGTATTCCAGTCAACACTGTCAAAAGCTTTCTCTAAGTCTGCAAATGCTAGAAACATAGGTTTGTCTTTCCTGAATCTATTTTATAAGATAAGTCGTAGGGTCAATATTGCCTCACGTGTTCCAACATTTCTACGGAATCCAAACTGATCTTCCCCGAGGTTGGCATCTACTAATTTTTCGTCTGTAAAGAATTCGTGTTAGTATTTTGCAGGCGTGGCTTATTAAACTGATAGTTCGATAGTTTTCACATCTGTGAACACCTGCTTTCTTTGGGATTGGAATTATTATATTCTTTTTGAAGTTGAGGGTATTTTGCATGTCTCATACATCTTGCTCACCAGATGATAGAGTTTTGTCATGGCTCACTCTCCCAAGGCAATCAGTAGTTTAGTGGAATGTTGTCTACTCCCAGGTCCTTGTTTCGGCTTACGTCTTTCAGTGCTCTGTCAAACTCTTCACGCAGTATCATATCTCCTATTTCATTTTCATCTACATTGTCTTCCATTTCTATAATATTGTCCTCAAGAACATCGCCCTTGTATAGGCCCTCTATATACTCCTTCGACCTTTCTGCTTTCCCTTCTTTGCTTAGAACTGGGTTGATATTCAAGGAAATGGTTCTCTTTTCTCCAAAGGTCTCTTTAATTTTCCTGTAGGCAGTATCTATCTTACCCCTAGTGAGATAAGCCTCTACAGCCTTACATTTGTCCTCTAGAAATCCCTGCTTAGTAGTTCTGCACTTCCTGTCGATCTCATTTTTGAGACGTTTGTAATCCTTTTTGCCTGCTTCATTTACTGCATTTTTATATTTTCTCCTTTCATCAATTAAATTCAATATTTCTTCTGTTACCCAACGATTTCTACCAGCCCTCGTATTTTTACCTACTTGATCGTCTGCTGCCTTCACTACTTCATCCCTCAAAGCTACCCATTCTTCTTCTACTGTATTTCTTTCCCCCATTCTTGTCAATCGTTCCCTAATGCTGTCCCTGAAGCTCTCTACAACCTCTGGTTCTGTCAGTTTATCCAGGCCCCAACTCCTTAAATTCCCACCTTTTTGCAGTTTCTTCGGTTTTAATCTACAGTTCGTAACCTATAGATTGTAGTCAGAGTCCACATCTGCCCCTGGAAATGTCTTACAAATTAAAACCTGGTTCCTGAATCTCTGTCTTACCATTACATAATCTTACATAACTAAAAGTAGGTGAATTTAAGTAGAAATTTCTAATTGTTGTGTGTTTCTTTTTTAGTATATTATGAGACAATTTCACTTAACGTGTGTGTTATATTTCTTGTGTGTCTTGTGTGTGTTGTCATGGCATAAGCATGGGTAGGCGACGTAAAGAGAAACGTACGGAGAGTGAGGCTCTGTCTAATACGGAAGTGGACAATAATGTCCACGAGCTCCAAATAACTGACCCATCGGAGTACACCCGTTCGCAAATTCCTCAAAAGGAACTAGAACAGAGACCAAAATCGCATGATTTTACTGAAAATACTGAACAAGCTCTAGTGAGCAAACATGTTCATGAAATTAGGCCAGAAACGAAGACTGATGTCACAGCAACAGCTAATGGTGCATCAGTAGCAGCAGGTCCTAGTCCAGATTTTCTTGCGTATGTTGTTAGCACAATTAGATATCCGGGACAGACAACGCGAACAAGCACTATTACGTCAGGTGAAAGACGTGTAACAATCAGAAGGTAACGAAAGTGAGGAAAGATAGAAAAAGCGTGATGCCCTTCTTGTTAAAAAATTAAACGACCTTTTAGAGGAACGACATAAGGCTATCTTCTCACATCTGTCGCAGGAGATGGATGTGATAACACATCAAGTTTCGGAACTTGTAGAACAAATCAAAGATGTCCAGAAAAATCACTGACCTTGACGCTAGAATAAATAAACTAGACAATACTCATGCCGTTCTCGAAGGGGAAGAAAAGGTCATCAGCCGAACGGTTAATGACCTGGCATAAACTTGGACCAACGCATCCACGACCGTATCTCCAAAGCTATGGGCCGGTTAAAAATCAACCCAGCCATCACATCACACGTTACCAGCGTGATATTCGTGAAATGAGATGCAAGATGCGCCACAGAAAAAAACGAACGATATCGCAACTTTCAAGTTAATATCCGCCGTGACGAGAAATTTGTCTACGAGAGTCAGCCAAGCCAGACTCCACATAATTTTACGGGCATTGTTGGTGCCGTGGATTCAGGCGTATTACCAACCCTTGCTCAAGTAAAACTTGAGGAATCGTTGATAAAACATAGTTACAGATATACAATGATGAGAAAAAGGTTGTGCATCCTGTCACCTTTATAAAACTTTTAAAAACGTTTTGCCTCTCTCATGGACAGAGAGGAAAAGATTCAGTTTGTCACATCTTTAATAACAGGAGATGCAGCGCTGTGGGCACTAAAAACGCCCGTAACAGTGCTCGTCGGTTTCTGCTTTTGAAAACCAATTTCTTGGAAGTTTCTGGCCCCGATTTGTACAAGAACGTTAAAGAAAACAGGTCTACAACCCCGAACTGTTCAACCCCCGTCAGGGGAATGTAAGAAATTATTTTGAGAAGTCTATTAATAAGACACGCTATTGGAATGAACCAGATTCTTTGGATTTAATCCAAGAAGATGCACGACGAAACGAATATGTCAATGCGGGGAGTAATCAAAATAACAATAAATAGCGACAGTCGAACAGTAACAGCATAAGAAAGAAAGGGTTCGAGAAAAATAATGACTATTCAAATAGTGAAGCGTACAATAAAAGGCAAGCATGATATAACCAACAGCCGTGTAACAGTAACTGGCATCCTGAACATGCGGAAGAAAACCAATATTCACGATCTAGTTATAATGAATAATCCAGCCGTAAAAGGAGAGGTGAAAGGGGGGGTAACAAAAACCTCTCCCAGATGAGAACGTGCACTGCCAACGACCGCTGGCAACGCTCAGGGCCTGCAAACTGGAAAGCCTAAAGTCAAATGTCAAGTAATAATGTACCGATATATCACGTAAACGTTATACCCATGCCACCGCCACCGCCGCATGCACCTAACCCCAGTGCCCAAGTGTATGTACCACAGAGTCAGTTTTGCGCTCAAAACAAGAGCGTGAGGATTGTGGACGTCACAGATGAGACAGCTGAAGCGGGAGAGAGGCCGTCAAACACCGGCCGACCGCTGAGGCCCCTTCTAGTCTGTCGGCAGTGGAGGAGTAGGGGGCGCGCGGCATGTAAACGTACGTATGCTGAGGTACAATGATGGCCAGCATGTAAAGGACGAGCTAATAACTGAACCGCAACAGTGAAGTACGGATGACGTGGAATTAATACAGGCTGCCCTACAGTCTAAAATTAACGATATTTTAATAACAGTGACTCTGGACACCGGTGCCAGCACATTCGTGATAGATGAACAATTGTTCCGTCGTGTGGAAGAGATCAGGAAACTTGCCAGTGGTAAACTGTAGTGTGGTAGGAGCCCTACGAGGGAAGGGGTAGTTAATAAAAAAACCAGGTTCAGGTAGAGCTAACACTGGAAAAAGAAGGATTTACAAGCTCATTCCTGGTAGTTAGGAATCTCGCCATACCCTGTATCCTGGGTTTAGATGCTCTCCGTGAAATGAAGGCGAAAATTGACTGCGCATTAATACACCATGATAAGCAGATCGGATTAATGTTAATCAGGACGCCAGATGCGTGCACGAACTCTGGTCGGCACGTTAGCGTAGTGCTCCCTGACAGACCCACACTAATAATAATCTCTCAGTAGAGAGTGAAAAATGATATCGAAGATGCCTGGGTGCAGGAGTCACGGAACATTAAGCAAAATATTTTCGAAACGGTAGCCGAATCCACATATTTGAATGACCAGCAACAAAGTGAACTGACACAGTTGCTTAATCAATTTGCCGATGTGATTACAGAAAGACCTGGTATTATCACAGGGTATGAGTACAACATGCAAGTCAGAGCTCACGATACGTTCTGCCACGCGACTATTCTGTCTCCTGGTAGAAAGAACCGGCGGTAGGAAGGGAGAGTCGTACCTGATAAGCAAGCATACTTTCAACAAATTTAGGTTAGTCTGAATATGTCCTTTTGTGATTTATGTCTGCTTTGTTCATTTTTGTGGGTAAATTTTCTTGTCTTGTCTAGTGTGTAAGTATGTGTAGTCTTGAATGAGTTGAATTGAATGTGTGCATCATGTATGTACGTGGATTAACACATTAGCAAATGTATCGGACGTACGTGTCCATAAATGACATACTAACACTGAGCACATTGCGTGCGCCCGAAAATTTGTCCCATTGAAATTTTGATAATGCTCATTCTTTGGACCAGATCGTTCATATTTCTCATTTCACTGACAGTACAGCTTGGATTTAGCGCGAATACCAGCTAGAAGTACTTGTGACTGCACTCTCACATCCAAGCGAGCAATCTAAGTTAGTCGAATGATTCTGTGTTGAATGATAATATTATGAACAAAATTTAATGAATTCACTATGTCAGAGTGGCCAAATGGCTGATACTTCATGAATAAGAGGATTTGGCAAAGAACATGATAATTTTGTAATAGACAAAACATATTACTGACTAAATTACTGTCGGTAAAGCCGACGAAAAATGCAATATCGAATGTAAATGTGTATATATTTTTAATGAAAAGCATCAAAATGTGCTTAATGTGCCTTTGATGTGAAGTAATTTACCGGACACTCAGATAGTGACATGAGGAAAGAAGTTACACGGTACAAACTTTAAACAAATTAAGAGTGAAACAGATTGTCGGTGTTACAGCTAGGCAAAACGTTGATAAACTGTACCAACGTGCAGCAGTAGTAAAGTAAACGGAAATACCCGTCACATATGGCTGAACTGTAATAAGTAAAGTGCTATATGGTTGTTATAGTTCCACTGAACTGTGCATAACCAGAAACAGTGGTGTTTACTGCAAGACTGTGAACCTATACATCGTAGTTAATTGAAATTGTGTGGTTAAGAAAACGCCAAACGCTAGCTAAAATCCCAAGGGAACGCTTTCAGTGGCACAAGTGATAGTGGAGCAATGTGAAAGTGTCAGAACGAATAAACTTGTACGGACGCCCACCAGAGTGACGTACAGGAAAATCATACTGAACGCTTGTATTATGAATCACTAATTACGTTAAAGGAAAAGAGTGACCTGAAAAAGCAAAAATCCCAAGTGAAGTACTATTATTGTTTGTTCTCGACCAACATACTACCGACACAAATACACGTGTGACTGAGGAGCGTATGGCCTAATAACGTTTCCCTTACAGCCAGTGTATTTTGTAGCAGTACTGGTGAGAAATCTAATGCTCGGAGGGTTACTTTTCATGCCGCGCGAGTGGCGAGCGGGCGCGTAGCAGTTGTGGACCGCTCAGCTGATCGGCGCCAGGCGCTCACTTGTTGGCGGATGTCATACATCGGTCGTCCAACCAGCTTTCCGTGCGCCTTGTTCTTCTATGCCGCTGCCCGGCGCTGAATACTCGCAGACACCGTCGTCAACTGCCGTCGCGACGATTTGACATGAACACTTTACGAAAGTAATTGAGAAAACATGGAACATTTTGCTCATGAGTGTAAAGTCAAATGAACTTGATGTGCTAAAACATCATAAACGTCAATTCTTTCGCTAATATTGCTAATCTGACAAAGACTTTTGACTTATATGTGAAACTAGTTATAACTTGTTACAGACTAGACGTGTCATGGACATTCTTAACCAGTGGAAATGAAAAACTTCCTAAAATAATTTGGACTATGACCAACTTCTACATGAACTGTTTTTCTTTTATGTTGATGTAAATACTATTTTATCATAATTGTTGTGTATATGTATGTTTAAACGTCTATCATTCGAAAAAAACATTAGATATCACAGGAAAGTAAACAGTTCGAAGACTGCGAGCGGGGTTATTTTCGACCCGTTTTTTCCCATACGCTCGTAACCCGAATGGTGGAGTATAAGCCTTTTGTTATCGCGTCATACGTTATTCCTAACTATTCGCCTTCATGTGCAGACACAGGGCAAAGAGTAAGTTAAACACAAGCCCTGACAAAATAATCTTAAACCTGAAAATACATTGTAAACAAATACTGTAGGTGTAAGTTATAGCTCTACTTGCTTAATAACTAGAATAATCTGAAACTATGCTTGCCAGTGACAAGTGTGCCTGAAGACATTAAAAATCAAGTGAAGTGATCGGGTCTGGCAGTGAGACCCAACATTGGAAATATTTGGGTTCACCACATAACGCGAGAAAACTATATTGATTAAGTTCGAAAATATACCAAAACAGACGTCATAACAAAATGTTATCGCAGAAAAATCACAAACACTCTGTAATCAGTTTATATGACCTGCGAATGTAATTGCAATCTCCATTCTTTTTGCTAAAGAGTTGCACTCACTTCCATTTTGTTTCTTCGTAGAGTAAGAAGCCGTTTGTGACGAGGCATGAAAACGTGTAAGTTTCATGTAATATTTAGCCGGAATATAACCAAATGTTGCTTAAAAGTGTCGCTAAAATTTTTCTGTAACAACTCGTATATTCATGAAGCGATGTATTTCAATACTTTATTTTAATTTTTATAGGGGAACATTGGCGCAGAGTCAGCTCCATTGTTCTAAATGATAACGGCCCAGAGTCGTAATAAACATCTTTGTATCCGCTAAATTTGACAAGGAAAAATAAACGTAAATGTAGGGGAATTTTGATTAGTGGCCCTTCCTCTGAAACAGTAAAACTTTTATCGATCCCGCTAAACGAAATTAAGCGTAACTCCTTAGCACTGCAATATCTTAAAAGTAATGAATACCTTATAGCAACCGTAGTAGTAGTGTGTCTTAATATGAAAACATCATGTCGGGCAAGGTAACTGCGAGAAGTACCACAACTGAGTCACTGACGTAAATAATTTTCAGTTGTGAAGCAGCCAGAATAACACTAACACCAAGTTTTCTTAACATATAAAAACCAATACATAAAAGAACCACATAGTATGCATGTAGTAGGGCAGTTCTTGATCTTATAGGCCATCCATAATGCATGCAAAAGCATAAGACTATATCTGTGGAGAGACTTTACACTCCAGTTGTTACTATTATGAAGAGACTTAGCACATTTTACATAAGAGGAGACTTAAATCGGATGTTGCAATGTCAGAGAGAGTGAGATTTAAGAATTCATGCATTTACAGTTGACATTGCTATGTCAGAGATACAGGACAGTTCATGAATTTTCACTTTTGGTGTTGGATTCAGCAGTTAATTTTTAGAAGAGGCAAAACGTGTGTGGTCGTTACGGCCCAGGCAGTTAGGGAGACTGTTACCCTAAGTTCAGTTACCATTCGCCCTAACTGGCTGGGCTAAAATGACACACACATTTTTTGCCTTCTAATAATGAGCTGCACAGTCCAACAATAACAGTTCATAATAGTCTCTAACGCAGCAACAATATCTGAAACTGAGTGAACTGTTTTTTTTTTTTTTGGCTTAATATATTTGGTACACAAAAAATTTGAAACATGCATGTAATACTATACCAATGGCCAGCAGTGATGATGATGCATCATACATACTGCATAATGGAGCACACTGCGGAGCAAATACTGATGTGTAAGCTCTGTAAGACAATACCAAACATTGTCATAAAACGAAACTCTCTAGCGGTACTACTAAGCCTGCCACATAATACGCCCATCCATCATACGCTGGATGGCATTGTTAGCATACATCAAGTTTGTGAATGTAGATTCCTGGAAGTTACTGAAGTGTGTGGTATTCTCGTTCCCGTATATTTTCATTGTTCTTGGATAGTTCCCAACACTGTTTGTAAGGCAATCCAGTATCACTGTAACCGTGGAACTTTGCAGTTTTTGTGCTGAATTCTGACGTAACTGATAGCATTTATAAACTAATAGCACTACTCTCATGTCACTAAATCGTGAATTCTTAAAACTTACCATTCATTGAACTCTCATTCTGATGAAAAGCTCATAACAACACGACTCAGCTTGTACGTTGCGGAAATTAACACTAGATTTGTCAGTGCACTGCGTAATGTGTAACACTATTCCCTAATAACTGAACCTTTAGTTCTGACACAGGAAAAATCACATTTAACACTAACGGGCTGTGAAATTCGCTAATGTCACCCTCTGAGAGGATTTCAAAGTTCGATCATGCGTGTGGCTGATGGAAAGGAGTATCGGACTATAATTTCGAAGTTAAAAATAAAACCAAATGGGCCTTAACATTGAGAGTTAACTGAAGTGGTAAAATTATAAGTTAATGAAAAAATGCGGACAGTCACCAGCGTAATTAGGCACATAAATTTGGAAACATATATTTAAGAAAATTGACTATTAGTTATTGAAGTTACTTTTGTTGAGATTTCCCTTTGAATAGCAAACAGGATACAAACTGACACAGTGCACTCTGTACTGTGTGTAGCAGCAGTTACGAATAACATACACACCAGTAAATTATGGGGAGCAAAATTGTACCGAGCTCATACTAACGATGGCCACAATCAATAGCATTACTTCATCAAAATACTGAACATCACTGCATGAAGTGCAGAACTAATTTTGGACGTGAGGGGCTTCTATTTTGACTGACATGAATAACACAAATAAAGGTGAATAATATCTTAAATACACTGCTTAAGCTCCTCTGCATATAGCAGTTTTCCTTAGTAACAGTAATAGTTCATTTTTTCGTAGTAGGAGGAGAATATGATGAGGACCAATAAACTGATATAGTCTCGCTAGCTAAGGTTCTTTGATTATTGAAAAAGTATAAACTATCTCTAAAAGCTAATCATTCACTTAAATTACTTTGCAAGGTAAAAAATTACAACACTGGGCTTAATTAACTTCAAAAGGACCCATTCATGATGGGTACCAAAACTACATCATTTTTGAAAATGTGCATAACTTCACTTCTAATAGTACTACCGCAAATCGGTTCATTAAAGATTTATACATACTTGTGCTTTAATCATCTGTGAAGCAGGTATTCCAGGCAATAATATTTACACAATCTTGCACTGTAATCTCACAAAACTATGTTTTTAGTAAAGTAAGCATACTTTAGCAAAAGCCTATCCAACTTCACTTTTATGGTTTTAGCTTTCAAATGATTAAGGTTTTCGCTTTCGTATTGATTGATTGTGAAATTTTTGTACTTAAACTTCCTACCTTAACAATTTCACTTGGAGTAGTCCATAAACAAAGCATCCAAACTTTACTCTTACTTTAACATTTGCTGCTCATTTTGCTTAAGACAAAAACCACTTTTAAACACATGAATGCCAGAATTGTTCATTTAAATCAGGATACTCGGTTTTAGTAGCACTTAGGTGAGGACCCTGCGTAGGTTCGTGATCAGTATTGAAGATATTGTTTCGAATACCAACTGACGTTTTATGTGATTATTACTGAAACACACAAATTAACTGATCCATGCCAGTATACAGTAAGTAACAATGTATGAAGTCTGTTAAGCATTGGCGTAGACTAGTAGCAGGCGAAATGGTGGCTAACTGTACTCACGACTCTTGATGTACGAATGCTCTATAAAGTCTCTTCTTGGCGTCGGATTTTCAACATATTAGAGCCATTCCATTATTCCGTGAATACCAAATAATAACCACATCCACATCCGAGGCAAAACCCTTCTACTGCAGCTTCCAATTGCCTCTTTTAGCACCGTCGAGGTGTATCGTGCTAAGACTTGCCACACACTGCGTGTCGTTCGCACAAAGGAGCCGCTCAGTTCGACCTCCAAACCCACCTTTTACATTGCCCCATGCCACTTTCGTTGCTGAGGGACATCCCTACAGCATTTGTATGTTACAAATACAAATGACCTAAGCGTGAACCAGCTTTTAACAAACATACGTCTTTCATAAACATATTCATATTACAATAGTTAAAAATTTCAACATATTCTTTTGGTCTTTTCATATATACATTTCAAAACCCTAATTCTCTTGTTGTACATCAAGGAGTTCAGACACGCAGACTGCACACTTCATAAATTGCAGATATATTGTTACTTAAAATAAACCTGCTCCTAATCGATATAAGTGTTACAGATGCTAGTGGCTTAACGAATGGTGCAGTTGTTGGAGACAGTGGAAACTCAGCGTCTCGAAACAAGTCATTCCTGCTCAAATACACTCCTGGAAATTGAAATAAGAACACCGTGAATTCATTGTCCCAGGAAGGGGAAACTTTATTGACACATTCCTGGGGTCAGATACATCACATGATCACACTGACAGAACCACAGGCACATAGACACAGGCAACAGAGCATGCACAATGTCTGCACTCGTACAGTGTATATCCACCTTTCGCAGCAATGCAGGCTGCTATTCTCCCATGGAGACGATCGTAGGGATGCTGGATGTAGTCCTGTGGAACGGCTTGCCATGCCATTTCCACCTGGCGCCTCAGTTGGACCAGCGTTCGTGCTGGACGTGCAGACCGCGTGAGACGACGCTTCATCCAGTCCCAAACATGCTCAATGGGGGACAGATCCGGAGATCTTGCCGGCCAGGATAGTTGACTTACACCTTCTAGAGCACGTTGGGTGGCACGGGATACATGCGGACGTGCATTGTCCTGTTGGAGCAGCAAGTTCCCTTGCCGGTCTAGGAATGGTAGAACGATGGGTTCGATGACGGTTTGGATGTACCGTGCACTATTCAGTGTCCCATCGACGATCACCAGTGGTGTACGGCCAGTGTAGGAGATCGCTCCCCACACCATGATGCCGGGTGTTGGCCCTGTGTGGCTCGGTCGTATGCAGTCCTGATTGTGGCGCTCACCTGCACGGCGCCAAACTCGCATACGACCATCATTGGCACCAAGGCAGAAGCGACTCTCATCGCTGAAGACGACACGTCTCCATTCGTCCCTCCATTCACGCCTGTCGCGACACCACTGGAGGCGGGCTGCACGATGTTGGGGCGTGAGCGGAAGACGGCCTAACGGTGTGCGGGACCGTAGCCCAGCGTCATGGAGACGGTTGCGAATGGTCCTCGCCGATACCCCAGGAGCAACAGTGTCCCTAAGTTGCTGGGAAGTGGCGGTGCGGTCCCCTACGGCACTGCGTAGGATCCTACGGTCTTGGCGTGCATCCGTGCGTCGCTGGGGTCCGGTCGCAGGTCGACGGGCACGTGCACCTTCCGCCGACCACTGGCGACAACATCGATGTACTGTGGAGACCTCACGCCCCACGTGTTGAGCAATTCGGCGGTACATCCACCCGGCCTCCCGCATGCCCACTATGCGCCCTCGCTCAAAGTCCGTCAACTGCACATACGGTTCACGTCCACGCTGTCGCGGCATGGTACCAGTGTTAAAGACTGCGATGGAGCTCCGTATGCCACGGCAAACTGGCTGACACTGACGGCGGCGGTGCACAAATGCTGCGCAGCTAGCGCCATTCAACGGCCAACACCGCGGTTCCTGGTGTGTCCGCTGTGCCGTGCGTGTGATCATTGCTTGTACAGCCCTCTCGCAGTGTCCGGAGCAAGTATGGTGGGTCTGACACACCGGTGTCAATGTGTTGTTTTTTCCATTTCCAGGAGTGTATATCAGGTGCTGCATCAATGAGTTTCTCTGAAAAAGGAAGGCACACATACCCCTAGGCACAATTAATAATAATAATAAGAAGAAGAAGAAGAAGAAGAAAAAGAAGAAGACGAAACTTCGAGGTGGGTTAATACTTAGAGGTGTGACAAGTTTTCTCAGTCTGACATCTTACCGGGTGTATCTCTGAGGCTTCATGATAATCAACCACTCACTATAAGGTACAGAGTATGCCTGTCGAGTTCACCAGGTGATTAGTACACCTCGTCTGTGGAAGACTTGTAAGGAATAGACGACTGCAGCGCCACAAAAATTGTTACAACTATTTTCTGGTGACAAATCTGCATAGGGAGTGTAGGTTATGTCACACAACCGTCACATCACATGTGAGAAAATGCTAGTAGGAGAAGTTACTATCTTGCGTTTGACCATCTTGAATGCCTTGGTGTTGGAGTTTAGACGACTTTGCTAACAGCACTGGACACATTGAAAGCTATGACGTTGTATTTATTATTAACCCCACCCATATCAGTGTGTTCAGTATTTCAGTGATGATGCACTTGGCCAGACCTGTCATGGTCCACGTTACAGCTCTTGCGGAACTCTCTAGCTAGCAACTGTGCAGTGAATTTCTCTGAAACGTGGCGATGTATTGGGTAATTTGTCCTATAACATATAACAATGTATGTGACAGTTTGTTGTGCTTTTTTGTAATATATTGGCGTATGGAGGAATTTGATTTAATTTTGCTCTAACATGGGGTAATTTGCGACAATTTTGCTGTACCATAGTGATGTACGGAAAAAATTGAGAGATGCAAAACAAATTTGAGAAGGTGTATTGTTCCAACTTCACAATCGCCAAACTGGGGGTGAAGCTGACTCCTGCACGTGGTGCCCCTGCATAGGTACTGGACTAGATTCTCCAGTACTGAACTGAACGTCAGCATTCCAAAAGCATTGCACTATGAATGGAAACCAAAGGTCTTTATCAAGACCTCACCTTGTGATTGTATCAATCAACATAGAAGGATTGTCTGTTGCCAAAGAAGAACTCCTGCAACATATTGCCAAGGAACCTAGGTGTGATATTTTATGTATACAAGAAACCCATCGAGATGACACCATGAGAAGACCAAAAATCCTTGGGATGAAACTGGCAGTTGAGCGACCCCATAGACAATATGGCAGTGCTATCTTTGTGAGGAACGATATAGCTGTTCTCTCTACCTCACTTACAGAATTCAACAATATTGAAATACTGTCTGTAGAACTGAATGGTTGTATTGTGTCGTCAATTTACAAACCCCCAGGAGCAGATTTCCAATTTTCACCTACAGACAACTACACCAATCAACAAGCTCACTTTATTGTTGGAGATTTCAATAGTCATAGCAGTGTTTGGGGTTATGTTGAGGACGACAGTAATGGTGAAGCAGTTTTGACTTGGGCTGATACCAACCATCTTAATCTTGTCCATGATAATAAACTCCCACCATCTTTTAACAGTGGGCGTTGGAAACGTGGGTATAACCCCGACTTAATTTTTGTTAGCGAGAACATAGCTCACCAATGCAGAAAAACTGTTCTAAATCCGATACCAAATACTCAACACCGCCCCATAGGCTGCCAAGTGTTTGCAGCCATTACTCCTAGAATCACATCATTCCGAAGGCGATACAATTTCAAGAAAGCAGACTGGCAGAAGTTTGCTGATCTCCTTGACTCAGAAGTTTCACGCATAGAACCCTCAGTTTCCAACTACGATGAGTTTGTAGAAGCCGTGAAAAGATGCTCAAGACTCTCAACTCCCAGAGGCTGTCGAGTTAACTACATACCTGGCTTGACAGAAGAATCCGTGAAGCATCTACATAACTATATCCAACTTTTCAATGATAATCCTTACAGCATTGAAACCTTAACTGCTGGCCAAAATTTATCCTCAGCCTTAGCCAAATCCAAAAAAGAACGATGGATAGAGTTACTCGAGAACCTTGATATGTCTAAAAGCAGTCAGAAAGCCTGGCAGTTGCTGCGACGCCTGAACAACGACCCTGTCCACAATCATGGCCATGCAAACATTGCACCAGATCAAATTGCTCATCATCTAGTTCAGAATGGAAGGGTCAATTGTTCTAAAGATAGAACAAAACTCAAAAGAGAACTCGAACGTGAAAACAACCATCTATCAAATGACTTCATCTTACAAGAACTCAGAACCGCAATTCAGAAATGCAAAAATGGTAAAGCGCCTGGTCTAGACGACCTAATGATTGAGCAAATTAAACATTTTGGTCCCATCACGGAAAGATGGCTTCTGCAATTCTATAATGGTTGTCTGAAGCGGAAACAGATCCCTGCCATCTGGAGGAAAACTAAAGTTATTCCCTTACTAAAACCTGGAAAGGGTGCAGCTGATCCCAAGAACTACCGACCGATTTCGCTCCTTTGCCATTTGTATAAAATCTATGAAAGAATGTTGCTAAATAGACTCACTCCCATTGTTGAAAAACAACTCATACCTCAACAAGCAGGTTTCCGACCTGGAAAGAATTGTACAGCACAAGTCCTTAATCTGACTGAACATATTGAAGAGGGATATGAAAAAGGATACATTTCCGGGGCTGTCTTCGTGGATCTCACAGCAGCATATGACACCATTCAACATCGACAATTATTGCACAAAGTCTACTACATCACTAGAGACATTAATTTCACCAGAACTGTGCAGACACTTTTGGAAAACCGGCGATTCTATGTGGAGTTCCAAGGAAGAAAGAGTAGATGGAGAAGTCAAAGGAATGGCTTGCCTCAGGGTAGTGTCCTTTCCCCCATATTGTTCAATATATTTACAAATGACCAGCCTCAACCTTCTCTTACAAAGAGTTTCATCTATGCAGATGATCTTGCCTTAGTCACACAAGCCAGAGATTTTGACACAGTAGAAAACCAGCTTACTGTTGCTCTCAAGGACCTATCTGAGTACTACAGAGTCAATAACTTAAGACCGAACCCTGCTAAAACTCAAGTTTGTGCCTTCCACCTACGCAATCGAGAGGCCTATAGAAAACTTACAGTGTCTTGGGAAGATCAAGAGCTTGAACATTGTTTCTACCCCAAATATCTGGGTGTCACCTTAGATCGAACGTTGACCTACAGAAAACACTGCACTAACACTAAGCAGAAAGTTGCTGCTCGTAACAACATCCTGCGGAAGCTCACTGGCAGCGTTTGGGGTGCAGATCCCAAACTACTAAGAACATCAGCCTTGGCCTTGTGTTATTCCGCAGCTGAATACGCATGTCCTGTATGGTACAAGTCATCTCATGCAAAGCAGGTTGATGTGGCCCTGAACGAAACCTGCAGGACAGTAACGGGATGCCTCAAAGCTACACCTATTGATAAACTCCATAAACTAGCAGGTATTGCTCCTCCAGACATAAGGCGTGAAGTCGCAGCCAAACTTGAGAGACATAAAGCAGATCATAACACCGATCACCTGCTACATGGATACCAGCCACCAATTAGTAGACTCAAATCTAGGAGGAGCTTCATGAGAACTACTACACCCCTCACCGGTCGGACTGGAGCAGCCAGACTATCTCAGTGGACAGCAAAATCTGACAGTAATGATTGGATGACTCCTTCTGAGACCCTTCCTCCTGGTGGAAATCAAGTCTGGACAGTGTGGAAGTCTCTAAATCGGCTCAGGAGTGGCGTCGGACGAACTAAGGACAATCTGTTTAAATGGGGCTTTATGAAGGAATCTTCCACCTTGTGTGACTGCGGAGAAGAACAGACAACCAAACATTTAATTAACTGTCCTAGATGTCCTGTATCATGTTCCACACAAGAGCTTGTTGATGTTTCAGACAATGCTGCTGCCGTTGCACAATTTTGGGCTAATACCGTTTAGTTTGTTCTTTTATGATTTGACCTGATTTGTTATATTGTGTATATTGTAAATATTGTTGTAATGTTTTTGACTCGAAATAAATAAATAAATCGCCAAACTAATCTCAGACATTAATGCTTCCAGTCTTGCAGAACAATTTTTTGTATTCTCTTGTTTTGACAATAGCAGCACTAACACGAATGAATGGCTTCGGTAGTTCTTGAATATCTTGCTGCACTGATACTTCTCACTCGACATGTATTGTGTCCAGTGACTTGGCAAAACTCCGTATGGATTACATCATGGTCAGACAGAAATTCCGAAATCAGATATTGGATTGTAAGGCACACCCAGAAGCAGATATATACCCAGATCATAAATTAGTAATGATGTAGAGGAGACTGAAGTTTCAGAGAATCGTATGGAAGAAACAGTGTGGAAGGAAGTGGGATACTGAAACATCAGATGCATTTGAAGTACGCTAAAGATCTGGATACAGCAATAAGGAATATCACAAGAGGCAGTTCACTTGAAGAGGTGTGGGCATCTTTGAAAAGGGCAATCAGAGATGCTGGACAACTAAACATTGGTACAACAAAGGTAGCTCGAAATGAGCTTTGGGTAACAGAAGATATACTTCAATTGATCGACGAAATGAGGAAGCGGAAAAGTGTTTAGGAAAAGACAGGAATACAGAAACATAAATAAATTAGGCTCATTGAGAGACTAAATTGGGAAAAGACACAAGTGATGAATGTGGCATCACGTATCGATAACAGTCCTTGGGCGTCATAAAGTAGGCAACGGAACTGCAAGTTTTCGTCAGACGCCATCAGTTGTCTGGCAAACCCAGTGCTGCGTGATTGCTGAGCTGTAACTCCAGTGGCTCTGGACCACGAGCGCCCTTTGCTGCCGCAATATAGGACGGCTGGCAGCAGTTCTCAACAGCTCTCTCGCACTCTCAGCTAGTTTCACTACGTGACGCTGTGCAGACGCGGCCTAGTTGCAGCTCCAACAAGATCGTTCGTGCCTTAGTTCAGAGAGCCTCTTCCTTGTTGACAATGAGATCTGGACTCTGCTTCTTGTCGCATTATTTGTAAACAGTCTTCGTACACTTGGAGAAATACAAGTAAATCTTCTGTATATTGTGTTACCTTGTCATGTCATTTTTGGAAACCTAGAAATCTACTCTGTAGGAATCAACATGGATTCCGGAAACAGCGACTGTGTGAGACCCAACTAGCTTTATTTCTTCATAAGACCCAAAAAATATTAGATACAGCCTCCCAGGTAGATGCCATTTTCCTTGACTTCCGGAAGCAGTTCGATACAGTTACGCACTGTCGCCTGACGAACAAAGTAAGAGCCTACGGAATATCAGTCTAGCTTTGTGGCTGGATTGAAGAGCTTTTAGCAAACAGAACACAGCATGTTGATCTCAATGGAGAGACGTCTACAGACGTTAAAGTAACCTCTGGCGTGCCACAGGGGATTGTTATGGGACCATTGCTTTTCACAATATATGTAAATGACCTAGTAGATAGTGTCGGAAGTTCCATGCGGCTTTTCGCGAATGATGCTGTAGTATACAGACAAGTTGCAGCATTAGAAAATTGCAGCGAAATGTAGGAAAATCTGCAGCGAATAGGCACTTGGTGCAGGGAGTGGCAACTGATCCTTAACATAGACAAATGTAATGTATTGCGAATACAAAGAAAGAAGGATCCTTTATTGTATGATTATATGAGAGCGGAACAAACACTGGTAGCAGTTACTTCTGTAAAATATCTGGGAGTATGCCTACGGAACGATTTGAAGTGGAATGATCATATAAAATTAATTGTTGGTAAGGCGGGTCCAGGTTGAGATTCATTGGCAGAGTCCTTAGATAATGTAGTCTATCAACAAAGCAGGTGGCTTACAAAACACTCGTTCGACCTATACTTAAGTATTGCTCATCAGTGTGGGATCCGTACGAGTTCGGATTGACAAAGGAGATAAAGAAGATCCAAAGAAGAGCGGCGCGTTTCGTCAGAGTTATTTTGTAAGCGTGATAGCGTTACGGAGATGTTTAGCAAACTCAAGTGGCAGACTCTGCAACAGAGGCGCTCTGTATCGCGGTGTAGCTTGCTGTCCAGGTTTCGAGAGGGTGCGTTTCTGAATGAGGTATCGAATATATTGCTTCCCCCTACATATACCTCCCGAGGAGATCACGAATGTAAAATTAGAGAGATTCGAGCGCGCACGGAGGCTTCCCGACAGTCGTTCTTCCCGCGAACCATTCGCGACTGGAACAGGAAAGGGAGGTAATGGCGGTGGCACGTAAAGTGCCCTCCGCCACACACCGTTGGGTGGCTTGCGGAGTATAAATGTAGATGTAGATGTAGAAGTAATTCTGCTCCTGTAAATCTTTCCTGCAACGTCAGTTGGCACACCACTCTGTTGTCCATCTCACCTTACCGTTTTGTACAAATCCGTACACAACAATGAGGAGTAGCAGAAATGAAAATAGCGAAAAATTTAATATCGAAACTGATAATCAAAAAGCGAATTTAAGGAACTTAGTTAGCTTGGAAGCGGAATAACCTGTAATGGACGAAGCAAAGAGTACGTAAGTATCAGACCAGTGCAGGCAAAGACAGCAATTTTCCGCAAGAGAAGTCTAGTGGCATCAAAAATAGGCCTTAACTTGAGGAAGAATTTTCTGAGAATGCACACCGATGGCCATCCACAATGGGATACCAAAAAGGACCGGAGATGTCACGGCCAAATTGATCTGGGAGACCAAAGATTACATAATTAAAAATACAGCTCCATGTGAAGTGAGGAAGATAATGAAATCAGTATTGACGCCGCTATTGCTGCCTATAACCACTGCTACATGCCTCGGTATTGAATCAAAGAGGCGCTGTTTTGCCCATGACCTGGGTCGTTGCGTCATGTTGGGTGCTGCAAGTCTGCGCAAATTTTTCCTAAAACAGGATGTATTTATTCCGTCTAATGACACGTTTGTTACGCTGATACAGCCTTCCAACCACGCATGAATCAACACCCTTGTGGCTTAGAGATGTCCAAACGCCCCGGACCAATCCCTCTGTTGCACTGCACTTCTGCTACGTCGTCCGGATTTCAGGACATGACACAGCCCGACTCGTGGAAGGTAAACAGGCCTGTTGATCAAATTGGCTTACCAGAGCCTCAGCTTCCATCGTCTGCCCATGGTTTTCTACACAGCCGTTGAGGGGCTGCTTTTTCCAGAGCAATGCCCAAAATAAAGCGGCAGTCCCTTCTGGGTGGACCCGACTCCCGGGTCTCTGCCTGCGAGCGGTCTGTAACAAAAGACACCACGCACATGAACACAACATATGTTATTCACAGTTTCCGTCTTAGAATTACGCGTCTTGGACCACATGGTTCACAGGTTCTACAATAAGTTTACGGTTCTATCTCATTGGCTGTTGCACTTCCACGTTAATTCAAATTTCGTACATTATCAATTCAAAAGTCCTCTCTCATTGCTAACTAAACAATACGCAAACCCCTTATATAAACATGTAAGAACTATTAACAGTATTTCCCAATCACCATTACGACTCCTTTTCATTTAGCTACCAACAGAGTAAGACCCACAGATTAACGCACGGCGCCATACTCACAGAGTTTTGCACTAGTTTATTACCAGACTGCACATACATTTATCGGAAAGTTCCTGTACCCTGTACCCTATATAGTTTGAAAAACTGGAGGATCACAGTGACGAGGAGAATCCACCTAAGGTAGACACAGGCTGCACAAAACAGAGTCAAAGCTACCACTGCGTCGGTTACTGTCACAGTCATAGTCTCGACCTACGTCGTTACCTCTCCCGATATTGCTCCACATGCTGAAGCATCCCCTGTGCCGAAATTCGTCTCCGACGCTTGTCTTTTAGCTTATTTAAGGAAAGGATTACGTCAAAATCTGATATTTCATTCAGATTGGTCAAATTTATCGTTCGGAGCACCTTCAGCGGCTAATCTGGCCCGTGCAACTGTTGCTGCGTAAGGTGGCAGCTTGCTCTGTTAATCATTAATCCATTGCCTTGCAGTTCTAATCGCTTGCTACTGTGAGCCTCCCCTGCTCGCAGCAATTGCAGTTATCACCACTACGCTACGGTTCTCCATAAAACCACAGTGTGGCCCCCTTGGCAACTACGGTCGCGGCTCTAGGATGTTACGCGGACAAACCTGGCCGTTCGTCTTACGTCAGTACAACTGTATGTATCACTGGCGGATTGAATTACCCTGGTCCCGCAGCTTGTAACCCTTTCCCCTTGATGGTGCTGAAGTTCTCCTGATAACATCATTTCGTACCAATATCCTGGAGCGTACGTTTCATGGTTTAGTGATCTTTTCATACGGTTATAAAATTTAAAATAATTATCGAAAGAAAACACTTACCTGACTCTACGGAACTGACTTTCTTTGCTGAACAGAATGGCAGAATTATTTAAATACAGAATTTCATTTCTAATATTTCCTTTGAAGTTGGTCTTCTTTGTTCAATTTTATCAGTCCCAGATAATATAGGCCAAAGTGCAATATCAATCAGCAGTACGCTCAACCACGCTTCCCCGACTAATCTAACCAATATTACCACACAAATGTAAAAATAGTTTTCAAGAAGATTATCGAACTTCGTCAGTTTTAACAATAAAATATAGTTCATTAACAATGAACCGTAGACCAGATGTGGCTTGAATTCAAATAAATAGTATCGCCAGAAATTGAGACATTTATACCAAATAAATTAACAAACAACGGAGCTGATCCTCATTGACACACAAAACGGATCAGAACCCTTTTGCAGAAACAGCGAACAATATCTACAAGGTTGGCGATCTTTTACATAAGCTCGCAATTTAGCGCGGAGTTCAATGCGAGATGCTTATAATAGTTTCCACAACGAAACTTTGTATCGAAACCTGGCATAAAATCCAAAGAGATTCTTGTAGTACGAGGGCTATTCCGAAAGTAAGGTCCGATCGGTCACGAAATGGAAACGACTATGAAAATCCGATAAAGCTTTGCACAGATGTGTTGGGTAGTGTCTCTAGTATAACCCCAGTTAGCATCACGTCGCTCGTCTCATGTCTGAGCTCGCAGTGAGTGCGTAAGGATGTCTATAAAATAGTGTCTGCCGCCAAGTACGGGGGCCTGGTGAGAAATTTCCCCTGAAGCTATGCAGCTAACATTACATAACTGTCGTGCTGTTTCGTCTTCAAGACAATTCTCAGCCGCATTCTGCAGGGGCAATGAAGATGCTCCTGCATCGTTTTCAAATGGAAATGTGAGATTACCCACAATACAGCCCGTAACTGTCTCCCTCTGAGTTTCAGCTCAGGTCACATGAACCGCTGGTTATGAAGACAACATTTCGGCACAAGACAACGAGCCGTAGGCCAGCGTAGAGAATTGGCGGAGAGCACTGGCGGCTGCCTTCTATAGCGAGGGTATGGGAAAGTTGGTACAACGCTACGATACACGTCTAACTCGGGTCGGCGAATATGGAGATAAGTAGCTGCAAGGTGTATCTAACTGTTGCAAATAAAACATTTTTGATTTTTACCGTGGTTTCCATTTCGCGACCTATCGGACCTTACTTTCGGAATAGCCCTCGTACGTGAAGTATGCTAGCGGCAAGACACAGTCAATGCCTTCTCTGCGCGATAGCAATGGAGATACTACCGAAGACACTGCTGCCAAAGAAGAGCTGCTAAACACAGCCTTCCGAAATGCCTTCACAAAGGAAGGCGAAGTATATATTCCAGAATTCGAACCAAGAACAGTTGCCAACATGAGTAACGTAGAAGTAATTATCCTAGGAGAAGTGAAGCAACTTAAATCACTTAATAAAAACAAGTCTTGCAGTCCATACTGTATACCAGTTAGGTTCCTGATACAGTAGCTCCATACTTAACAACCATATACAACCGTTTGCTCGACGAAAGATCTGTATCCAAAGACAAGAAAGTTGCACAGGTCGCACCAATATTGAAGAAAGGTGCAGAAGTGATCCGCTAAATTACAGGATCATATCATAACGTCGATATGCAGCAGGATTTTGGAACATATATTCTGTTCGAACATTATGAATTACCTCGAAGAGAACGATCTATTGACACACAGTCAAAAAGGAATTAGAAAATATCGTTCTTGTGAAACACAACTAGCCCTTTACTCACAAGAAGTGTTGACTGCTACTGACAAGGGATTTCAAATTGATTCCGTACTTCTAGATTTGCCACTGTACCACACAAACTGCTTGTAGTCAAATTGCATGCTTATGGAATATCGTCCCAGTTATGTGACTGTATTAGTGATATTCTGTCAGAGACATCACATTCCCTAGTAACTGAAGGACGTGATTTCTGGCGTTCCCCAAGGTAGTGTTATAGACCATTTGCTGTTCCTTCAATCTGAGCAGCCGTCTTAGATTTTTTGCAAAAGATGCTGTCGTTTATCGACTAAGAAAGTCATCAGAAGATCAAAACAGACTGCAAAAAGATTTAGAAAAGATATCTGTATGGTGCAAAAATTGGCAATTGACCCTAAATAACGAAACGTGTGAGGTCATCCACATGAGTGCTAAAAAGAATTCCTTAAACTTCGGTTGCACGATAAATCAGGCAAATCTAGGAATTACAATTACGATCAACAAAATTGGAAGGTTCACATAGAAAACGTTGTGGGCAAGGCTAACCAAAGACTGCGTTTTACTGGCAGGACACTTAGAAAATGTAAAAGATGTACTAAAGAGACTGCCCACACCACGCTTCTCCGTCTTCTTTAGAATATTGCTGCGCGGTGTGGGATCTTTACCAGATAGGACTGACGGATTACAACGAGAAAGTTCAAAGAATGGCAGCACGTTTTGTATTATCGCGAAATTGGGAGAGAGTGTCACTGAAATGATGCAAGATTTGGGGTGAACATCATTAAAACTAAGGTGTTTTTCGTTGCAGTGGAATCTTCTCATGAGATTTCAATCACCAACTTTCTCCTCAGAATGCGAAAATATTTTGTCGACGCCGACCGACGTAGGGAGAAACAATCATCATAATAAACTAATGGAAATCAATGATCTCACGGAAACATATAGGCGATCGTTTTTTCCGCACGCTGTACGAGATTGGAATAATAGAGAACTATTGTGAAAGTGGTTCGATGAACCCTCTGCCAGGCACTTAAATGTGACTGCAGAGTATTCATGTGGATGTAGGTAGTACTGAAGGTGCCTGAGCTGTGCGTCATCAAACGTCCGTTTCAAGCTCGGTTTGAAAGGCTAAATATTATCGTTTGGTATTCCATTTATCTGGAAAGGAATTCTGTTATGATCAAACTTGAAATGAAAGAAGTTTTAAGACGCACACTGACTATTATTTCTAATAGTAACAAAGTACTTAGCACCTACTGTATTCGCCACCATGTAAGAGAAGGAGGATAACTACAAAACCATCTCGGAGTGTCAGTTTTTTATACGAAGGTTGGTTTCTATTGTATCGCTGTATCGCTTGCTTGGCGTCTATATTAAAACATTACAAGATGTGTATACTGTGATAGGAGGCTTTCCCGAACTCTATCCTTCTTCCAACGTTCTCCCGTGTATTTCAGAATCCAATTGTCGAAGGTCCACTTGGACCCGATAAACAACAGAAATCAGTATTGCATCCATGGTGACGTCCAGAAGAAGCTGGAGAACTACCTTTTCTCTTTGTCCTAGTTCAACGTAGGCTCGACGGTTCGCTTGCCCATAGTGTAGGCCTACACCGTAAGCCACCGCATACCGATTATACCCCAAGCCTCCAGCTGCCACAAGCCCTCGCAGAAGTACAGCGTGCTCAGCTCTCTAGTACACAGTGCAAAGAGCTGTGGCATTCGAACTCCGTCTTTAACGAGAATGGCTACAGCTACCGACAGGTTCGGACGGCCCTGCAAAGCAGGATCCCCAAGGACAACACGCAGACCGCAAACACGGAACGAGACGATAAGGAGGCCGCTTTAATATCGTTTGCTGGTAATGTATCGTCAAAAATTGGCAAACTACTGCAAAAACACCACGTAATGCCAGTTTTCTGCCCGCCATCCAAAACACGAGGTCAATTAAGGACAGTGAAAGACGACGTGGGTCTCAAAAAAGCGGAGGTGTACAAAGTTCCACGTGAACGTGGAAAAACATATGCAGGTGAAAAAAATCCGCACAGTCCAAGACCGATGTTCAGAACATAAGTGCCAGAATCCCGTACTGCAGCCCAAAAAGTCTGCAACAGCAAAACACTGCATTGTACATGGTCATAAAATGAATTACTAGAAAACGAAAGTCTTGCCACCCGTAAATTTTGGGAATGCATTTTCAAGAAAGTAATTTAAATCCGTATTACTGATAATTTAATCAACGGGGACACGGGCTACCAACTGAGCAAGACATCGGAGCTAATACTATGCTCCATTTAAAGCAGAATATTACATCCAAACGGAAGATGCGACAGTGACGGCGAGCGAAAGGCATCTGAGACTGTCCCCCCCCCCTCCCCCCCCCTTGCCCAGTCCATCGCAGCCAGACTCCTCTCCACCATCGAGCAAGGCGAGGGCCGGCGAGGCCCCGAACCCTGGACCGGTAGATATAAATACCGCCAGCACGCCGCAGACACTTCATTCCATCAGCACCACTTGATGATGGTGGAACGGTTGTTCGCCGAATCATGTATATAAAAAAAGAAAAGAAGGAGGTTTACCTTCAACGACTCGGCCAGGTAGTAGACCAGACGACCTTGGTGGCAACTATGTAGATATTATTTCGTAATGAATACAGAGTGGTACCCAATTAGAGTGCTACATATGAGAATAGTTATGAATTTATGTACCTGTTCGACGTAAGGGAGATTACATATAAAATAACGCCATATTGCCTCCTTGAATCCTGGAAAAGGGTATACATACTATTATCTCACTTACAACATCCATTTTTCTTTCATATTTCTACATGTAAATCATATTCAGATTTGCACCGTGGTCTAGGGGTAGCGTCTTTGATTCATAATCAAAACGTCTCCGGTCCCGGGTTCGATCCCCGCCACTGCCTAAATTTTGATAAATAATCAGCATTGGCGGCCGAAGACTTCCGGCATAAGAAGTCAGCCTCATTCTGCCAACGGCCTTGTCAAAGAGGGCGGACGAGCTGATAGAGGTTCAGGGCACTCTCTTGTCCTAGGGGTGGGAAATTGCCCCTAAAGGCGGAAGAATCAGCAATGATCAACGACATGAGGATGCAGAAGGCAATGGAAACCACTGCATTAAAGACACGTAACGTGTATCCACAGGACATGTGGCCTGTAATTGAAGTAAGTGTCATGATGATCTCTCCATTGGCAAAAGATTCCGGAATAGTCCCCCATTCGGATCTCCGGGAGGGGACTGCCAAGGGGGAGGTTACCATGAGAAAAAGATTGAATAATCAACGAAAGGATAACGTTCTACGAGTCGGGGCGTGGAATGTCAGAAGCTTGAACGTGGTAGGGAAACTAGAAAATCTGAAAAGGGAAATGCAAAGGCTCAATCTAGATATAGTAGGGGTCAGTGAAGTGAAGTGGAAGGAAGACAAGGATTTCTGGTCAGATGAGTATCGGGTAATATCAACAGCAGCAGAAAATGGTATAACAGGTGTAGGATTCGTTATGAATAGGAAGGTAGGGCAGAGGGTGTGTTACTGTGAACAGTTCAGTGACCGGGTTGTTCTAATCAGAATCGACAGCAGACCAACACCGACAACGATAGTTCAGGTATACATGCCGACGTCGCAAGCTGAAGATGAACAGATAGAGAAAGTGTATGAGGATATTGAAAGGGTAATGCAGTATGTAAAGGGGGACGAAAATCTAATAGTCATGGGCGACTGGAATGCAGTTGTAGGGGAAGGAGTAGAAGAAAAGGTTACAGGAGAATATGGGCTTGGGACAAGGAATGAAAGAGGAGAAAGACTAATTGAGTTCTGTAACAAGTTTCGGCTAGTAATAGCGAATACCCTGTTCAAGAATCACAAGAGGAGGAGGTATACTTGGAAAAGGCCGGGAGATACGGGAAGATTTCAATTAGATTACATCATGGTCAGACAGAGATTCCGAAATCAGATACTGGATTGTAAGGCGTACCCAGGAGCAGATATAGACTCAGATCACAATATAGTAGTGATGAAGAGTAGGCTGAAGTTCAAGACATTAGTCAGGAAGAATCAATACGCAAAGAAGTGGGATACGGAAGTACTAAGGAATGACGAGATACGTTTGAAGTTCTCTAACGCTATAGATACAGCAATAAGGAATAGCGCAGTAGGCAGTACAGTTGAAGAGGAATGGACATCTCTAAAAAGGACCATCACAGAAGTTGGGAAGGAAAACATAGGTACAAAGAAGGTAGCTGCGAAGAAATCATGGGTAACAGAAGAAATACTTCAGTTGATTGATGAAAGGAGGAAGTACAAACATGTTCCGGGAAAATCAGGAATACAGAAATACAAGTCGCTGAGGAATGAAATAAATAGGAAGTGCAGGGAAGCTAAGACGAAATGGTTGCAGGAAAAATGTGAAGACATCGTAAAAGATATGATTGTCGGAAGGACAGACTCAGCATACAGGAAAGTCAAAACAACCTTTGGTGACATTAAAAGGAACGGTGGTAACATTAAGAGTGCAACGGGAATTCCACTGTTAAATGCAGAGGAGAGAGCAGATAGGTGGAAAGAATATATTGAAAGCCTCTATGAGGGTGAAGAGTTGTCTGATGTGATAGAAGAAGAAAAAGGAGTCGATTTAGAAGAGATAGGGGATCCAGTATTAGAATCGGAATTTAAAAGAGCTTTGGAGGACTTACGGTCAAATAATGCAGAAGGGATAGATAACATTCCATCAGAATTTCTAAAATCATTGGGGGAAGTGGCAACAAAACGACTATTCACGTTGATGTGTAGAATATATGAGTCTGGCGATATACCATCTGACTTTCGGAAAAGCATTATCCACACAATTCCGAAGACGGCAAGAGCTGACAAGTGCGAGAATTATCGCACAATCAGCTTAACAGCTCATGCATCGAAGCTGCTAACAAGAATAATATACAGAAGAATGGAAAAGAAAATTGAGAATGCGCTAGGTGACGATCAGTTTGGCTTTCGGAAAAGTAAAGGGACGAGAGAGGCCATTCTGACGCTACGGCTAATAATGGAAGCAAGGCTAAAGAAAAATCAAGACACTTTCATAGGATTTGTCGACCTGGAAAAAGCGTTCGACAATATAAAATGGTGTAAGCTGTTCGAGATTATGAAAAAAGTAGGGGTAAGCTATAGGGAGAGACGGGTCATATACAATATGTACAACAACCAAGAGGGAATAATAAGAGTGGACGATCAAGAACGAAGTGCTCGTATTAAGAAGGGTGTAAGACAAGGCTGTAGCCTTTCGCCCCTACTCTTCAATCTGTACATCGAGGAAGCAATGAAGGAAATAAAAGAAAGGTTCAGGAGTGGAATTAAAATACAAGGTGAAAGGATATCAATGATACGATTCGCTGATGACATTGCTATCCTGAGTGAAAGTGAAGAAGAATTAAATGATCTGCTGAACGGAATGAACAGTCTAATGAGTACACAGTATGGTTTGAGAGTAAATCGGAGAAAGACGAAGGTAATGAGAAGTAGTAGAAATGAGAACAGCGAGAAACTTAACATCAGGATTGATGGTCACGAAGTCAATGAAGTTAAGGAATTCTGCTACCTAGGCAGTAAAATAACTAATGACGGACGGAGCAAGGAGGACATCAAAAGCAGACTCGCTACGGCAAAAAAGGCATTTCTGGCCAAGAGAAGTCTACTAATATCAAATACCGACCTTAATTTGAGGAAGAAATTTCTGAGGATGTACGTCTGGAGTACAGCATTGTATGGTAGTGAAACATGGACTGTGGGAAAACCGGAACAGAAGAGAATCGAAGCATTTGAGATGTGGTGCTATAGACGAATGTTGAAAATTAGGTGGACTGATAAGGTAAGGAATGAGGAGGTTCTACGCAGAATCGGAGAGGAAAGGAATATGTGGAAAACACTGATAAGGAGAAGGGACAGGATGATAGGACATCTGCTACGACATGAGGGAATGACTTCCATGGTACTAGAGGGAGCTGTAGAGGGCAAAAACTGTAGAGGAAGACAGAGATTGGAATACGTCAAGCAAATAATTGAGGACTTAGGTTGCAAGTGCTACTCTCAGATGAAGAGATTACCACAGGAAAGGAATTTGTGGCGGGCTGCATCAAACCAGTCAGTAGACTGATGACAAAAAAAAAAAAAAAAAAAAAAAAAAAAAAAAAAAATCATATTCCGCAAGCCATCTAATGGTGTGTGGCTGGCTGTACCTCTGGTACCACTAACTGTTCCCCCCGCTATATTGTTCCACTCGCAGGCCGGCCGCGGTGGTCTAGCGGTTCTGGCGCTGCAGTCCGGAACCGCGGGACTGCTACGGTCGCAGGTTCGAATCCTGCATCGGGCATGGGTGTGTGTGATGTCCGTATGTTAGTTAGGTTTAAGTAGTTCTAAGTTCTAGGGGACTTATGACCTAAGATGTTGAGTCCCATAGTGCTCAGAGCCATTTTTTTTTTTTTTTTTGTTCCACTCGCGAATGGTGCGTGGGAAGAATGATTGGCGGTAAGCCTTTGTTTTGGCTCTAATTTCTCGAATTTTCTCGTCGTGGACATTATGCGAGATGTATGTGGGAGGGAGTAATTTGTTGTCCGATTCTTTCCGGGAAGTGCTCTTTTGAAATTTCAGTAGTAAACCTATCTGTAATGTACAACACTTTTCTTGCAGTATCTGCCACTGGAGTTTGTTGAATATCTCTGCAACGCTCTCGCGCATACTAAACGGTCCCTTGACGAAACGCACCACTTTTCGTTTGCTCTTCACTATCTCTTCTGTCAGTCCTACCTAGCAATATCCCCATATTTATAAAAAATTCTCATGAGTCGGTCGAACAAGCGCCTTACAAGCCACTTCCTTTATGGATGAATTATAATTCCTTAAAATCCTTCGTATGAATCTCATCTGCTTTTCCTATTGTTTCCTATATGTGCTCATGCCAGTTAAGGTCGCAGTGAACAATTACTCTTAGATATTTTACGGTAGACACTATTTCCAGCAATTTCTCATCAATAGTGCAGTTGTACACTTGTGGCTTTCTTTCCCCGGCGCGAGCAATATTTTACATCTACAAACGTTCACGGTCAAATGCAAGGACCTGCAACATTCAGCAATTCACTGCATTCTGCAAATCGATACTGTCTTTTGGCGTTGCTGCTTTGCTTTAGATAACCGCATCATCTGCGAATAGTCCTTCATAGCATCCGACGCTTTCTACTTGATCGTTTATATACACTGTAAACAATAAAGCTCCTATCACATTTCGCTGAGGTACTCCGGAAATTACCTTTACATCTGTCGCTTTTGGTCGCTAAAGAACTGCAGATTCTATCTGCAGGGAAGTCTTGAATCCAGTGACAAATCTGGTCCGATATTCCATTTAGGTTGTTATTGACAATTTTTAGAATATACAATACGTTATAAATATTTACATTGCCGTGATAGTTTTTGCAATTATCGGGAATAAATTTAACATTTTGCCCCTCTGTTTAGCCGTTGTCCAAGAGAAACTCGGGCTTCACACTTTACATTTTCTATAGTTACCATTTATATATGATCGTGCAATGAGTACATTTCGCCTGATATTTGTGATTTGGTTATACGTGGCTTTCGTTTGATAATTCCTGTGGTAGATTCTTTTTCGTAGTTTACACGGTTCATTACTTGTTGTCAGCTACTATGGTAAAAACGTTTTAATGATTGGAGAGTGTCTTTGATTCTGACTGCATTAATCAGTAGTATTATATTATAATCGTTTCGTAAACATAGTTCATGCCAGCGCACGGAGGTTACAGAAGTCATACCTCCTAATATCGTGTCGGACCCCCTTTTTCCCCGCGTAGTGCAGCAGCTCGATGTGGCATAGACTAAAAACGTCTTTGGAAATCCCCTACAGAAATATTGAGCCGTGCTGCTTCTCTAGCCGTCCGTAATTGCGAAAGTGTTGATGGTGCAGGTTTTTGTGCACGAATCGACTACTCGATTATGTCACATAACACTTGTGAGATCTGAGTGGCTAAATCATTCGTGCGAATTGTCCAGAATATTCTTCGAACCAACCGCGAAAAATTGTGGCCTGGTGACATGGCCCATTGTCATCGTTGTTTGGGAAGATGACTACATATGGTCTTCAAGCAACCGAACATAAGCATTTATAGTCAATGATCAGTTCATTTGGACCAACTACGCATACCATTCCATCTCAAGACAACCCTCACCAGGTTGCACCATATTGCCTTGTTGACAACATGGGTTCATGGCTTCGTGGGATCTGCGCCACACTCGAACCGTACCATCAGCTCTTACCAAATGACACCAGGACTCATCTGACCGGGCTACGGTTTCACGGTCGTTTACGGTCCAACTGCTATGGTCACGAGTCGAGTAGAGGCGCTGCAGGCAAAGTCGAGCTGTTAGCAGAAGCACTCACGTCGGTCGTCTGTTGCCGTAGCCCGTTAACGCCAAATTTCACCACACTAAGGATACGTCCATCGTACGTCCAACATTGATTTCAGGTGTTATTTCAACAGGGTTCCCTGTCTGTCAGCACAGACAAGTGCACGCAATCGCCGCTGCACTCGCTCATTAAGTGAAGGCCATCGGCGACTGTGTTGATCATGGTGAGAGATGATGTCTGAAATTTGGTGTTCTCGACACACTTTTGACACTAAGAATTTCAAAATATGAAATCCCTAACGAATTTGACGTGGTATAGGGGTAGAGTCTTTGAATAGTAATCAGTACGTTCTCGAGCCTGGGTTCGAACCCCGCCACAGCTCAAAATTTGAATAAAAATCATCACCAATGGCGGCCGAAAACTCCCGGCATAAGAAGTTATTTTTGATTCAGCCAAAGTCCTTGTCAAAAAAGGTGAAGAGCGGATAGAGTTTCAGGGAACCATCTTGCCCATGGTGTAGGGAACTGCCCCTAAGGACGGAAGAGTCAGCAATGATCAACGGCATGGGGATGCAGAAGGCAATTAAAACCAGTCCATTAATGAAAACATGTATTCACAGAACATAATGACCTGTAACTGGAAAACAGCGTTGTGATAATCTCTCCACTGGCAAAAGATTCCGGACTCGTCCCCCATTCGGATCTGCGGGTGGGGACTGCCAAGGCGGAGGTAACCATAAGAAAAACATTCAATAACCAACGAAAGGATAGCGTTCTACCAGTCGGGGCGTTGAATGTCGTACGTTTGAACGTGGTAGGAAAGCTAGAAAATCTGAAAAGGGAATTGCTAAGGCTCGGTCTAGATCTACTGGGTGTCAATGAAGTGAAGTGGTAGGAATACAAGGATTCCTGGTCAGAAGAGTATAGTGTAATATTAATAACTGTAGAAAATGGTATAATGGGAATAGTATTCGTTTTGAATGAGGAAGCAAAGCAGAGAGTGAATTACTGTTGAGAGTATACTGGGGCACACATGTATGTGCAACCAGAATAAGACAAG
Source organism: Schistocerca nitens (assembly GCF_023898315.1). NCBI lineage: Eukaryota > Metazoa > Arthropoda > Insecta > Orthoptera > Acrididae > Schistocerca > Schistocerca nitens. The sequence continues at coordinate 352,689,969 of NC_064619.1, forward strand.
AATATTAATAAATGAAAATGAAACTAGTATACTATAGAGGATGAGTTTCTCTGATAGGCTCGATAATGCGGATCGCTGATTGTGCGCGACCGCAGAGCCAAAGATACTGTCCTGCCAGCGTTGGAGTAAGAGAGCGCTGGGCGCACAGTTGCAGGCAGCTGTCTGTGAGGGAAAGACGATGGAGTAGGCAGATTGTGGGGTGTGCTGTGTGAAGCCACCGAGAGTTAGATTAATGTAGGTATGTCAATACTGTTGAACATGGAAGCAGAAGTCTTCATGCAACCAAGGTAAACGTGTTAAATAAGTATGATTTCTGTTTTTGCTAGTGCGTTAGTATAGATGAGTTGACTGATAATTTGTAATTGTTGAGTAACCGCAGAACCTACGTAAAGGGTTTTGATTAAAAGAATAGTTAGATATTTCACTTTTGTAATGCTTTTAAGGTTTGTTAACAGAGCTATGTGTAATTTCGCGGTAGCCGAGCGGTTATAGGAGCTCTAGTTCGGAACAGCGCTGCTGCTACGGTCGCAGGTTCGAATCCTGCCTCGGGCATGGATGTGTGTGATGTCCTTAGGTTAGTTAGGTTTAAGTAGTTCTAAGTCTAGGGGACTGATGACCTCAGATGTTGAGTCTCATAGTGCTCAGAGCCATTTGAACCATTTTTAGCCTATGTGTAATTTGATGATTTGCATTTATGTTGGATTAATGAAGCTAGATAATACTTGCTGTTTAAGCCTCATTGTTTGTGAACCAATTGTGAGTAATATAACTTCAATTGTCAGATGTTTTTGAAGAGCCAGGCTTAACTCGCAATATACTTTTGCTAAAAAACTGAGTGTTAGTAATTCACTGTAATCGGTACCGCCTCCCAGTCCGGGTCGTATATTTTTCAAAGAAGTTGGATTTTCTTAAATGTTCTCCTTTATCAGTCAAATGAATTTCATGTGCATTTCAAGTATTACGGCCAGCATTGCACACTGCTGAGCCTGTAGTTAGCATATTCATATCTTTTATGAGAGACCAGAATATATCCCGTTACTCCGTTGCTGCTTTAGAGGTAAGACAATTTAATTTATTTGTTATGTGCACATGGACCATACTTACTAGTTTTGAACAGGGCCACATGATTCAGTGCCCAAGGGGCTGAATGACTAGTTCTTTATTGGTATTGGGAGTTGCATTGTCCAATCGATTCGCAAAGTTTTGCTAACAATAACACAGAGTAAGCACACCACTTGCAGTTACAACACGCCACACGACAATAAGAGTTTTGTATCCATTCCACAGTTCAGACTTCATTCAACGTATTCGTAAAGCTTTTATTATTTCACATTTTTAAAAGAACGTTACACTGTGAACAGTTCAGTGACGGGGTTGTTCTCATCAGAATCGACAGAAAACGAACACCGACACAGTAGTTCAGGCATACATGCCGACGTCGGAAGCAGAAGATGAAGTGATAGAGATAGTATATGAGGATACTGAACGGGTAATTCAATACGTAAAGGGAGATGAAAATATAATAGTGGAATGCAGACTAACTGATATCTGCAGTAAATATCAGTTAGTAACAGCGAATACTCTGTTCAAATCACAAGAGGAGGAGCCACACTTGGAAACGGCCGGGAGATACGGTCAAGCAGAGATTCCGAAATCAAATATTGGATTGTAAGTCGTACCCAGATCACGATATAGTAATGATGAAGAACAGAGTAAGTTTAAGAGACTAGGCAGGAAGAATCTGTTGCCGAAGACACGGGAAATGGGAGTATTAGGAAATGAAAAGACACGTTTCAAGTTCTTTGAGCCTATAGACACTGTGATGATGAACAACTCAGAAGGAAGTACTGGTGAAGAGAAAGGCTATTTCTAAAGTGGGCAATCTCAGAACGTGCAAATAAAACAGTAGGTACAAGGAAGACACCTGCGAAGAACTCATGGAAAACTTCAGTTCATCGACGGAAGAAGGAAGTACAAAAATGTTCAGGGAAATTGAGGAATACAGAAATGCTAGCCACTTAGGAATGAAAGAAATATTAAGTGCAGGGAAACTAAGGCAAAATGGTTGCAAGAAAATTTGAAGAAATCGAAAAAGAAACGATTGTCGGCAGGACGGATTCAGTTTACAAGAAAACCAAAACAACCTTCGGTGAAATTAAAAGGCAGAGCGGTGACATTAAAGAGTTCAACGGTTTTCCATTGTTAAATGCAAAGAGGGAGCGGATATGTGGAAAGAGTGCTTTAAATGTCTCTATGAGAGGAAACGTCTGATGACGTGATGCAAGAAGAAACAGGAGTCGATAGGGAAGATATAGTTGATTCAGTACTAGAATCAGAATTTGAAAGAGCTTTGGAAGACTTAAGATCCAGTAAGGCAGAAGGCATGGATAATGGGAAACACTTGTCTGATGACGTGATGGAAGAAGAAACAGGAGTCGATAGGGAAGATATAGTTGATTCAGTACTAGAATCAGAATTTGAAAGAGCTTTGGAAGACTTAAGATCCAGTAAGGCAGAAGGCATGGATAATGGGAAACACTTGTCTGATGACGTGATGGAAGAAGAAACAGGAGTCGATAGGGAAGATATAGTTGAGTCAGTATTAGAATCAGAATTTGAAAGAGCTTTGGAAGACTTAAGATCCAGTAAGGCAGAAGGCATAGATAATGTTCCATTGGAATTTCTAAAATCATTGGGGGAAGTGGTAACAAAACGACTATTCCCGTTGGTGTGTAGAGTGTATGAGACGGGTGATATGTCATCAGACATTCGGAAGAACATCATCCACAATTCCGAAGATAACAAAAGCCGACAAGTGCTAGAATTATCGCATAGTCAGTTTAACAGCTAATGCATCTAACTTGCTGACAAGAATAATAAACAAAAGAATGGAAAAGAAAATTGAGAGTGTGTTAGATGACGATCAGTTTGGATTTAGGAAAGGTAAAGACACCAGAGAGGCAAGTCTGACATTGCGATTGATAATGGAAGCAAGACTAAAGGAAAATCGACACATTTGTAGGATTTGTCGACCTGGAAAAAGCATTCGACATTATAAAATGCTGTAAGAAGTCCGAAATTCTGAAAACAATAGGGAAAGGCTGGTAATACACATTACACTACGTGATAAAAAGTATCCGGACACCCCCAAAAATATACGTTTTTCATATTAGGTGCATTGTGCTTACACCTACTGTCAGGTACTCCATATCAGCGACCTCAGTAATCACTAGACATCGTGAGAGAGCGGAAAAGGGCGCTCCGCGGAACTGACTCACGGACTTCGAACGTTGTCAGGTGATTGGGTGTCACTTGTGTCGCCGTCCGGAGTGGCCGTACGGTTCTAGGCGCTACAGTCTGTAGCCGAGCGACTGCTACGGTCGCAGGTGCGAATCCTGCCTCGGGCATGGATGTGTGTGGTGTCCTTAGGTTAGTTAGGTTTAATTAGTTCTAAGTTCTAGGCGACTGATGACCTCAGAAGTTAAGTCACATAGTGCTCACAGCCATTTGAATCATTTTTTTCACTTGTGTCATACGTCTGTAAGCGAGATTTCCACAACCGTAAACACACCTAGGTGCACTGTTTCCGGTGTAATAGTGAAGTGGAAACGTGAAGGGACACGTACAGCACAAAAGCGTACAGGCCGACCTCGTCTATTGACTGACGGAGACGGCTGACTCGTGAAGAGGATTGTAATGTGTAATAGGCAGACATCTATCCGGACCATCACACAGGAGCTCCAAACTGCATCAGGATCAACTGCAAGTACTTTGACAGTTAGGCGAGAGGTGAGAAAACTTGGATTTCATGGTCGAGAGGCTGCTCATAAGCGACACACCACGCCGGTAAATGCGAAATGACCCATCGCTTGCTGTAAGGAGCGTAATCATTGAACAGTGGAAAAACATTGTGTGGAGTGACGAATCACGGTACACAACGTGGTAATCCGACGACAGGGTGTGGGTATGGCGATAGCGCGGAGAACGTCATCTGCCAACGTGTGTAGTACCAACAGCAAAATTCGGAGGTGGTGGTTTTATGGCGTGGTCGTGTTTTTCATGGAGGGGGCTTGCACCCCTCGTTGTTTTGCGTAACACCATCATATTACAGACCTACATTGACGTTTTAAGCACCTCCTTGCTTCCCACTGTTGAAAATCAATTGGGGGCTGGCGATTGCATCTTTCAACACGATCGAGCACTGTTCATAATGCACTGTCTGTGGCTGAGTGGTTACACTACAATGACACCCCTGTAACGGACTGGCCTGCAAGGAGTCCTAACCTCAATCCTTTATAACACCTTCGGGATGTTTTGGAACGCCGACTTCGTGCCAGGCCTCACCAACCGACATCGATACCTCTCCTCAGTGCAGCACTCAGTGAAGAATGGGCTACCATGCCCCAAGAAACCTTCCAGGAGCTGATTAAACGTATGCTTCCGAGAGTGGAAGCTGTCTTCAAGGCTAAGGGTGGGCGAACACCATACTGAGGTCTATCATTACCGATAGAGGACGCCACGAACTTGTAAGTCATTTTCAGCCAGGTGGCCGGATACTTTTGATCACATAGTGTATGTGCAAGAACCAAGAAGGAACAATAAGAGTTGAAGTCCAAGAACGAAGTGCTCTCGTTGAAAACTGTGTAAGACAGCATGTAGTCCTTCGCCCCTACTGTTGAATCTATACGTCGAAGAAACATTGAGGGAAATTAAGAGAAGGTTAAAAAGAGAGATTAAAATCCAGGGTGAATGGATAGCAATGATAAGATTCCGTGATGTCACTGCTATCGTCAGTGAAAGTGAAGAGAAATGGCTAGATGTGTTGAATGGAATTAACATTCTAATTAATACAGAAAATGGATTGAGGGTAAATCGAAGAAAGACCGAAGTTGTGAGAAGTAGCAGAAATGAGAGCTGCGAGAAACTTCACATTGCAGTTGGGGATCAAAAAGTAGACAAAATCAAGGGATTCTGTTACCTAGGTAGAAAAAAAAATCCATGACGGACAAAGCAAGGAGGACATTAAAAACAGAATAGTACTGTCGAAAAAGGTGTTCTGGGCCGAAAGAAGTCTACTAGTATGAAACATAGGTCTGAACTTGAGGAAGAAATTTCTGAAAATGTATATCTGGAGGACAGTATTGTAGGGTAGTAAGACATGGACAAAGGAAAAACCAGAACAGAAGAGGATCGAAGCATTTGAGATGTGGTAAACGGTTACAGGTCTCAGAACAGGTTGGTTGTGCAGATCATCAAACAGGGATGCATAAAACACCTGTGCCGTTGTTTTAGTGGTGTATAATACAAAACTTACACTGCGCCTTTCTGGAAGAGAAACTTGTCAGTATATGAATAACTTTATATTATACAATATACAAACAAACTCATGTTTTTTGTGGGGACTACGATCTGTTTTGCTCTTTCTTAGGCCTGTCCACAGTTCATTGACCTATGTACTTTGTTTAAAAGTCTAAACTAATCGCACTGTTAATAATCGGTAGTATATCCTGCAGACGATGATTAGTGTATTTTCACTGTCAACTACTGGATCTTGTAGGACAAGATTTAAACGTGCCACCACATTTTTTCACTGTTGGTATTCTCGTTTAGCGCACCATCTCGACAATCAGGAGGAGCAATATAAACATTTTACTGTGCTTGAGACAGTGGTCGGAGTCCTTCCTGTACTTCATAGGGAACTCGCTCGTGAATGTTTGTGGTATCAGTTCTTCCAGACCAGGGCCAAACACAGCGTGCCAAACTTTACACGCACAGCATGTGTGGGGTGCGTGCAAACTTTGATCGGCTTTGTTCGGTCTTTCTCAGAAGTATCCGAAACAGTGTGGCATTTCATTTAGTACTGCGATGCGGCATTTTGCGGTTGGCACAACTCTCTGACTTCGGTAGAATCGTGGTGTCAGCCCTGTTTACACTTCATTATTTCGTTGTGGTATAAACAACATTCACTGGTCCAGTGGGTGTTTACACGAAATGAGGCTACTAGCAACCTATCGTCACAATCCTTAAAAATGAATGGGAATGACAGAAGAGACGGATGAGAATTCTCAATTCGCGTAAGCGACGGGTACTGCTTATTTGCTGTGTAACGACATTATAGTAGCGTGCAGAAAGAATTTTAACTTTTAGGTGACAATGAAAGGGCAAAAAAAAAAAAAAGAAAATACAACCATCGACCAACGGGGTTCATTGTTCCATGTATAAAGAAGCACTCAGTGCTAAATTTGCAGGCATAGAGCGCTTGAAGAAACTGGTGGTATGAATAGTAAAATTTCTGAAGTTACACCCATTATTCCGTTTCCAGTTGCTACATTTTGCAATGGAAATGAATGAAGAGTATGGAGACTTCATTTATTACTGAAAAATGCGTTGGATAAGTCAGGGGGCATGCCCGGAACGATTTTTCAATGTGGATCTCGCTATTGTTGACTCTATGAAGGGGAAAAGAGTGTAGGAACGAAAATTAGAACATCTTGGATGGATTGCAGACTTCGTATTTTAATTGGACTTTGACTGCACACTATCCACAGTAAGACACTGTAAGGCAACTTCTTTCTTATTTGATGGACATACATTTAAAAAAGTAGCTTTGTAGAAGAGACACATTTTGTGAAAGACAATCCAGTTCCCTTAGCTCACTGACTTTAAAGAAAGAGCTTGGTTTGAAGAATTCCTTGTGGTCTTACTAGAATCACAACGATGGTTTTATAAAGGTTTTGAGGCCATATCAATCTTATATCTGTTTTCGAGCTGTTCTCGAGACCATTAGCCATTTCAATTGAAAGCGCCCCTGTGCGTATGCAGATGTAACTGGTTGACGTGCAAGGTAACTCCAGTTTCTATTAGAAATATTTTTACTTTAAAATTGTTCAGGTCGTCTACATTGCTTTTCTCAGGTAGATTTTCCAAGTCTCCATAACGTGGTTGCAAAAGTGCTACAATATTTCGACCGAAATATTTGTGTAAAAGATCTTGTTTCGATTATGAAACTAATTGAGTCACAATTACGTGGCAACTTGAGTGCGGGGCTCTGAAATTGCTTGCGTCTGTCCGTATGCCGACAGTTTGTATCAGATAAAAATTGTATTATGCTTTCAGTGTTCCAACAACTATTAATTAATACGAAAAACTTGTTTTTCTTGTGATCTACGTATGTTGCTGAGAAATGTGAAATATCAAACCAAGTAATATGCAGTACGACTGTACTGCTATTTAAATGCGGCGCGCTCGCTGTTTTTCCCTCTTCCCACACTTCTGCCCAGAGAGCGTGGTGTGGCAGTGGGGGAAATGTAAAGCAAGGCAGTGCGCTTACAGGTCAAAGACAAACTAAAACGGTCACAGAAATGACTAGAAGTGAGAATCTGTTTTGATTACATAACATGTACATACTGTAAAGAGTGGTTCAAATGGCTCTGAGCACTATGGGACTTAACATCTGTTGTCATCAGTCCCCTAGAACTTGGAACTACTTAAACCTAACTAACCTAAGGACGTCACACACATCCATGCCCGAGGCAGGATTCGAACCTGTGACCGTAGCGGTCGCGCGGTCCCAGACTGAAGCGCCTAGAACCGCAAGGCCACACCGGCCGGCTATGTAAAGAGTGAAGTTGTAATCTATGCAATATATTTCATTTCCATTTGGGGACAAATGGAAATTGTCCAAACCCAAGTGAAACGCAAGACAAATGCTATGATGGACATTATCAAGAGGTGACAGTGCTTTCATTCAGTAAGGTGAACGTCTAAACCAGGAGTGGTCAAGATTTTTTCCCAGCATACATTATAGTTCACATTAAAGTTTTGTTTTATGGCTTACCAGTACTATTAGCAGTCATTTGACTGCTAAGAGACACATATGGCTTATGGTTCTCGTTAGGCTTGAGTTGCCATTAAGATTCTACAGATAGTATCTTACATAATATATGCTAACATAAAATAATTACTTTTCATTATTTACATACTGGTATTCATTTCTGAAGTTTAGGAACTTTGTCTAGGTACTGCAAACATGAATAAATATAGTACAAGATAAATACTTCTATATCTATGTGATAACTGTACAACATGTATAAAAAACTGATTATTATTATTTTTCTGTGTACTTTTGTGACTTCATCTTTGGTTTGATCACAGGCAGGGAAATTGGTATGACAGTATGTTACATGAGGTGTTATCTCTATGCGGTACTTACAGGGTGTTTCAAAAATGACCGGTATATTTGAAACGGCAATAAAAACTAAACGAGCAGCGATAGAAATACACCGTTTGTTGCAATATGCTTGGGACAACAGTACATTTTCAGGCAGACAAACTTTCGAAATTACAGTAGTTACAATTTTCAACAACAGATGGCGCTGCAAGTGATGTGAAAGATGTAGAAGACAACGCAGTCTGTGGGTGCGCTATTCTGTACATCGTCTTTCTGCTGTAAGCGTGTGCTGTTAACAACGTGCAAGTGTGCTGTAGACAACATGGTTTATTCCTTAGAACAGAGGATTTTTCTGGTGTTGGAATTCCACCGCCTAGAACACAGTGTTGTTGCAACAAGACGAAGTTTTCAACGGAGGTTTAATGTAACCAAAGTACCGAAAAGCGATACAATAAAGGATCTGTTTGAAAAATTTCAACGGACTGGGAACGTGACGGATGAACGTGCTGGAAAGGTAGGGCGACCGCGTACGGCAACCACAGAGGGCAACGCGCAGCTAGTGCAGCAGGTGATCCAACAGCGGCCTCGGGTTTCCGTTCGCCGTGTTGCAGCTGCGGTCCAAATGACGCCAACGTCCACGAATCGTCTCATGCGCCAGAGTTTACACCTCTATCCATACAAAATTCAAACGCGGCAACCCCTCAGCGCCGCTACCATTGCTGCACGAGAGACATTCGCTAACGATATAGTGCACAGGATTGATGACAGCGATATGCATGTGGGCAGCATTTGGTTTACTGACGAAGCTTATTTTTACCTGGACGGCTTCGTCAATAAACAGAACTGGCGCATATGTGGAACCGAAAAGCCCCATGTTGCAGTCCCATCGTCCTTGCATCCTCAAAAAGTACTGGTCTGGGCCGCCATTTCTTCCAAAGGAATCATTGGCCCATTTTTCAGATCCGAAACGATTACTGCATCACGCTATCTGGACATTCTTCGTGAATTTGTGGCGGTACAAACTGCCTTAGACGACACTGCGAACACCTCGTGGTTTATGCAAGATGGTGCCCGGCCACATCGCACGGCCGACGTCTTTAATTTCCTGAATGAATATTTCGATGATCGTGTGATTGCTTTGGGCTATCCGAAACATACAGGAGGCGGCGTGGATTGGCCTCCCTATTCGCCAGACATGAACCCCTGTGACTTCTTTCTGTGGGGACACTTGAAAGACCAGGTGTACCGCCAGAATCCAGAAACAATTGAACAGCTGAAGCAGTACATCTCATCTGCATGTGAAGCCATTCCGCCAGACACGTTGTCAAAGGTTTCGGGTAATTTCATTCAGAGACTACGCCATATTATTGCTACGCATGGTGGATATGTGGAAAATATCGTACTATAGAGTTTCCCAGACCGCAGCGCCATCTGTTGTTGAAAATTGTAACTACTGTAATTTCGATAGTTTGTCTGCCTGAAAATGTACTGTTGTCCCAAGCATATTGCAACAAACGGTGTATTTCTATCGCTGCTCGTTTAGTTTTTATTGCGGTTTCAAATATACCGGTCATTTTTGAAACACCCTGTATAACCTTTAATAATGCCATGCTGTTCAGCAATTATACTTGTGTATCTTGTTAACATACGAACTAGTTCTGCTTGCTGCGACAGATTTAGACTTCGGGTTTCAGAACACTTCTCATTAATATGAACTTTGTTTAATGGATGTCACTACAATTAGTTCTTGATCTGTATCTTTTGGATGAGACGAATGGCTGCTTTTTTTAGGGTTTAGTCCCATTAGCTTTGACCTTGAATTTCTGACAGAATTTGCCATGCTTGGCTTTTTTTCTTATCAAGTCCAATACAGTGTCCTTATAATTAGTATAGACGAAGCACGTGTCACTCGAGAGGTCGATCTTTTTCCCTCCTCACTCATAAAAACTCAATCAATAGAGTGCAACGTATAGTTAAATTTTTTATTAAAAGGGACGTGCAATTCACGCTTCCATTTACCATATTTATAATAACTTGTGCTTGTATCCGAACACTTTGCGACATTTTTATTCGACAATTTCCTTTCCTGTGGGCCTGCAGCTTTCATGAAGTCGAAGAAGAGCATATTTTGTTTTCTTGCAACTTGAGCACACGAATGTTAGTGGCACTAATTGTCATTTTGTTGTTCTAACACCAGGGGTGTGATATGATGCAAGCATAGATGAGGAAAACTCACAACCAAAAATGAAACACGTTTGATTTGAGGCTTGAACCTCCTGTCAGAGCCAAACGCACGACCCTTCTTCAAATAGGTAGTGTTCCACGATAGTATGCCTCACGCTAGCATTTCACACGCACTGGGAACACAACATCACTTCATCACATATGTCGGAATCAGTACATAGTTCCTCTCTAATCCCTATACCTTCGTTGCATGGCAACAAGTTAAAGGTTCATATTCTGTTACTCTCTCTTCGTCCCGTGACCAACAGTCATGAGTTAATTGGGTTTGAGTTTAATTTGCCAAACCAGCTGTCCTCAGCTACTTGGATTACTCTTACTGCTAGATTCTGTTTATGCCAGATTGACGCAGTCATGCCAGTTGGCATATGATGATTGCCTTGGTTGAAAATTTCATCTCGGTGTAGGAGGGGGGGGGGGGGCTGTATTAGGATTCCATCTACTATGATGGTTGTGGTCCCACGTATTCTTATGATTATGTGAATTATTTGGTTGGTGATCAGGAGTGTACCCCCACTACGCTGGCACCTTCTTATTCCAAAGTGCGGAGAACTGTGGCCATCTAGTATACACTTAGTTGTCATATTTTATACTGGCTGTGGCACACAGTTAATGTGCTGCTGATTGTTTCAATTATGCCATGTGTAATGTCATTCCCATTACCTGTCTTCGAGTCCTCTCGCATCAGGTCACTTTGTTCTTATATTAATATGAAATATTCCTTAATAGTTTGTGGGACATATGTGAGTAACTGTCTATTACCATACGGTAATTTGGCTTCTAAACTTCTTTGTTCATCACCATATGAAACTAGCTCGTCCAAATATAGAGTTTTGTTCAAGTAACTCTCAAACTATTTCCGCAAAGTACCCTCCCTGCTATTATTTGCCTCAGAGTTTAATAATTCATTTCTCAGTCATCCTTGCACACACATTGACCAGTATTTTGCCAAGAGTGTTCTTTCAAATCGCTCGCGCGTTTGATAAAATTCGACGGTTTACGTCGCCCATAATGACGGATCTCCTTGAATGTAAGCTGTCGTGAATTATGTTTTCTCTTCGTCGGTCCATGTTTTGGGTAATGAACAGGGTGTGCCGATATTTTATGAGGCGAACAATAGTGTAATTGCCTGTATTTGAAACAAATTTCTTCTAGCAAGATCGACGATAAAGTCGGAGCAGTTGTTGTCCTGTACGCTACATGATGGTGACAAGGCAAGCTGCAGTGCTCCATCTCGTCTGTGTTTATTTGTTCAAACTGATTATTGACATTGTATGTGTCACTTTCCCTAGGACTACGGGGTGGTGTATCATGCACTACATCTGGTACCGCAGATAATTCCTTTCCTACTGCATTAATCTTGGTAATTATTTCGTTATGGAATTTGGGGATACCTTTACTAAGTGTTTCTTTTCTTTAATCTGATTTAATTTCCTTTGGATTACTTGCCCTACATCTCCTCCCTGTGATAAAGGTTCAGTACCTGCTTGTTGTAGCACTACCTTCAGTTCAGAGTCCAGCTTTTCGTTCATTTAATTATCCTTTTCATCAATCCACCTCGAAAAATCATATCCAAATTGGTGACTCTGAATTTCTAAACATTCTTTTATTTTCCTTTCCTGTTCAGCAGAAAAACTGTTAACGTGTTCTGATAGCAGCTGTACAGTGCATTTTAAAGTAGTCTGTTAGTACTGCATAGAACAAACGGCATTGGTTAACTTTTTAGTCACATCCAGAATGGGTGTTACAAAAAGGTACGGCCAGACTTTCAGGAAACATTCCTCACACACAAATAAAGAAAAGATGTTAAGTGGACATGTGTCCGGAAAAGCTTAATTTCTATGTTAGAGCTCATTTTAGTTTCGTCAGTGTGTTCTTCCACCTACGCTCAATGGAGCACGTTATCATGATTTCATACGGGATACTCTACCTGTGCTGCTAGAACATGTGCCTTTACAAGTACGATACAACATGTGGTTCATGCACGATGGAGCTCCTGCACATTTCAGTCGAAGTGTTCGTACGCTTCTCAACAACAGATTCGGTGACCGATGGATTGGTAGAGGCGGACCAATTCCATGGCCTCCACGCTCTCCTGACCTCAACCCTCTTGACTTTCATTTATGGGGGCATTTGAAAGCTCTTGTCTACGCAACCCCGGTACCCAATGCAGAGACACTTCGTGCTCGTATTGTGGACGGCTGTGATACAATACGCCATTCTCCAGGGCTGCATCAGGGATTCCATCCGACGGAGGATGGATGCATGTATCCTCGCTAACGGAGGACATTTTGAACATTTTCTGTAACAAAGTGTTTGAAGTCACGCTGGTACGTCCTGTTGCTGTGTGTTTCCATTTCATGATTAATGTGATTTGAAGAGAAGTAATAAAATGAGCTCTAACATGGAAAGTAAGCGTTTCCGGACACATGTCCACATAACATTTTTTCTTTCTTTGTGTGTGAGGAATGTTTCCTAAGAGTTTGGTCGTACCTTTTTGTAACACCCTGTATTCTGATGCATCCTGCCTGGACGGAAGCTTGTTCAGTTTGAATGTAAATTCGCCTTGGTTTGACTTAAATCAGTCCGGAGCAGATATAACTTCATCTTGGTTTGAGAATATTCGTCGCTGTTTTCCCAATAAATTATGGAAATAGGGCTTCGTCATTGCCTCTAGTGCTGGTACAATTACGGAGACGGATTCTCATCAATTCACAAGCTGAAGTTTCCTGATCAAGTATCACCTGATCAGTGAATTTTCTGCCATTGGCTGGTGACTCATGACCACTATGTCCGATATGTTCTATGAGTGCCACTTTTCCTGTATTTACTATGCCCTGTTTGGTGGCAATTGACCTATTACTTTCCACTCCAGCGAGGTTCGTAAACTCTCTTACTCAGAATTTTTAACAGGAAACGAGCTATGCATCTCCATGTTGCTCATGCAGCAGATGAAGCCAGTCTTCTTCTAGTTATCAGCTCGCTAGCTAACGTAATTACTAATCACAATTTTCATGTAAAAATGTTTGAAAATTACTACCGACTATGAATCACCTATTATGCTGACACGAAATTATAGCACACGAAGATAAGTACCTAAACCATGATTTTCTTACCTTCAGTACTGTAAAAGAGTTTCATATGCAAATCCTTGAAAAATAATTTTATTAAGATTTTCATTTTTTCTTCCTTTGTGGTATTTTATTGTTATATTATTCATTATTTCAATTTTACAGCTCCAAAATAACTCGTCTCAGTAGGTTGCATAGAACATGAACTTATATTCATGTGACATGAAAACTGTTGTACATACAAATAAGTCAACAGTTTCCCTAAACCGAGACCTTGCACCTGGGTCGACAGCTGAAGCGTTCCTTTCATGAAGTTAGCTTTTAACATATTTACGAAATTTAAATTAACTATCGAAAGGAAATACTTCATTCTATGTAACTAACTTTTTTTGATGAACAGAATGGTGCAATCATTTAAATATATGGTTTTACTTCTAATATCTGCTGTTAAGTTAATCCCCAGTATTAAATTTTGTGAGTTCCAGGTAGTACCGTCCAAAGTGCAGTCACGATCGGAAGTGCGCATGACACTTAACCACATAAGAAACCAATATTACCGCACACACGTAAAAGTACTTACCAAGGTGTTTATCGGATATTGCAGAAAACGCATGTTCAATTTAAGCAACAGAACATTTATCGATAAAGTGCTGAAGGTGCCTGACTATTGCATCATCAAACGTGCGATCTCTAATAGCCAAATATTGTCTTTTCATTTTCCATTCAGGAAAGGAATGCTATTATGATCAAGACTGAAATGAAATTTGTTTTACCTCAGACAATGATTATTATTTCAAATAATAATACTAATATACATAACACTTATATATTCTGTTCAGAATCCATGAAAAGAAGAACGAAAAGTACAAAAGAGTCTTGGGTGTAGACTAATGTCACAGATAAAATTTTTTACATGTAAGCTGATTTCTGTCGCACTGCTGTATCATTTGCGTGGTGTTAATGGTAACAAATAATAATATGTATACTCTGTGAATCAGCTAAAACTTGCACCGCAAATATTGTGAAACAGGAAAGTGCTATTAATGTGTGGTTTTCACAAAATCGATTGTTAGTCATGTGCTCGTATTGTTAGCCAATAAACTCATTGCAATAATACTCAGGAAGTGTATTTTCTGGCAAAAAATACACTTATTAATGGAACAATGTTTATTGACACTAGCAAATTAAAAATAGGGGAAATTATAACGTTTATTGTGGGAGTTTACTGCCAGTTGTTTACGAGACAGCATATTGTGCTGTTTCCACACCAACAATTCTTTGTGCCATTAACCTGCATAGTTGCTAGGTACGATGTTGTTGCGTTTGCTTAGAGTGAATTTGTGTGTTTCTTGAGTGGAATCGCACAAGGAAGTGGCATGAGTCACGAAAGTGTCCAACGTATTATTCATTGATAAAGGTTCCGTCCCTATCACATATCTCTCCATCAAGAGCTGCATGGAAACATGAGAGTGGTGTTAACTTCTCTACATGGGCATTAGGACAGGATACTCCAGAAGTATCTTATTTGCTAATGAAGCCACATTTACCAATCATGGCCAGGTAAACCTCCGAAACATGCACTATTGGTCCGTTGACAATCCCCTTTGGCTTCGCCAGGTGGAACGTCAGCGTCCATGGAGTGTAAACGTGTAGTGTTGGATGGTGAACGATCAGCTCACAGGCCCGTTTTTCAAAGACAGAACATTAAACGCGCATATGTTTCGCAGCCTACTAACAAACCATTTTCCACGGATGCTAGAAGTCGTTCCTGTTCAGATTAGGAGGAACCTGTGGTACCAACATGATGACTATCCAGCCCATAGTGCACGAGGTACTACAGCATGTCTTCACGAATTGTTTCAAGACCGTTGGATTGGATACAGAGGACCTGTACCTAGGTAAGCCCATTCCTGGGATTTGACAGCTGTAGACTTTCTCTGTGGGGAGAGCTGAGAGACTTATTAACTACACGCGATGATATGCAGCCGGCTTGGACATCTTCAGTGCCATACTAGCATGTGTACAGCAATAGTTTCATACCAGGCTCGAAGCAAGTATTGCCGCAGTTGGTGGTTATTATGAACACAACTTGTTCAGAATGACCACCAGCAGCGGCGGTCATTTGTCTCATTATTGCTCAGAATCGAAATAACTACTGTATGCACTGATGTTGTTTTTTTATTGTGTGCTACCACAGATTATTGTACATTTGCCAGTGTGGGAACTTTTCAAAATACGATATCTTGTTAACGACTCGTTCTAGAATCCTGCAACAAACACCACTGACATTTAATCTAAGTTTAGTTTGTTAATGTCAATAGGCATTGTTTCATTTGTAAAAAGTGTCTATTTGCACAAAAAAAATTTTTCTAAGTATTTTCAGAATCTGTTGATCAGCTAGAAATACGAGCAACTGATAACGAATCCATTCTGTGACAACCGCAAATCAACAGCACTTTCTACTTCCGCAATATTTGCGGTGCAAATTTTAACTGATTCACCCTGTATAGCATTTCGTGATGATGCAGAGTCGTTCCCAATTAGCATGTTACGAATTTACATTCTTGTTTGATGTAATAGGGATTACACAAAATAACGCTGTTCGCAATCTTCTGAAATCAGCAATACTTCCCCTGCTTCAGACTTTACAAACTTCCCTAAAGTCTCCCCCACTCCTCATTAATTGGTAAGGGTGAATGGTGAAACACTTTCCATTGTGTGTATTGCTAGCCAGAAATCTAATCAACCAATGAAGGTGTGCGAGCAGTTTCATCAGGATATGGCAACCAAACAAACTTCTTATTCATTTACATCTTCGTGGGAAACATGTGAAATTTCAGTTGGACACAGGTGCCTCCATCACATTTCTAAATCATCACACATATGAACTGTTAGGCTCCCTATGCCTGTCTAAAACTAGCACGTAACTGATGGCTTATAACAGACAAGACATTCTCATTCTTGGAAAGTGCTCTTTGCCTGCCATGTGTTGCTAGCATACGTGAACAGTGACTTTTACAGTGCTACAATCACACGATTGTGAGATCTTATTTGGTCTTGATTCATTTGATTTGTTGGACTTTAACATTCAGGAAATGTGTTGTCAGTGTCTCCATTTCCCATGCAAAAGACGGTGTAGCTAGCTTGCTAAAAGAATTCCTGGAACTCTTTTCTGAAGGTTTAGGCAAGGATAACAATTTTGTTGCACATATTACTCTGAAAGACAATGCCAAGCAAAAATTTTGCCAAGCCAGAACTGTTTCCATTGCATTACGGTACAGAGTCACGCCAGAACTTAAGGAATTGCGAGATAGCGGAACTATTGCGCCCGTACAAGCTAATCAGTGGGCAAGTCCACTGGTTTTGCTCCCCAAACCTTCAGGTCACATTCGCCTCTGTGTTGACTTTAAGTCTACAGTCAACCCACAAACTGTGGTTGATACTTATCCATTGCCACGCCCAGAGGATCTCAAGGACAGATTAGGCGCTGGACGCTATTTTTCAAAAATTTATTTGCGCGACGTGTATATCCCAATACCGCTCGATGAAGAATCTCAAAAAGTGTGTGTAGTGAACACTCATTTGAGCTTGTTTAAATTTTTGCGTTTGCCTTTTGGCTGTGCTTCCGCACCTGGCATTTTCCAACGGTATTTGGAACAGTTGACTACACAACTGCCAAACTGTTCAAACTGTTTGGACGATATTGTCGTAGCAGCCCTACACCTGAAAAACATATTGCAAATTTGCGTGCTTTGTTTCGTATGTTACCTGATGCAGGACTAAAGAGTAGACTGGACAAGTGTGACTTTTTGAAATCTGAGTTGCAGTATCTTGGTCATGTCATAAACAGTCAAGATGTACATCCTCTTCAGTCGCATTTGTTAGCCATACGATATTTGCAAGTTTCTGGCAGTGTCACGGAATTGCAGTCAGTCTTAGGGATATGAACGATTATATTCAGTTCATACCGAATGCTGCACAAATCGCAGCTCCATTGCATAGCTTACGTCGCAAGACTGTCCACTTTGTTTGGATAAATGAGTGCCAAGTAGTTTTGAAAAACTTAAAGATGCATTGCTCAGTGAGCAATGATACTGAATTACTTCAATCTTTTCCACTGAACTACAGGAAAATTGCACAGGCCATGGAAGCTGATTCAGATTTGAACATTTTGCTAACATACATTTGCACATCTTGGCCTCGTTCCAGACTAAAGCGCCTAGAACCGCTCGGCCATAGCGGCCGGCTGTGTATCGACCGACGGCTCAACATCGTAATGCGGACGCACTTTCACGTCTTCCGATTGGCCGTGATACAGACTCTGACGCTTCTCCTGCATCTTGTTGTCACATCGATGCTCACGATACTGAATTACTTCAATCTTTTCCGCTGGACTTCAGGAAAATTGCACAGGCCATGGAAGCTGATTCAGATTTGAACATTTTGCTAACATACATTTGCATATCTTGGCCTCGTTCCTTGCGTAGCATAAAGAACTCTGTAGTGGGCCGATACTTTGCCCGTCGGCATAGCCTTCAAAATGACAATGGTCAGTGACGTGTGTTGATCGCTAAAACTTTGCAAAAGGAAGTGTTGCATTTCCTTAAAAAGTGACACTCAGGGATTGTTCGTACGAAACAGTTAGTGCTTTAGCACTGTACTTGGCAGGGTATGGACACCCAAATAGAACAGATGACGTCACAGTGTCATAAATATGCGGAAAATCAGTCTGCTCTGCCACAAGAAGACCTCTGCATGGCCAAAGTCGCAATCACCATGGCAATGCGTGCACATAGACTTTGCGGGGCTTTTTTGGAACACTCGTTGGTTGATTGTGGTTGGCTCGTATAGCAAATTTTCTTTTGCTGTGCCGATGAACTCGACAACGTCACGTAGCACAATTCATGTGTTGTCCTCTGTTTTTTGCCTCGAAGGTTTACCTGAGGTCATAGTGTCAGACAACGGCTCTCTGTTCACGTCAAATGAGTTTGAAACATTCTGTAAACGCAACGGCATACAGCATCAAATTAGTGCACAGTCAAGCGGCAAAGCGAAACGTTTTGTAAGAACCTTCAAGCGGCAGGTGACCAAACCTCGCTCCACATACACCAGGGATCAAGCAATGCAACTGTTTCTCGCCTCCTATCGTTACATATACGAGATGAACTATCGCCGGCGGAATTGCTTCACGGCCGCCGCCATCGGACACTGCTGCACCTGCTCCACCCTCCTCAGCATACGGCGCCGAAGGAATGCCGCAAGTATCGCTTCGCGCTGCATGATATTGTCTTTTACTGGGTTTTTAGCGGAGCAGACAGAGGGTGCGTGGCGAGATCGTCCGTCGACTTGGCGCTTGCATGTATCTTATTCCAGGTCCAGATGGCTTGCAGCGGCGCCATCAAAATCAACTTCGCCTCTGTCATGTGCACGATAATCTTTCAGTGTCTCTTCCTCCAGATTCGCGTATCCAGAGGACAGCGCGACCACAGCAGCCGCTAGAGGGTGTCATCACGACACCGCGGGACGACCCCACGAAGACAGAGCCTTCGCCTCCTCCACCTCCTCTCGATCTACCGACGGAGCTGGACCCGCCTACGCCGTAGCAGGCGTTGCCTTCATCTGGTTCATGGCATCAGGAGGTGTCTGCATGCCCTTGCGATCGTTTTCTGGGGGACGTTTCGCGCGAGAGATGGCCGGATTGTGGGGTACAACCGGAAGCTTGACGACCCTGCAGCCACAGCTTCCTGTCCAGTGATGCGCCCACACTCCTGCCCCCCCCCCTGCCGTTGTCGCACTCCCTATACGATGTCGGTCCGTCGCTATGGGGATGGGGTGGGGTGGGGGAGGGGGGAGGAATCTTCCGGGGTAACGATAAGCGCCGGCATGATGATCAAGAATGTAATCATATAGAAGGCTGTGAGACGACGTCAGCCAGTAGTACGCTGACCAGGACCGCACCATGACAGGAGCGGCCTCTATCCGAAGATAATATAAGGGCCGCTCCTGCCAGCCTCGGCCGGACAGTAGAAGACTCTCACTAGCAGACGCACAAGCAGACCCGGATTAGAAACCACGCACTAGAAGAGAGGCACTAGAAGGGCCGTGATTAGTGACCCATATGAACACGTGTGTATTACTTGTATGGTCATTGTATATTCAGCGAAGTACATTGATTATTTGCGTGTCGCCAATTGGTTCAAAATGGCTATAAACACTAAGGGACTTAACAGCTGAGGTCCTCAGTCCCCTATACTTAGAACTACTTAAACTAACTAACCTAAGGACATCACACACATCCATGCCCGAGGCAGGATTCGAACCTGCGACCGTAGCAGCTGCGTGGTTCCAGACTGAAGAGCCTAGAACCGCTCGGCCACCGCTACCGGCGCTGTGTCGCCAATTGCTTGCGATCCAAAGTTAGATATTGTCGATCTACTTTATTGTAATAAAAACGATTAATGTGATTTCCTTGAATTGTTATATAGCTATCCGAGAAAGCAGCGTCCTTTAGGCACCCTATAAGAGACGAGTGGGTAGGACACCACATGGTCGGTCTTAGACTCTGCTGCTGCTGTGTTGTCGTACAACGATGGATTCTGCTGGCATAGCTCTGCAGCTGCAGTAACATCTTGCAACATTTAATGTTAATTCCAGCGTCAATCGATGACTGCTAATAACTACAACCTCTTATCTAACAAAAAGCACTCAGCTCTGAGTCGGTTGTAATTGCCGAGTCCATACTCCCCTCCTGATAATTAGACAATGTACAACTATCTCTACCCCTGGGATGTAGCAACGTCAGAACGGAGAACTGTAGTCATTCCCACTCCTTCGTTTTGAAAGGTCTGTCGTCCAGCAAACACATAAAGAAATACATATTTATCTAAATAATATGTATCAAACACAAAAAAGCAATACTGTGACAACCACATTCTGCTACCCAAACACATCAACTACCTGACACTAACGAAGAATCACTTCAATTACTATAGTTCAACTGAACCCTGACTTATACACATAACCATGTGTGACACTAAATAAACTATCCTCATGTGCAGGTCACGTGAGGTTCTTGTTCTCACCTTTATTCCTACTACCCCTCATTTTACTCTTTGTGGAAGGCCATCGTTCTCCAACGCATGCAACATTAACTATCGTTGTATGAGTCGTTAATTGAAGATTGCCGTTAGGCGGTGACATTTCAACTGCCTGATACGGTCCGCCGTACCTGATAACAATTTTTTTTGAGCTCGATAACGTTACCCATTGTCGTAAGCTATACTGTGATAATTTTACCATATGATTCCCTACCAGATATTGACGTCCAGGGGCTGCAATATTTGCTCCTGCGCACTCGTTCATACCTCTCTCAATGTTTGGGCAAATTGGTTAACAGCCTCTGTACTGCGTTTTAGGCTGATCTTGTCAAATGGTGAAGGCTCATTCCTTCTATAAACCACCTGATACAGATATATCGGTACTAATATGGACCTTCGAATTATAAGCGGCCATAAAATAAATATGTGTCCCAGTCTTTATGGTGTGGGCTTAAATATTGACACAGAATCCTACCAATGATATGACGCACAAGTTTTTCCCTACCAATGATACGATGCACAAGTTTCGTCCTAGCGTTAGTTTGTGGATGCAGTGGACTAGTTCTTAATTTCCAAACCTGTAGGAAATGAGATAGCAGCTTTATCAAATCGGAACTAAATTTTGTCCCTTAGTCCATGATTATAGTTCCCAACACACCAAATTTAAGCAACCAGTTTTTAACCAATGCTTGCATCACTACTGCTGCTTGCTGACTGGGAATGGCTATCATTTCCATGTACCGATAAAAGTGACCAGTAAAATAACACCCAACAGTATCCTGCAGGAGTCCGGTTATTGGTCCCTAGATATCCATCTAAATTATTTGAAAATGTGTAGTTCCCTCTGGCAACATTTACAGTGGTACTAGCTAAGAGTTCATATCTGCTCATTGCACATCTTGTACATAATTTCTTATATACGGCTTCACAACTTCCTTCTCGTCTCTACAGGTAGCCTTCTGCCACTCTCTTACACGTTGCTCTAAGTCCTCCTTGCCTAGACGGTATGTCATCGGTTACCTCGTTCTTCTTCCTTCCACTTAGCTTACGCTGCCATTTGAACCCCCAAACATGCTGCCTTACATAAAAGGTTTAACAGGATGTCACATATAACAAACTACAGGTGTTGCATACAGCTTGTAGTCAGCATCAACATGTTGCACCACTTGCCAATGTGCAAAACTGTGACCCAGTACCTGTATTAGCGCCATCTCTGCTCAAACTATCCATATTCCTGTGTTTTTTACCTCGTTTGTGTACTACTTCATATTCCAACTCGCTCAGTCTTAGCGTCAATATAGTGAGCCTAGTAGCAGGAGAATGAGGTCCTAACAACCATTTAAAAGCTGCGTGGTCAATTACCACCTCAGATATGTTCCTTTATGAATAACATATTCAACTGTCAAGCATATCCTACTGGATGTTCTTTACGATTTACCGCCTAATTCGCAACACACGCGAACACCTGATGGGAAGTATCACATGGAAGCAAAAAACGAAAATCTGCAAAAACTAACATGGACTCCTTTTCAGTATTTTCTTCAATTCCTCGAATGGATCCTAGCATCTACTCGCCCACTCGAACTTTACACCTTCACTTAATGTCTACATAACAGGTCGTATCAATTCAGCAATTTTTTTGTAATAATTTGGTAAACCCAAAAATGATTGTAATTTTTTTCCATTCCTATGAATTGGAAATTCTTTCACTACCCAAATCATTATTGGGTCGACTCTGCTTCTGGTACCAGCCGCCAGCCAACAACTTCTGACATCAAACTACAGCAGGTCTAGGGTGAGAAACCAACACAGCACAGGGGTTGATGTGCAGTGCGGATGGAGATGGTGGTGCTGACTGCAGGCGCCTGGGAAACTACAGCTGAAAGATAAAACTCTTTTATACACATTGCGCTGCAACATTTGTAGCGCAGTGACGCTGTGGTCATGTGCACTCAGGTGTTTGATGTGAAGGCCTCACCGGCCGCTATGGAACACAGCAGCCAATGGCATGTCTGGCTGTGATGTCTGTAACGAACGTTTTTGGCACTTGTTTTGCCCAGTCAGCGATGTGTATCCCATTTTGTACACTGTGACAGCATGCAACAAGTGCCAGTGGCGCGTATGTCTACCAGAATTCCCTCGGAGACGTCAGGATCTGGAAGAAGAGCTCGCCCTTGCAGAGGACAACGGCATGTGATGGAACCCTTGCCCAAGTGGCTGAGCATGGAAACCCATACCGCCCTGTCTACACACCACTGCCCTCCAAGGCATAAATTTGGCTGCTGCTGTGGAGAGGCTAGGAGAAGCTTATCTGTCGGACAACACCAAGTACACTTGTGGCGGACGTAGCACTCGCAGCTTATCTCGTCAGAGGTGATGGCCATGTTCGGAGACAGCCGCTAGTTGACTCATAATGTGGTGACTGACATACACCTCGCGTCATAGTGATTGCTGCCAGGTTGCACATATCTCTGCTAATATCAAGAAGTATTTATACTGGTTAATGACATGTTTGTTATTCCGATGCGTCGCTTCCAACCATTTGCAAATCAATACCCTCGTGGGCCAACAACACAGGAATTCCCTATCCCACCCCGCTGTTGCACTACACTTCTACTACTTCACCAGGATTACTATGGTAGCTTTGCACGCCTTGTGGTAATTAAGCAGGACAGTTGATGCAGTCGGCATATCATTGCCTCAGAGCCTATCATCTACCGATGGTTCTTCAACACAGCCACAGTGGAGCTGCTATTTTCATAGTAGTTCCTAAAATTTAGAGGCGCGACTACAAAGAAATAATGCCACTAATACGCATTCCTGACAAAAAAGCTAACTTTGAGTCATATAAGTTCTGGCGTCTGCTTGGAAGCGAATATTGCTATGAATAGTTGTGCTGCATACCGCAAGAAAGTGTTGGAAATAGCTCAAATATCTCTCGTCTGAGTGCCTTGCTAGAAAGTTGAACGGTTGTGCTTTCTGCAGCTGACTTGGGGCTGCATATTGCTTCAAACATCATCGATTTCCAATAGTCGGAGGTGTAGCTTTAGTGCTTTAGTGCTTCATTCCGACAACTGAAAAGAGATTCATATCAGTAAGATCGGTTTGGGCAGACTCAGTGCTGAGGTTGATGGATACTCTCACGAATTGTTGGTGGTCACAAACTGTACGTAATAGCTGTTGTACATTTAAAAGTTGAGCTGGGTTAGGTTTGAAATTATAATGCAACTGCACTGCTACTTGATGTGTCGTGGCAATAGTCCCTCGAAGGTTTGCAATGGCTCGGGTTCCTCATAGTTAGATAAGATTAGAGTTTCGTGGAAGCTCTGTTGCTGAAACTAGTAATAGCAAACATATGGCGACAGGCATCTGGCTCCATTTCATACTGCATGATATGGTATTCTTCTATTCCGAGTCTTGACGTGTCTTAAACTGACGACAGAATCATGCGAAGTATACTTCCCAGTTGGGCAGGCTGCAGGAGTCACTTGTGAATTCAGTAATGCAGTGGTAGGATTGTCAGTAGTGATAAACTCTTCTGAGACACGTTCCTTAGACAGATGGGAATATTGCCCCCATGGAATTCAATGGTGTTGGTTATTGGTGTGGCTTGGCCACCACACGTTTTGTGGGACTTCGTGGCAGCAGTGCATAGAGGACGGGAGGTGGTAGCACAATGCAGAGTGGCGCTCATCAACTTTGTGACCATAAAAGGGGTCTCCTGGCATGGCATTTGTTAAATAAAGCTGTACCTCGCTTTCCTATCCTGCTGCACATTTGGTGAATGTTTAAACAGGACAAGAGGGTTGGAAATGTTGCGGGGGAAATGGTTAAACATGCCAACTTTGTTAGTGACATGAAAGCGGTAGGGTTAACTTTTTAACTTCGGACATGTAAGTTATCACCATTTTGAAGTCAGTTCCTGGTTTTGACAAGGCCTGTGCTGTTTATGAAAGCCCAGTAACGACCTTGTCAGTTTTACAAGCGGCCTCCTTGAAGTTCATGTTTTGCACACGTCGTGTGGCAACCACAAAACCTGTGATTGTTTGCCCAGGTCCGCCATCCTGAATTATATACTCAGCGCAAGTGACTTGGCAGACATGACAGGCATGCTTGTGTGCCCAGGTCCACCATCATGGTTTGTTGCACCACAGGGCTGGGGTATATCCAGTAGAAAAAGTTATGTGACGACCATGCCGGTTTTGTTTCTATCTCCAGGTTTAACTACTAAGAATATTTTAATTTCCCACCAATAGGACACTTGCCTCCCTAGGATTTATGCATGCTCCACTATTTCATACTTAACACAAATAACTTAGCTCCACTGTGACCTCACAGAAGTGACTCAAACTCTTCAGCACAATTGGCTTATTTTTGATTTCCCAGCATTTTCAAAGTTCCTGTCAGTTGATACATTTGGTAATTGGCAGTGGCGTCGGAGGGGTGGGGGGAGGGGAGGGGACTAGCAGCATTGCATAGTGACATCATCGATGACATAATTGAAATCTGGCAACAGTCAAACCTGTGCTGGAATATACCCTGTCATACTTCTATCAGATTCTACAAATAGGGTGGCTATAATTAAAGTGCAGCTACTCACTGAGGTCAAGTGTGCGCTGTAATTATCGTAAGACAGAGAAACTTAATAGTTATTCTAATGCGTTAATGCATAACAGATTTACGACCGAAAAAGAAAAAAGTTAGTTCCAATTTTGGCCACCAGGGTCAAATTTGACGCTGTGAATGAACAAAAGTCGTATAGAAATGTTTACACATGTAATGAATTAGGAACGGGGCGTGGGAGAAGAGGTCAAACGAGTGAGAAAGGCATAATGCTAATATTACTATTAACCGTCACTTACTCAGTATTTTCAATAAGATCACCAGTTACGTCGACAGCTTTGCACCTGCTGGCCGAAATTGGAAATAATTTTTTCCAATGTAAATCGATTCCATATTACCACATTAGCATATTTATCAGGTTTCGCTGTCATAGGATAAAAACAGCCCATACTGGACCTCCGTGACTAGCTGTCCTTTAATTGTAGCCACCTGGTAAAAGAGGGCCTGCAGGCGACTGAGCTCTCCGTCTCGATCTGCGGTAACATTATCGTTAGTCACAATTTAGATCGACTGTTTACCAATTAAAGCTTGTTATAATTTCGGATGAGTCACAACTGCAAAATACTAACGCGAATTCTTTAGAGATGAATGGAAAAACTGGTAGAAGCCGACCTCGGGGAAGATCAGTTTGGATTCCGTAGAAACGTTGGAACACGTGAGGCAATACTGACCCTACGACATATCTTAGAAGAAAGATCAAGGAAAGGCAAACCTACGTTTCTAGCATTTGTAGACTTAGAGAAAGCTTTTGAAAATGTTGACTGGAATACTCTCAAATTCAACAGGTGGCAAGGGTAAAATACAGGGAGCGATAGGTTATTTACAATTTGAACAGAAAGCAGATGGCAGTTGTAAGAGTCGAGGGACATGAAAGGGAAACAGTGATTGGGAAGGGAGTGAGACAGGGTTGTAGCATCTCCCCGATGCTATTCAATCTGTATATTGAGAAAGCAGTAAAGGAAACAAAAGAAAAGTTCGGAGTGGGTATTAAAATCCATGGAGAGGAAATAAAAACTTTAAGGTTCGCCGATGGCATTGTAATTCTGTCAGAGACAGCAAAGGATTTGGAAGAGCAGTTGAACGGAATGCACAGTGTCTTGAAAGGAGGGCATAAGATGAACATCAACAAAAGCAAAACAAGGATAATTGATTGTAGTCGAATTAAGTCGGGTGATGCTGAGGGAATTAGATTAGGAAATGAGACACTTAAAGTAGTAAAGGAGTTCTGCTATTTGGGGAGCAAAATAACTGATGATGGTCGAAGTAGAGAGGATATAAAATGTAGACTGGCAATGGCAAGGAAAGCGTTTCTGAAGAAGAGAAATTTGTTAACATCGAGTATAGATTTAAGTGTCAGGAAGTTGTTTCTGAAAGTATTTGTATGGAGTGTGGCCATGTATGGAAGTGAAACACGGACGATAAATAGTTTGGATAACAAGAGAATAGAAGCTTTCGAAATGTGGTGCTACAGAAGAAAGCTGAAGATTAGATGGGTAGATCACATAACTAATGATGAAGTATTGAATGGAATTGGGGAGAAGAGGAGTATGTGGCACAACTTGACAAAAATAAGGGCCCGGTTAGTAGGACATGTTCTGAGGCATCAAGAGATCACAAATTTAGTACTGGAGGGCAGCGTGGAGGGTAAAAATCGTAGAGGGAGACCAAGAGATGAATACACTAAGCAGATTCAGAAGGATGTAGGCTGCAGTAGGTACTGGGAGATGAAGGAGCTTGCACAGGGTAGAGTAGCATGGAGAGCTGCATCAAACCAGTCTCAGGACTGAAGACCACAACAACAACAACAACAATTCCGGATCAGACATGGCGATTTAAGTTTCCCTAGAACGGGTTTGCAAGGAATGGCCGTTGTGAAATGTCAGAGAAATAAGTTATGATCCCTTAACAGAGCTTAGAGTATATTTCTGGATGTGTTCTCTAGATGCAGGATGTAGTTCTTCTGTTGATAGATATGTGTATGTTACTGACGAGAGTTTGTTAAAACAGTTCTGGATACGCCTTTTTACTGTTTCAGGGTAGTGGTGAGCTGCAGATCAAACTTTCCTTGTTCCATCGAAGCCACTGGCGCATTTCCTGGATAACGGCAGTCTGGAGAAGGTCGCTCCGCAGTTCTGCAAGGACGCCCGCAGCCCACCGCCCGCTCGCCAACGGCACAAGCGCCTTGCAGCCGCCTGTCGCTATGCTGGTGCCGTTCTTGGCACTGAGAGAGCTTACGACGTCTTGTTTCCTTGAAAAGTAATCGTGATTCGACTGGGTAGATTTTAAATATTGCGACATCTCTAAATGTATCTGAACAAACCGATATAAGACAGTGGAAAATACCTCAGCTTGTGCGCAATGTTTCTTTTAAAGAGGCCGTCTTGTGTGTGTTTATTGCAAACGGGAAAACTGAAAAACCTTGTAGATACAACTCATCGAAATCTTAAGAAAGTTGACTGAGAACCAGCTAGTTTTCTTCCAACAGCAAAGAATTGTTGTGTGATGCACCAATTGAATGTTCGGAAACTGCAACCATAGATGAATGTGCAGAGCATGGTATCGGGTTACATGTGTTTGAAGGTGTGCTAATGCGAAAGCTTCTTCTGATAACACTATAAAGGGAGTCACGTGTGAGGGAAAGAAGAGGAAAAAAGCAGCAAGTAGATGTAAACCAGACGGAAGAACAAGTGTGCAATATGGTAATAAATCCTATGATGCCGGAACAGGTCAAGAATGTCAGGTCGTTGTTGGAAAGAAAAAGGAAAAAGAGGAGGTAGGAAAGAGAATACGTACACAGAGAAAGGGGACGAAATCTCGGAAAAAGTCGTGTTACATAAGAGTTGACTGACGTAGCTGCTGGATGTGACTACTTCTGTTACTCGTTCAAGCTTGTGTGTGTGTGTGTGTATGTGTGTGTGTGTGTGTGGTAACACTTCTTGGAAAGTGAACATAGTAAGTTAGCTAAGCTTCACAAGCTACGAAACTACGTACGTCCTTATGAACGTGAAGTTGCCTATATTCGACGAATAGCTTCGCAGACCTGGTTTGGTCATACCATTTATGACGGTTCCTCCTTATTGCATTTACGATTAAGTATACGGCTCCGTGAAAAAACAGTCTAGTCGTCTCGGTTCATATGGCCTGGAAATAGTTGAAGACCAAGATTTCTTACTAGGCAAAGTAGTATCTACTCACACCGTTTACCTTCTCATACGTTCCACAGTTGTTATTAGACTACCTCATATGGATGATACAACAGCTAGCACTATTTCAGTAAAGGCCACACAAACGCTCATAACAAATAACATGGCAACAGGCAACTGATAGACCATCTACAACGATATAATACTTTTAGTTAATGTAGATAAGTATAGGATATGAGACGGCGTACTTGTACTAAGCGTGCTCAGGCAATCACATATTACAGTAAAATACCACTACGCTATACCTATCACAAAATATTTTTCCTTCACTATTTTGGAAGTATGTTGCTGTATGTACTGTAACACTGTGTTGCTGTATGTACTGTAACACTGTGATCACTGCAGACGCCACAGGTTAGTCCAGAGTCGTAACACAACACACATGCCACATTTCACCTTATAAAGGACGTGCAAACAAATATATGGTGGCTTGTGACAGTAATTTTGCTGTATCGTTAGAAATCAGAATTGAAGCAGCAATGGTAATCGTTTTGGAACTGAAAGAGCTACATATCATTTCCAGAGTAAACATATGAAGAACAGAGGCAAATTCGTCGCTTACCATACGTGCAGGACAGTGCAGCGGAAAAAAAGTGAGAGAGTATCTACGCGACATTAGAAATAGCATAGATAAGCTTCCGTGACCACGGGACCACGCAGTGATGTGAACACAGATTGATCTGAATTGGGGAGGCGGAGTAACCCGCAATACGCGTCTGGCAGAAAACGGCAGTTGCATATAAATCTGCGATATTAACAGATCGGTGGCATTATATAGCAAGAGAAATGTCGCAGGCACGTAAAACTTTCATTTCCGCGATGACGATTGTAACCCTTAACTGTAGTTACCAATCACCGAACAAAAGGCCAATTGTATTTAAACGTCTTCATCTCAGATTCTGTCGTTCCATGAACACTTTGCCGATAACGGCTGTCTTATGATGTATTAAACGGAGGGGCAAGAACTGAGAAGCACTTGCACAGCATAGTACATCACTAAAGTTCGTACAAATGTAGGCTATCTGAAACTATACCTTTAAGGTCGGTTCCAGCACGGACACAGAGATGGATGATTTTATTGACGAGAATCCGGTCTTGAAGGGACTTGTCCATTTTCTGTTACTGTTCTGGATGAAACGACACTGGAAATGAAAGCATGATGCTACTATACTAATACTCGTAGTTTATACACATGAAATAAATATTAATTTTTTCATAGACACCAGATAAATGGGCGACGTTGTCCTGTCACTTCACCTCTACGTTTGACAGGAGGGTTCACTATAGCAATACGTTTTTCCAGACAGCAAATCATGCACACAGCAAGTCCGATTGAAATTGTTACATGCGCTCCAGAATTATGGCTACATGTCACAACTTCGCCTTGCCTGCAAAAAGAGATGCCAGGAGTCTCTGACGCCCAACATATTATTTTTTTCTTGTTAGTGAGCCATACGTTTACAATGTTGCACTGAAAGGTCTCCGAGCGTTCCACGTTTACGCTTAACGTCACACCCTCCCGTCAACTATCTTCAGCTCTGTCGCTAGGTCTGGTTGAAATTCTCAAATATGGGGAACCTACAAGACTCGGAAGTTCCCTCCCGTGCCCTGGTG
Source organism: Schistocerca nitens (assembly GCF_023898315.1). NCBI lineage: Eukaryota > Metazoa > Arthropoda > Insecta > Orthoptera > Acrididae > Schistocerca > Schistocerca nitens. Next base: position 352,719,988 of record NC_064619.1, read on the forward strand.
TGGGATTCTGATGGAGTATTTCCCAGTTTTCTGAGCAAGAGTTGCAATTTAAAGAATGTGCATTTTCTCAGTAGCAGATGCCTGAAGTTTAACTGTGTAGCGGCGGTGTTTATTGAAAGAGACAGATTTGGTGACGTCTCATTGAAGCCAGTAAATAACGGTTGATTCTGTGGAATCCTTAAAGTGTGGTATTTTGTGTTTTCCATAACGAAATTGAAACGTTTTGTTTTTGGTGGAAATTGATAGGAACCATTGGTGTGCATCGGTGTGCATTAAAGAACCTCCCGGACGACCGCAAGCGTTAGTCCCCAACTTCCGGGATTTGTGGAGATGCGCCGCCCCGATTCGAATCCATTCGTCGAATTAACGTCGATGTGGTTTTTACGCGATTTCTCACATCTGACTAGGTGAGACAGGGCTCGTACCTACGTCCAGCATCGGTTACGGTATTGGAAACCAAAAACATTTTCACATTTTTACATGGGGTAACGCTAGATGATGACAAATTTCTTCCGGAGGGGAAGGGGGAGGTCGACGAGAAGAGCTTGCGGCTACACCCTGCCACAAACGTAGGCACATAAAGATTAATATGCCGACGGCGTGAAGACACGGGTAACCCCAGGAAAAGGAGGAGAAAAAGACTGACCTGCATTCACTATTCTACTGGTCGGCAGTCTGAAACTTTTTGAATGCAGTTGTATTGCTACAAGCCGTATGTTAGCGATGAAGGAGAAGTAACGATTTCAACCTTTTCTCGCAGGAGAAACCACTGCTGGTAATCTTTGTCTTGTACTCTAATACTAGAAAGGCATGTAATTAGTATGTTTTTCCCAATGAGCGTTTTCGACTAAAACGGCTGAATCATGGGTCACGTAATGTCTCGCAGATCGCTAAGATTACATGGACATTCCCAATGGTCGCGAATTAGAGATGGCACGATTCATGGAAGCTCTGAGGAAGAGTCGGAAGTAACAGTTGAAACACTTAGCACTGCCACGAATGGGGATGGGGTCAGGAAGGAATTGAAATGTAACAGTAACCAAAAACTAAGCAAAAACTAAGGCAATAGTAGAGTCGAGTCCTTTCGATTCGAGGTTCTTGGACTTAGCGGTATTAACAACGGACACACAAGGCAGTTAGTTGGGAACCGAAAGAAGTGACAAGTAAGTTATAACTGTCGAATGCGTGGAAAATTTCAGACTTGGTACACATATTGCTTACTGTCAGGATAACGCCATAGACATATTACACCTTTTCTACCTCATAAGACTGGGGTTAAAAAATAACAGATCACTGCCGTGTTATCAGCTATTGTGTTTGATAACAATAGTGCATCGTATTCCCACAGGAAGTAAAACTAGTCAAAATTGAAAGAGATACCATAAATAAATGTCCAGATTCTCACATGGGTCATTTTAGCGGTATCTACAATTGATTGGAAAAAGACTTGTTCTTATTGAACTTATAATGGGATCACATTGTGACTGGTTGTGGGCGGTGGTTTTCTGCTAGGGTATAGGCAGGTGTAACAGAACGACGTCCTGGTGAGATGACAATAGACTTATTTATTGATGTTAGTTTACAGTTGTGGGTTTTGGTAACTACAAGTGACGATGACGAACTGTGGCCCAATTACGGCCCTCGGCTCAATCTTCAGCTCCACTTTATACTTTACTTTGCATTCCACTACAATTCCGCCCTCCTCAGAAAAAATCCATCCTCGAATTTCCGCTGAAAATTCTGCTATAACATGAGAACTAATTTCGTTACAAGTATTTTAATTTCACATTTTTAAGTTAACTCGGGTTTTCATATCCTCCATTTTCTGTAGCTAGCACTTGTCCACACACAGAGTGTTCGATCACAATTAACATTGTCCTTCGGTAGACTGATTTTCGTTGGTTCCGTTAATACTAGTTTGAATCCATAGATTAAAGCTATTAAAGATTCAAAATGGTGGAATTTGGGCAACTTCCCGCTTGGGGTGGTAGTAAGCACTAAAATCGTTCAGGCAGCTGAAATTGCGGTTCCTAATGTTACCTGTTGGCATGGATGTTCTGTAAGATATCTTTTTACTTGGTGTAAAAGGTGCTCTATGGATATGCGGTCGTTTTTCGAGGCTAACATCTACCTCTGGAGGCGAGCAGCGTCGGTTCTAGAATATTATTTAAGTAAGTCAAGTTTTCAGAGGTTGCATTGGCAAATCACTGACATTTACGTAGATGCTTCCAGTGATGGTAGCAGGTAATCGAAAAATTGATCCAGAAATATCTCATCGGGTGCCTCTGATCAATAACCTTTATCCTGTAATTCTGTGCTCTGTGTGCCACTATAACGTCCTTGCTTACAACAAGTGATAATAATAATAATATTAATAATCATTGCATTTGACATGAAATATAACCAGTGCAGACCTACAGCTACATGTTCATGACTAATCTGCAATTCACATATAAGTGCCTGGCAGAAAGTTCTTCCTATCACCTTCAGACAATTTCCATAATGTTCTCTCTCTAACGAGACGTGGGAAAAATGTACACTTTTTGTAAGATCTCTGATATGTCTTGTTTTAATGTGATAGTCATTCCTCCCTATTCAGGTTTGCTACGATAAAATATTTTCGAAATCAGAGGAAAAAGTAGGTGATTGAAATTTCGCCAAAAGATCTCGCCTCAACGGAATACGCCTTTGTTTCGATGTTTGCCACACCATCTTACTTACCATATCCTTGACACTCTCTCCTCTGTTTCTCGATAATACGACGAGCTGTTCTTCTTTGGACTTTTTTGATGTCTTTCGTCAATGCCATCTGGTAAGGGTCCCTTACCACACAGCAATACTGTTAACAGAGGACTAACAAGTGTAGTGTAGACAGTCTCATTGGTAGACGTGTTGCATTTTCTATGTTCTGTGCCAATAAAACACAGTCTTTCGTTCGTCTTTAGCACAAGATTATCGATGAGAACGTTCCAGTTTAAGTTGTTCGTAATTGTAATTCCTTGGTATTGAACTTCCAGCCTTTAAATTTGTTATGATTGGTCGTGGTATCGAAATATGGACTTCTTTTCGCACACAAGTGGATGACTTCACACTTTTTCTTATTCAAAGACAATTGCTACTTTTCATACCACACAAACATTGTGTATAGACCAATCTGTAATTGGTTATTATGTTCTGATGACTTTAATAGGCGATAAATGGCAGAGTCATCTACAGATAATCTAAGAGGGCTGCTCCTAGACCATTTACTCGAAGATTTTCCTTTGATTGGTATGTACTGTGGCCGGTCTGACAGGAATACAAGAATCCAGTTCCAAAGGCACGCAATTTGATTAGAAGTCCTTTGTAAGAAACGGTGTCAAAAGCCTTTTGGAAGTCTAGTAATTTGGAAGTAATTTGAGATCCGTGTCTATAGCACTCTTTACTTCCCTCGATTAAATAGCTAGTTGTGTTTCACAAGAACGATATTTTCTGAATGTGTGCTGACTTCTGGGTCACTAGACTGTTGTCTTCGAGATAACTCATATACTGGCACTAATCAACTCTGCCCTTACAACCCACCCCAACTATCGTAAATATTTCTTTCCCTCGGCTCCTGTCTTGGCAATTTTATTCCTCTACCCTTCAAACGTCTACCCTTCGTTCAACTTTCGACCCAATCTATCTCCATATGAGCCCATATTAATGGTTAATCATAACCAGATACACGCAAACATTGCAGTACCCACATCCTGCGAGACCTCACTCAATAAAAACTAGCAAATATACGGAAGTGGCAGTAGACTTTTGTGTTGGCCATCATGCTGGTGTGGGCGTGGAGGGGCTCCGCCATATATTTAAAAAAGTAGGGCCTACTTGCTTTATTACCATCTAGTGAGTTCTTCAGTACAGTTAAAATGGATGCAGACCAGAGGCTATTACTTATGCCTATGATTCCATGTTGAAGTAGTTGGTTTATAAATTGTTCCATGACATACTGTAATTGCCGATGGACCCCGTACAGTTTCTTATAGACAGATGCTTTTTTCCCAGTAGGATATGATTTTAAGTTAGTGGGATGGCAGGCAATGGTCTACGAGGATCAAATAACTGTACGTATTCTTCTAACAATCTTTCAAATCCTCCCTGTCCTGGCCTTCTAAATGGGCTATTTTCTTCCTCAGTGTATTCAGACTGACAGATTTTCCATTGCTGTATAACCTGACATGAAATCTATTTCCAATTCGTTCTCACTAATCACTTCCAAACTCTTTATCAGACTACCATGAGACAGCTGTACATATTCAGATCTAAAGTTATCAATACTGATAGGCACAACTCTGCATCCACCTGGTTCCCACACACAGAATAAGATACACTGTGCAAAACATGGTGCTTTATCTAACTCTTCATTTTCAGACAAAGGCTTGACAGAACACAAGGAATTCACTGAAAGATCAGTTAACCCACGCTTACTCTACAATAAATTTGGAATGATATCCTACAAGTTGACTTCAAGCAACACTGCATGCAATTTAGGTGGCCTAAGCGAAGTCTTAGGTGTTCCTTGTGATAGTAATAGTTTTCCAGCTGTAAAACTGAGATGGAAAGATGCTTCATTTAGTTTTACTATTGGCTGCTCTAAGTCAACTTTGGAATGAGGTGAAACCATCTAAACCAAGTACAACTTCGTCTTGTGGCTACGTCTTTGGCACAGCGCTGTCTGTCACAGACTGAAGGTCACACAACTGCTCCACTGTTCGATGATGACACTGTAGTTGGCTCAAGTTTGAATTCTGCTGCTCCCTGCTGATTTCGCGATAGCGGCTGCGTATGGAGGTCACTCCGAAAAATCAGGAACACACGAAATGACCGAAATGACCGTCTGCCGTAACTGGAAGAGGGGCGGCCGGTAGTACTTCCTGGAGATCCGAAGTGGTTGCTTCCGCTGGACACGCAGTTCTACGACCAGCGCTGTTCTTATCCACTGATCGTGAGTGGTGTGTAACCAACTGGCAATTGCGAAGGAAGCTGCTACGTGGATACTATTTACAAAGCTGCCTATACTGCCGCGAACCAACACCCATCTTCACGCTATGAAATAGTCTTGTAAATTCTATGTGTACCACTTGAAGGGGAGCCTGGAAAGGTTAGAAAATCAGTTTAAGCAGTTAATGGCTATTTAAGAAAGTGACAATTTGGATTTCTATGTATTCATATTCAATAAGAGTAACAGAAATGTAATTAAACAATTCACGTTGCGTTGTAAACAAGTAAGCAACAAACATGAAAGATTTGGCTTCCAAGATAGATAAGGACAGTAAAACGACAAATTTTGAGAACATACAAGTTCAGATTTAAGTGCACGATAAACAGCAAAACACCGAACGGCTAGAGAGAATGATGGAATTGAATGACCAAGACACGACCCAGTAAATAGTTTCAAGTTCAGTAGAGGAAAAGGGCTCTGAACTTTCTTGACAACAACCGCATAGGAAACAACTCTTCTACGCATATCATTAGGAATTTACCACAAGGAGTTAACAAAAAGTAACCGTGCGAGAGAAATACCACACATTTAAATTGATTGCAAGACTGGATAGGAGGAACCATTTCGAATAGCTCCTATGTTCTCACCGAAAACTGCTGACTGCTGCTTTCGCCACAGAGCTGCTTTTATAACACACATACCACCAGGAAATAGTGTGATTCGGACTACTCACAAGCATGGTGTAGCTAACTGCTAGCTATATGATTGTCTGACCGTGCGGAAGTCCCTAGAGGCAACACCTTTCCGGTGCACAGTTTCAAAGAGACACAAATCAAAACAATAAAGAGTTAGATAAAGTACAATGTTTACACAGCGTAGTTTATTCTGTTTACCTGAAACTGATTAAAACAGTCAGTGTTGATAAATTTGGTCCAGAGGAAGAACAGCTATCACGTGGTACTTTAACAGCTAATTTAGAGCTACTACAGACGTACTAGGTGAGGACGAACTGTACAAGAATTTTAGATCATATTACGCAAGAATGGGATAGTTAGTTCACGGCACTGAGCTAGAATGTAGTATATCTAGAAGGACGGGTCTTGGAGGACATGGAAAGATTGTTAGGGTTATTTGATCCTCCTACACTATTTCTTGCCACGCCACTCAAAATCATATTCCAACTGAGAATGAAGCGCCTGTCCATAACAAATTTTATATAATATCACAACATTTACAGCCTGTCACGGACGAATTTATTAACCAGCAACTTCAAGATGGGGTCATAGAATCAAGTAACAGCCACTGGTCTGTACCTGGTGCCATCGTCCAAACCAGATTATCAGATGGCAACAAAGGATATAGTTTCTGTTTTTACTCCCCTTATTTAAACCAGAAGACAATTAAAACCCATTCCATGTGTCAAATGTAACAGATACCTTAGACAAGGCCTGCCGTGGCGTGCCAAACCGCACGCGAACACTAAGTGTGGGTCGCATGACGGCAGAGACTCAGCCGTGTGACCACAATATTTTAATCACGAAGTGTAGGTTAACAATGAAAAAAATACAATAAAGGTAGGGAATGAAGGAGATGGGACATTATAAGCTGAAAGAACCATAAGTTGTTGAGAGTTTTAAGGGAACATTTGGCAACAGTTGACTATAACATGCAAAAGGAATATAGTAGAAGACGAATGGGTACCTTTAAGAGATGAAACAGTGAAGGCAGCAGATGATCTAACAGGTAAAAAGGCAAAGCCTAGTAAAAATCCTTGCATAACACAGGAGATATTGTACTTATCTGATAAAAGGAGAAAATATAAAAATGGAGCAAATGAAGCAGAGTAAAGGAAATACAAACGTCCAAACAATGAGATTGACAGGAAGCGCAAAATGGCTAAGCAGGAATGGCTAGAGGACAAATGTAAGGATTTAGAAGCATATTTCACTAGGGGAAAATAGATACCGCCTAAAAGAAAATTAAAGAGTCTTTTGGAGGAAAGAAAAGAAGCTGTTTGAATATCAAGAGGTCCTATGGAAAACCGCTATTAAGAGCAAAGAAGGGTAAGCTGGAAGGTGGAAGGAGTACACACAGGGCCTGTGTAAGATAAGTGAGCTTGAAGGCAGTGTTGTAGAAATGGAAGAGGACATAGATGAGGATGAGAGGGGAGATACGATATTGCGAGAAAGATCTGACAGAGCACTGAAAGACCTAAGTCGAAACAACGCTCCTGGAGTAGACGACATTCTGTCATATCTGTTGATAGCCTTGGGAGAGCCACCCATGACAAAACTGTTCTAGCTGATGTGCAATATGTATGAGACAAGCGAAATACCATCAGGCTTCAAGAAGAATGTAATAATTCCGCTTTCAAGGAAAGTGGTTTCCGATTTGGTTGAATATTATTGAACTATCAACTTAATAACCCATGTCTGCAAAATACTTACAATAATTATTTACAAAAGGATGTAAGAACTGCGAAGTCAACCACAGGAAGATTCCGGAGAAATATAGAATACGAGAGGCAGTACTGACCATATTAATTATCATAGGAAACAGCTTGAAGAAAGGCAGACCTACGTTTGTAGTATTTTTAGGCTTAGAGAAGACTGGAATACTCTCTGCGAAAGTCTGAAGGGAGTGGGGGCAAAATACGGGGAGTGAAAAGTTATTTACAATTTGTGCAGAAATCAGACGACTGTTACAAACGTCGAAGGACGTGAAACGGGAAACAGTGTTTTAGAAGGGAATGGAACATGGTTGTATCATTTCCCCAATGTTATTCAGCCCGTATATTTTGGAAGCAATAAAGGAAAACAAAGAGGAATCTGGCGAAGTCATTAATGTTTAGGGAAAAGTAACAAAAACTTTGAGGTTTAGCGATGACATTGTAACTCGTGGAAAAGCATTGAAGGGAATAGATATAAAATGAACAACAAAAGAAGAACAAGGTTAATGGAATGTAGTCGCATAATTCTAAAAAAGGATTATTTGGTTAACAACCACAACTGAGAACCATATTGATAAAACTAAGAAATCCGCTTCAGTTGTAACTATATTTCTTCGACATCATTTACAAGTAGGCCTAATGACGGTCAAAGTCGATTGGATATTAAACGTAGACTGGCAATGCCTCGTCCCCCCACAAAAAAGGAAAAAAAAATTAAGTTCCTGAATAAAAGAAATATGGTAACATCGAATATAAGTTTAACTGTTAGGAAGTCTTCAAGTCTTTACTGAATGTATTTCTTTGGAGGATAGTCTTGTACGGAAATGAAACGTGGCCAAAAAGTAGTTCAATCAAGAAGAGAAGAGACACTTTCTAAGAGTATTAAAGATTATAGGGGTAGGTTGTGAATTAATGAGCAGAACAGGAGAGAAATATTTACTGAAACAAGAGATCGATTTATAGGAAATATTCTGAGGCATTAAGGAGTCATCAGTTTAGTATTGGAGGGAGCGTGGGTGGTAAAGTTGTAGAGAGAGACCAAGGGACGGAGACAATAAGCAGGTTCCGATGGATGTGGGTTGTAGTAGTTATTCGGAGATAAAGAGGATCGCACAGGATAGATTACTGTGGAGAGCTGCATTAAACCAGTCTTCGGACTGGAGATCACAACAACGTGTGATTCCAGACTTCTTCAGATCTCGATATTTTCTTTTGGCGTTGTTGCTACTAGTGTTAGTGTTTTTGCAGAGAAATTGTGAAGTTCAGAGTACGTAATGTCAGTACTCTTCTAAAATTACTATCAGTAATTAGATTTGATAACTAAAAAATTACTTCTTTAGCCGTTCCCATGGGCTGTTGTGTGAGAATTTGAATTAGACAGAAAACACGTCATGAATGCAAGACCGTATGGAGGGGGGGAGGAGGGAGGGCATAAAACTCTGACCATAAGACTCTGCATCGACGGGTCAATACACTGGTAATTTTGTGCTGTCCAACAAGCAACTACCAAAACTCTGATGGTTCTGGAGCGGCCGAAGTAGCGAATATAGGCATCCTGAAAGGGGTCTCACTTAAGAGCTCATATTAGTGAACGTTTGAATACCCATATCAATTAAGAGTCAAGTGTGTTTATAGAATTCGTCATTTAGAACCTACGTCTACATACGAGATCTAAGAGTAGAGTATGAGGGAATCTATGCTGAATAATGGGAAAATTATTCATATTTGAAATCGGAGTAGCCGTAAAAGAGCAGCCGCGATGAAACATAAATTAGAAACCATAATATCCAGGTACGACCAGCAGTGAATATTTCCTCCCTTGGGCTTAGCAACCAATACAGCAACTTTCAGATTGCAGGAGCCGTTGTGATATCATTTTTAAATGGAACAAGGTAAGTTACCAAAAATACCTGAACTGAAGATTTTGTAACAGCCCATCTTATCCAAAACTACTTCATCTCCAATAATAAATTTTTTAGATGGCAGGACAGCTAGGAAGGTGCATCAGCCTTGTTACCACTTAGATTAGCAATTTTTCTCAACAAATTACCAGGTTAATAACAAAGCCATCCACTACTCTTGCATATTTGCTCAGCAGCTTGCATGGAAATATTTCCGCACTGTAGAACATGAAACTAGCAAAAGCGTCAATTTCCTTTACATTACTATCATGCAGCACTGAAGCGCTGAAGCTACTAGAAACGTAGTTTTGGAGTGAAGCGCTGGGTCGTCTCGTTTGAGGGTTGTTTGAATGGCACATTTATTTTTCCTTTTTTTATTTAATTTTGCAAACTCGAATTTCATTGAAAGAAAATGTACATGTCCGACGCCAAGCTGGAACAACCGATATCCTTGGAATGGGGTGGTTGCTTGGGGTGAGAACTCGCCCATCCCGACCACCACGGTGCCGGTAGCAACGACGTCCCACAGACATTGCTGAGAGTACAGTTCAGAATCAAAAAGTTACATAATTAAGGTTTATCCACCTGCCAAGTTACTAATAAAAGTTACTGCGTGTTAGTAGACAGAGTAGCTGCAGCTCTTTAAACTACACGCACGGCTACTTTAGACAGGGTCCTCACTTACTAACTTTACTGAGATCAACGTCACCTAAAACTACGCCAGTAGGAACTGATGTAATGGACACCGGCCGTAGCTTAAACCAGGTTTTCTGTTTAGAGCATGGACTTAACCACATGTCGTAGAACAACGCCATGGACTGACCATCTAATGCACACTAGTGGCTCCAGTCTTAATTTAGTTGCTCACGACTGCACACAGTACACACGCGAGACTTCCTGGTAGTTCCCCTCTAATGACACGCAAAACTTACTGTATCGTCAATGAACTCACTATTCGTTTCTTACCAATGAGATATGGAATCACATTTCAAACACATTCCACAATAATCTCAAAATACATCAGCTAATACAGGACACCAGACAGACAAACAATACACGACACATGTGTGCCTAATCAGTGAAAAGATAGCAGATATGAGTGAAATGCATCATAGAGATAGGAAATTGGAGCAAATAGGAAAGAAATGCAAGGGAGAGACAGGAAAGCGTAGGAGAGAAACGGGAAATCTGAAGCAGAAAAGATGCATGAGAGAGAGGTAGTATAGCGGGGCACGCAGAAAAATGGCTGAAGCAAGTGGGAAACAATTCTGGGGAAAGATGACAGACTTAGCACGAATACTCAACTATCGATTAAAATCAGTGGATGTACCGATGAGCAGTATAAGAGAAACGGTGGAAAGTAACTTGACCAAGCTAGTCCTGGCTGAGTCAAATTTGAATAAAATTGAGGAAACAAATATCTCACCTTCACACAGGATTGACTCTGTGGAGGGAACTAACTTCTCAGTAGCTCAAAGTTTGCAGGCGAGAGAACTGAATCTGTAGCTACAGAACCAATTTGGGGCGTGCTGATTAAGTAACACATTAACACCTTGTCAACAGAAAACAAGATTTCCCCGCGCGGTGTTGAAAAAAGTGTTCTGGAGGCATTCAGGTTAATATCAACAGATGTTGATGAGTATATGCAGGAAGATAAGGGTGTGGGTGTTACAGTGGAAAGGTATCATTGTGGCAACTCATGGGAGATGGAGTGCATGAACAATAATGAAGGGATAACAACAACGGTAGCCGACCTCAAAATCAGAGCCTAGTTTGCGATATCAGAGAGCTACACACAAGGTCAAAAGATACTGTCAGGGAAATGGCGTGGAAGGACAGCCGTGCGAGCAGGAAAATGGAGCAGTGGAAGATACACAAATTCGGAATCCAGCTCTCGAGTGGAGCCAGAAAGCATGACTAGACATATGCAGAAAATGATGGCAGTGAGCAGCTAAGTCTACACTCTATGTTCAATACGACAAGGCGAAAAACGGCCTGTTGGTTGAGATGCGCAAAAATGAAGTAGCAATGTGTCCCATCATTGATAGGAAATTTTGTAAAGTTCTTGTTTCTGCTCAGTTTTAAATCTTTTTATGTAAAGCTTATATAACACTTCCGGTTTCTACACTCTGTGAATGTGTTTGTGCCTTTTGGGGAAAACCGGGTACAGAATGATGCGTAAGGCACTGTAACTAGAGTATCTCGCAGAAAACATTTTAATTCTTAAACATGAGCATCAGTATGTCCATGTTACCTGGTCTCAAAATCATGTGAAGCAATTATCCTGTGTTGCTTGAAACTAATGTCTATTTTCCAAATGTAAATAATGAAAGTTACGTTACAGTAAGAGAGAATCGTCGACGGATCCTGACCATACCTGTGATTCTTTCCTATTTCAGAAACATCGAGACTGTTAGGTATCCGTTCTGTAAAACTGTATCTTTCTCACGGTGCGTTACCTCATTTTATTTTGGCTTTCTGTCCATATTATATGTAATAAGTTTATTTGTGAGGTGGTACATCTTTCTTTGAGGAAACAAGTACTTATTTCTAGTTGTTTAAAACTCCAAAGGATGTAGTGAATCGTCTTGTGATGTGAAAGCTAACTTTTGTTTGTGGCATGAGGATGATTTAGAGGTGTTGTGTTCTGCGTGGTTAGTGATCGCTTTGCAGGTGTTACTATCAGATTTTATTTTGGTTTACCGCCAGCTGCGAATTACACCCTGGGGTATTTGCCAAGTTGTTTTGAGGATATTCCAATAGTTCGATGAGCATATCTTGACCATGCTTATGCTAGGAACTGTGTCTTCCTCTGTGTCACTTTCGTACGTTCATCAGCCCGTATTGCCGGAACATATTGTTTAATTTTGATCACACCACCCTTTCTGAACTTAGTATAGATAGCGCATATCTCACTTATACAATCATCTGGACAGACAGAAGGTTTGTTAAATCTACAATTTTGGGGGTAACAAGATTTGAGTAAGATAATGAGCAACAAGTTAGACTACGCCACGATTTGCTCTTAACTTTTCCTGTGAAAACTTAGATTGGTTTGATTTAAGGATAAATAATCTGAACTAAGACCTCAAATCAAAGCCAGTTTACAGTATATTTTGCTCAGTTACACAGTCGAATTCATTCTAAGACCCATTCATTGCATTACTTCAAGACTGGATTATCATGTGCGGGGGTAATGTTGTCCATATTTGCAAAACTTGCTAATTGAGTCATATGATTGTTTCAGGAGCAGGAGAGCTGTGGGGAGACGTGAGGAGAATCCCAGACAGCAGGTATAGAGAAGGTCAGTGACTGATACGTGCTTTAGTCCACAGAGGAACCGCTGGCACTCACCTACTGACAATGCTATGCTTTTGGTACTGTTTAGTGGTAAATTTTATTTAGAGTTTACTAGGTGCATTTACAGGAAGGAAAGTCGAAGGTGTTCTCCCATTGTGGTCTTTGCGTCCTATTTGTCAGCCGGAGGCGGTCACTGAAGCTCATTAGGAAGGGAAAAGTGCCGCTGGACGCTGGGGAGGTTTTGGAGAAGTAAGACTATGATCTACTTCACGATTTTGTTATCAGAGCCTGAGCCTCCTCTAGCACTAACAGGTAGGCACTATGCTCACCCTGCTATCAAAAATGGTTCAAATGCCTCTAAGCACTGTAGGACTTAACATCTGAGGTCATCAGTCCCCTAGACTTAAAACTACTTAAACCTAACTTATCTAAGGACATCACGCACATCCTTGCCCGAGGCAGGATTCGAAACTGCGACCGTAGTAGCAGCACGGTTCTGGACTGAAGCGCCTAGAATCGCTCAGCTACAGCGGCCGGCCACCCTGCTATCACCAGAGAATAATTGAGGGCGACATTTTTGTGTGTTCTGTTCGGGCATCAAAAGACATGATACCTAGACGCTGCCCAGTCACTGTTGGAAGGTCCATTGTTTTCGCTCCAAAATTTAGAGTACTCCATTGAACTGAGCCCCCCCGCCCCCCTCCTCCGCCACAACCTATTGTAGTTGGCGCAAAGGAGCCGATCAGGACTCATCACAGTACTACTGTTTGGTGCCGATGGGCGCACTTCTTACAGATTTTCTGGAATTGTGCTATAAATGTCGCAGCGCGATCCGTATTTTGAGCAGTTCGATACTCGGCTACTTTGCCACACAACTTGTGTCTATATAAGACAACAAGTGTCTGGCGCAGTTGTTAGATCGGTTACTACTGCTGCAATGGCAGGTTATAAAGGTTTAAGTGGGTTTAAACGTGGTGTTACAGTCGGAGCACGAGCGATGGGACGCAGCATCTCCGAGGTAGTGATGAAATGAGGAATTATAATAATAATCTCCAGTATGACCATTTCAGGAGTGTACCGCGAATAAAAGGAATCAGGCAAAACATCAAATCTCCGACATCGCTGCGGCAGGAAAAAGATGCTTAAAGAACTGGACCAACGATGACTCAAGAGAATCGTTCAACGTGACAAAAGTTCAATCCTTCCGCAAACTGCTGCAGATTTCAATGCTAGGCCATCAACAAGAGTGAGCATGCGAACCATTCAAAGAAACATTATCAATATGGACTTTCGGAGCCGAAGGCCCGCTTGTGTATCATTGATGCCTACACCACACAAAGCATTACGTCTCGCCTGGGCCCGTCGACACCGACATTGGACCGCTGATGACTGGAAACATGTTACCTGGTCGGACGAGTCTAGTTTCAAATTGTATCGAGTGGATGGGCGCGTACAGGTATGAATCCATGAACCCTGAATGTCGACAGGGGGCTGTAATGGCGTGGGGCGTGTGCAGTTGGAGTGATATGGGAGCCCTGAAATGTCTAGATACTACTCTGACAAGTGTCACGTAAGTAAGCATCCTGTCCACTCTGTATTGCGACGAACTTCGGCAATTCCAGCAGGACAATGCGACAACCCCCAAGTCCAGATTGCTACAGAGCGTTTAAACACTTCCGCTGAGCACCAGACTCCCCAGACATGAACATTATTAAGCATATCTGGGATGTCTTGCAACGTGCTGTTCACAAGAGATCATCCCTTCGTAGTCTTACGGACCTGTGGACAGCCCTGCAGGATTCGCGGAATCAATTCCCTCCAGCACTACTTCAACGTTAGTAGAGTCCATGGCACGTCCTGTTGCGGCAATTCTGCGTGCTCGCTGGGGCCCTACACGATATTAGGCAGGTGTACCATTTTATTTGGCTCTATGGTTGCATCGCATGTCGTATTTCAACTTACACCACACGTTTTATTGGGGATTCCTGTATTAAACCATCGTCTGGAAGACTGAGAAGGACTCTCCAATAAACCTTGCTGCTCGGCTGCAACGTTCATTTCAGATCTTCTTCATCTGGGACATTTTGAATTTTCTTGATTGTTGCCTGGTACTAATCCAGTTTCCACAAACTTCTGATAAATGAAGAAATGACTTGGTGGTTCACATGAAATTAGTTTCTGAAACATTCGTCGGATGACAGTAGGTGAACCATACAGTTCCGTCAGGCTTGCTACAACTCATCTTTGCTGCAATATAAATCGGTCAGCTATTATGGAATCTCACCTTTAAAAGAGCAAAATGCTACTACTCATATATGAATAGCCTGAATGATAAAATTAAATTAATATGCCATGGTAGAATATTGTACGCATTTAGTACTTTGTTAATAGGCACAGATTAATCTAATTTGTGTGGTAACGTGATTTTGAACCACCCTGGAGTATTGCGCACATGAGATATACATGAGAGAAAGGAGAGTGCCATAGCTGACCAGGACGGTATTGCCAAAGAAGTATGCCCCATCTAACAAAAAGTTGAACAATTCCTAGAAGGAAAATGCATGCTCAGAGCTTGTAACCTCCCCACAGAAATTTTATAAATATGAATAATGAATGTGATTCTAATTTAACATAACCTCTGAACAAAATTGGTTCCCATTTATAATCTCTGTGCAGAAATGCATTCACATTTAATGTTCCCACAAAATGTAAGCTCGAAACAGAAAAATTCCTAAACCCCAAAATAATAAAAAAAAAAATTCATTAACCTGGTAAATTTTAGGACGACAGCAGCGCTGCGCCACAGCCCTGTATTCTGAATAAAAAAGCAAAAATTCTCACCTCAATAAAAAACGGCGAATATATCTGCTCTTACCTAAAAAGTTTTTGGCACAGCTCCGTGCAATGCTGGCCTATACATTTGTGATTCGTGAAAGGAATGATCATGCCTTGGATAAATTCTTTAAATGGAAATGAATGCTTTTTTTAAAAAAATTACTTTATATTATAAAAATTATTATTAGGGCATTTTTTTAAAATAATTGGATGACAGTTCACATACATTCCTAGATATGCGCAAGGCTGCTTCTTTACCTTATACAATAATACTCATCCTCCAGAGTCCCGACCAGAGCAGACTGCAGACAAAATGGCTCAAATGGCTCTGAGCACTATGGGACTCAACTGCTGAGGTAATTAGTCCCCTAGAACTTAGAACTAGTTAAACCTAACTAACCTAAGGACATCACAAACATCCATGCCCGAGGCAGGATTCGAACCTGCGACCGTAGCGGTCTTGCGGTTCCAGACTGCAGCGCCTTTAACCGCACGGCCACATTGGCCGGCAGACTGCAGACAAGCGCAGACACGCGCAGAATACTGAAGACTACCGCAGACTACCGCAGACTAGCGCAGACTACTGACAAGCGACAACTAACCACATACTGCTCTCTGGTCAGATACTCTCCTATGCCTTGCCTATTGCAGGCAGCGCATACTTCTTACATAACCCTCCACTGGGGAGGGGGGGGGGGGCAAAAATTTGGCAGCGATGGTGAGTCAATTGGACTTGCCATGAGCAACAAATTATTCTTAATTAACTAAGTTTACAATCACAGAATATATACATATATGTAAGTGTAGAACATGAAATAAAATATAGTGCACATGCACTGAGTGCAGAACATATCAAGCAATGACAAAATGTATACGCAATGAGTACAAAACATATTAACAAATGACAAAAGTGCACACGCACTGTAGTACAGAACATATCAGGAAATCACAAAATGTATACGCAATGAGTACAAAACATATTAACAAATGACAAAAGTGCACACGCACTGTAGTTTTTTTTTACTATTTTACAAGAACTAGGATAGGAAAGGGAAGGATTGCATCATGGTTGTAGC
The DNA here is from genome assembly GCF_023898315.1 of Schistocerca nitens. NCBI lineage: Eukaryota > Metazoa > Arthropoda > Insecta > Orthoptera > Acrididae > Schistocerca > Schistocerca nitens. The sequence goes on from NC_064619.1 coordinate 352,736,518, forward strand.
ACATTAGGTTGCACGCAGCTGCACTGAAAGTCCATATCATTCTACAGAAGCACAGCACCAAGTGAGACAATCTGAAGTTCTTTCCCTGAAGTATTAATCAGTGTAGCCAAGACACTGAAATGTCGTATTAATATTCCATGTTATCATTTTGGTAGTACATTAGGTACACCAAACAGTGGGACCATAATAACATCTCCATCGCTCAAGGTGGTGGACAGCATGTCGTGTCAACACCACGCTCTTGTAAGGTACACCAACATAGAATTAGTGCAAAAACCAAATATAGTGCTCCATGATCATGAGGATAGACAGGACAAACGGATATTGCAGTAATTTCTGGTAATTAGGTCAGAAGGTGAAGGACATTAAGTCTTATGCCAGTCATCATTGAAAATTACACTAGTCTATCAACTGATTTGAGTAATTGGTGGCACTCATCGCCCAGTTACTGAACATTTCTGTACCATGTATGAAATATTACAGAATGATGTTCATTTACAAAATGGACTATTAAGCTGGAAGAAGAAACGCATATTATGCTGAAAAGTAGTGAACTTCGAATTAACAGGTAATGTGTATTAAATATATATGTTCTCCAGCTGTCCTTTCCAAAACCTTTAGTCATCATACCATACGACATAAGACATACTGTCAAGACGAACTGCAACAAACACTTAAATAACTACATAGCATAAATACATAAACTTCAACATTATCCGCATCTGCAAAGAAAAACTTAAAAGTGGTGCGTTTTGTGGCCATATAAAGTTGATCACTATCAACATCTGTAAACAAAAACTTCATTATTAATATCACCATAACTCCATTATTATCATCACCTGTAAAGAAAAACTTCATTATTCATATTACTATATTCTTCATCACTATTCATCACCATTCATTATCATCTGCAAAAAGACACTTCATCATACAACTATTCATGGTATAGAGTTCCTTATTTCTAGCATATTACATCACTAAAACTAAGATGTGTAGTTCTGTCTGACAACCTGCATCAATCGTCTCGTATTCTGAAAGAAAAAATTAGTTAAGACTGCTATCGTACGATGTGTATAGTATATTCTTGGAGGTATTGCATCTTCTTTCGTTCATTCCGAAGGTGAAATTCCCATTTCAAAGCAATCCACTGTGGTTTGTTTAATTTATTTCTTTTACAAGTTATTTCTTTCTGAAAATGATGAACAATGATTAATGTCTTGCATTTAAATCATATACCCATTAAATAAAAACTGGTTTCTAGTGATATAATTAAGCATACAGCATAGCATGACAGAAAACATATTATGTCAAAAACATAGACAGTGTTCAGGTCCAAAAATGTACACAGAGTATCACAATGTAGCAGAAAAAAAAAGAAGTAAAATAGTCACGATATTGAGATATCATAAGGCAAAATGTCAAAGTCAACTGGTGTTCGTTATATCTTAAATATTTCATAGTGCATACAAACAAAACAGGAAAACAATCATACATACATGAAGAATGGAAAATGTGCAGGGTCTGATGTGTAACGACAAGAAATGCCTCTCTTTGTTCAGCTTGTATGTTGTGTAGTTGATAGAGGCGAGAGTTGAAGACTTTAATGGAGAAAGAATTTGATAAAATTAATATGTCACTAGATAGAATGGCATAATTGGTCATAAAATATGTAAGTTTATCTGGAAAAATGTGCATGGTCTGATGTGTAACGACAAGAAAAGCGACCTGCTAACCTTACCTTGCCGGGCACTTGCCAAGAAAAAATACGATAATCATCAGTAAGTAGTCAAATATAATTGCATAAGTGGTCATAAAATGTGTAAGTTTATCTGGAAAAATGTGCACGGTCTGAGGTGTAATGACAAGAAAAGCGACCTGCTAACCTTACCTTGCCGGGCACTTGCCAAGAAAAAATACGATAATCATCAGTAAGTAATCACATAGATATAATTGCATAAGTGGTCATATAAAAATCAGGAAATGGCATTACTGTGTGATAAATCATAAAGTATGTTCATTCAATAAAGGGTTTAATATTGGAGACATGGTGATTGCCTTTACTTTTCCTGGTTCTCAGAGTTTCGACGTGTACTACATTGGGGTGAGGAATGCTGCGAATTCGATATGGACCTGCGTATAGAAGCTCAAATGTACTACATCTACTTTTTCCTCTATTAGATAAATAATGTGTGCGTACTAATATCTTCTGTCCAATGTGAAAGTCACGGCGTGTACAAACCTGTTTTTGCTGTCTTCTCCGGCGCTCTGCGATACGTTTGATGTTGTTCAGCGCAATGTCAATTATTTCATGGTGTCGTAGTCGACGAGATGTAGGAAAGGTTACTAAATCTTTAATTTTGTTAGGTGGTTCAACATTTTTCAGTATAACAGTCGGAGATAGCATAGTAGATTCATTTGGTATGGAATTAATTACATCTTGGAATGAGAGTATGTGTGTGTCCCAATCAATATGTTTTTTATGGCAGTATATTCTACATAGTTTACCAATTTCTTTCATTAATCGTTCACAAGGGTTCGAAGAAGCATGGTACCTGGATATATAGATCGGAGAAATGTTTCTAGCTCGTAACATACGTGTCCATATAGCAGATCGAAACTGTGATCCATTGTCGGAAATTACTTTCAACACATGCCCTACATGAAACAGAAAATGCTTTACAAATGCTTTCGAAACAGTTTTAGCAGTAGCTTTGCGTAACGGAGTGAAGGTAAGAAATTTCGAAGTGAGTTGAACAGCGACAAAGATGTAGCAAAAACCTCTATTAGTTCTTAGAATCGGACCAAAAATGTCTACAGCGGCCATGTGTCTCAATTTTACAGGTACAATGGGATGTAATGGAGGAATATGTGAAGTCGTATCTGACTTAGCTTTCTGGCAGATTTTACATGACGCTAAAACTCGTCGAATTCGTTTCTCCATGTTGGTAAAATAACAGTTCTGTCTCAGTATAAGAAAACATTTTCTGGCTCCGTAATGTGCGTAACTTAAATGAGTATACCAGATTAATTTGTTAATAAGCTCGTCAGGAATGCATAATAACCAATTGTTGCTGTCAGAGTGAGAGCGGCGAAACAGAATGTTATTGCGTACAGTGTAATGGTTTCTAATGGTAACATTATTCCTATCTTCCCAAAGGTGTTTAATTTCATTTCACACGTTGTCTTTACTCTGCTCTTGCGGTATGTCTCGTAATGACGACGAAATGAAATTCTCAAATGCAACTTGTTGAATGTATATGACGCTGAAATTTGCTTTGCAGAAGTTGGTTGCGATGGCTTGCTGATTGTTGCTGAAAGAACGGGATAGTGCGTCTGCTACAATATTTTGTGTACCAGGAATGTGAACAATTGTAAAGTTAAATTGCTGTAAATATAGTTTCCATCTGCTTAATCTGTCGTGTGTAAATTTAGCGGAAAGTGAAAACTGTATAGCTCTATGATCTGTGTAAACGGTCGTATGTCTTCCATAAAGAAAATGCCGAAATCTCGTAAATGCCCATACAACACATAATGTTTCAAGTTCTGTAACAGAATAATTGCGTTCAGCAGGTGACGGAATACGACTCGCAAAGGCGATATTTTTAATTACTGTAGTGCCATCTTCTTCAGTTTCCTGAAAAATGTGTACCCCTAAAGCGGTGTTAGAACTGTCGGTGGCAATGGAAAAATTTCTAGTAAGATCAGGATGTGATAAAAGTGGTGCATTCAACAAAGCTTCTTTGAGGTTCACAAATTCAGAATGTGCTTGCCTATCCCAGGACCAAATAGTGTTTTTACCTGTCAATTGACATAATCTAGGGGTGTCTGAAGCAGAGTAATTAATAAATTTACGAAAAAAGTTAATTAAACCCAAAAAGCTGCGTAGTTGTTTCTTCGTCGTAGGAACAGTAATGTCACGTAAAGCTTGAAGTTTTTCCGGGTCAGGCGCAATGCCTTCTGCTGAAATTACATGTCCAAGAAATTTTATAGAAGTTTTGCCAAAGTGCGATTTACTGAGATTAACTGTGAGTCCTTGTGCACGAAAAGTTCGTAACAGTTGTTCAAGGATCAGCTTGTGTTCAGACCAGTTAGCTTCTGCAATAAGAATGTCGTCTACATACGTTGTGATTCTGTCTTCAAGTTCTGTCGGAAGTATTGTATTCAAACCGCGAATAAATGCTGCTGAAGAAATAGTTAAACCGAACGGTAATTTACAAAATTGATAACAGTCACCAAAACAGAGAAAAGCCGTGTACTTTCTGCAGTCCGGATGGAGTTGAATTTGCCAAAATCCCGATTTCAAATCTAATGTGGAATAAATAGCAGTACCATGAAATTTCTGTAGAAGTTCTTCTAGTGTCTGTGGGCGATCTGTTTCATTAATAATAATGTCGTTGATGTGACGCGAATCAAGTACGAGGCGAAGTGAACCATCCTTTTTCTTAACAATATGGAGCGGGTTTATGTACGGACTAACTGCCGGTTCAATAATTCCTTGATCAAGCATAGCTTGCAATTCTTTCTTAACTTGTTCTCTGTGAATATACGGAATGGGATAATGTTTGGCTTTAAATGTGTCGTGCTGTTTAACTTGAAATTCATACATAAAACCGGACATGGTACCAGGAACGTTGTCAAAAACTGGAGCTTGCTGTAAAAGAATTTTGCGTAGTTGCGTGCGTTCGTCATCTGTATTTGCACTGCTCTGTTTAACTTTATCAGAAATTATCTGTATAACCTCATAGTCGGCTTCGTCTGGAGTATTATAGTTGTGTACGTACGTATCTGTGAACAATGTGAGCAGCGCTGCGCCACGGCCCTGTATTCTGAATAAAAAAGCAAAAATTCTTACCTCAATAAAAAACGGCGAATATATCTGCTCTTACCTAAAACATTTTTGGCAAAGCTCCGTGCAATGCTGGCCTATACATTTGTGATTCGTGAAAGGAATCATCATGCATTGGATAAATTCTTTAAATTGAAATAAATGCTATTTTCTTTAAATTACTTTGTATTATAAGAATTATTATTAGGGCATTTTTTAAAAAAAATGGATGACAGTTCACATACATTACTAGATATGCGCAAGGCTGCTTCTTTACCTTATACAATAATACTCATCCTCCAGAGTCCCGACCAGAGCAGACTGCAGACAAGCGCAGACACGCGCAGACTCCTGCAGACTACCGCAGACTAGCGCATACTACTGACAAGCAACAACTAACAACATACTGCTCTCTGGTCAGAGACTCTCCTATGCCTTGCCTATTGCAGGCAGCGCATACCTCTTACAAACTGATAGACAACAAACGGGACTTGCCACCACTACAGTTATAACAGCTCTGACTGGACGTACGTCTACAGCCCATGCAACTTGTTTTGCTGATTGCTGAAGCTGAAACGTAGTATTTATCCCACGAGTAGCACGTTGGAAACGGAAAGTGTTATTTGCTTCACCCATAGAAGCAAACTATGTGCCACATGTTATTCTCGCGACTAGTCAGTGGACACAGCGCAACAAGTTGTTATGCAAGTAGATGCTCGTACTATTTGCTTCTCCCTGCTCAGTATGCAATCAAGCAGTGCGATCCAGCGCGGAAGTGACAGTTGCAGCTGTGACTTCTTTATTTGTGAACGTTTAAACACCATGAGTCGTTAGAAGCAGAGCACTTATAAATGAAACAGTCGCAGCTACAAAAAAATTTAAAGAAAGGTGTTAACAACTGAATGGCATGAACTACACGCAGGTGGTGAAAAGGAAATCGAACCAACAAAGATCTGAATTATGACTGCATTTAGCAGAAGGAATACACATTTCATTCTCTGTCCCCGCCGTTTCTTCATTTTTCTTATTATCACAACTAATAATGCGATTCCAGTAATCTCATTGTCCGATGGTAAGTGCATATCTTAAGTTAACAGATAATGGCCTCAGAACGATTTTAGATCGAAACGATTGTGAAAGTTTATGTTAGTTTCCTCGTATAACCATTGGTAATATAAAGTGCAGACAGTAAATCTCTTAACATTATCCAACGTACATCAGTTTTATAAAGGTCTAATATGTGTAAAACACCACGAAACATTGTTCTTATAGTAAAAGAACGACTTATTTCAGTTAATTATACTCGTTCCAAGCTTTATAGGTGCTATAAGTGCATGAATATTATGTCCAAATGTGCGTAGTTCTGCGGAGTGCTGTAGAAATGCTTAATAGGTGTACACTAACGACACCAGGGATATATTAACATACCTGAAATTTAGAGTTAAACTGAAATTATACCACGTTTTAAATCTAGGTACCTGTCTTAAGCTTTCCCTTCATGGAACGAATCAGATGATAAAATGCTTAATGAAATTAGGAATGTGGAGCATATTTATAGGATCCATAAGTTAATGGAAATTCGTAATCAACGGTAATACATTGTGTCGTTGTGGCACTATGTGAAGGAGAATCTGATAAGACAACACGGTGACACGTGAGTACTTAGGGTTCAGTGTCCCGTCGTCGATGTCATGAGAGAAGTAGGACATGCTTGGAATGAACGAGGATGGAAAGGAAATTGCGCACAACGTTGTTGTTGACGGATCTAATCAGACAAAACTATCACATAACCCTTGTCAGTAATGCCGCCCTGCAGAATAACTATGGGGACTATGGCATGCAATGATATGGATGTGCGAATCATCATTGAACCTCAAAACATTTCTCTCTTGCTTCTCGACCACATGCTGTAAATTATAAAAGAAGACCCTACCAACCAAACAGCTTTCTTCCATCGTTCCAAGAACCGTGTTTTATGGACTCAGTACCACGTTTTCCTGTTACAAGCAACTGCATCACTGTTGGGAGTTTTTGAGTTCCAGCTTGCTCTGTAATTTCCTGCATATGGAGATCACTTAGCGTTGTTTTCGAGTCTACAAGGTTCGCAAGTTTGACATTCGGTTAAACAGCGATATTTTCAGCTGTCGTCTTCTTACTTTTCCTCACAACCTTCTGTCCGATCACTCAACACACTCTTTCGTCCATGTTATGAATTAGCAGATGATGTATTTAATCTTTCCCTGTATTCGGTATATGTCTTCGATATGGTGCCCCTTGAAACAGAAAATATTTCGGCTCCTTTGATTGTCAAATTACCCACCAGATGAGTACCAATAATAGGCTCGTGTTCACTTAGCTCCGACATAATTCTTCTATAACTACACAGAATACTATTCTGACCACGACTGACACTGGCAATGAATTGAGGACACTGCAGAAGTGCTGTTTATGGCCGTACTGCAGCGCTACCTGCAGGCTTGGTCAGCATCAGTGTTTACATTCTAAAACGCAGGAATTTTGGTGTTTCCGTATTTTTGTCCGACTTTTGTACTATAGAATATGACTAAAGACGATGGTGGAAAGACACACACACACACACACACACACACACACACACACACACACACACACACACACACACATAAACACATTGCTTATCATAATATGCAAGTACAATTGCAAATCTCTCATTCTGAATGAAAATTCAAACGTGTATCAAAATGAAATCGTATTATGTCTCAAAGTGTATAAGCTTTCGATCACATAACACTTGTGGCACTACTGCCATAACAATTCTTGTGTACGATTTAAAAAAACGTGCATAAATTGTGTATTGGCACAACTGATAAAACTTAATAGTTTAAGCAGCACTTGCTGAGTGCCAAAGTTCAACTGTTGTAGCACACTTTACAAATATAATGCACCTCCAAATTCAGTATTTTTCATGTCTAATTTCCTGGATTTATTAAAATACATTTGGGTTGGCTACTGACACTACTAAAGGAAAATGAGTAGACGATAGTAGGTCAGTCTTCATACCACACATCAATACTAAACATTAAAGTAATCAAAATAAATAAAAAAAATAAAAATGTGTTCTACGCTATTGCAAAATACATAGGAGTACCACCACTGATCTAACGTGCTGCACTCGTTGGCAAGCATTACCAAAGTAAAATATATTGTTCCTATGTGTATATTCTTCAAAATCCCGTTTCTAAAACTAACATCAAAGTCAATCAAATATTATAGTGACCCCATACTAGGGTGTCTACTTACCCACCTGGGTAGCGGGAGCCTAACGCGCTGCTTCCTGGACTCGGGTATGCGCCCTGGCCCCGGATCGAATCCGCCCGGTGGATTGACGACCACGGCCGGTGTGGCGGCCAGCCTGGATGTGGTTTTTAGGCGGTTTTCCACATCCTAATAGGTGAATATCGAGCTGGTCCCCACGTCCCGCTTCAGTCACACGACTCGCAGACATCTGAAACACATTATCCTTATTTCATGGTTTACACTGGACACAGACAGCTGGGGTATACTAATTCTGTCCCGTGGAGAAGGGGGGGGGGTATGAGGTGGCGGCAGGAAGGGCATCCGGCCACCCCTTCAAATTAACCATGCCAACTCCGTACTTAACCCTGCCGACCTTGCGTACAATGCGGGATAATGGCAGTAGCAAAAGAAAGAAAGAATAATAAGGTGTCCACTTCACCTTATTGTTCTAAAAATTGTCATTTTCTGCAGTCACACAGTGACTAAACATCACTTCAGTGACATAACCTAACAAACAGTAGTAATACACATTCATTCAGATAAAAACCGATGACTACCACCCTTTCAAAGTGACACAAACGATTAGGGAAGCATTCCATTTTAATGCAGCACTCTATCAAGTTGCCACAAACTCATGAAGTACTTTGCACAGTTACTGGATCTTGACTAGTATTATACCATCAGAAGCTAACAATCTGTGTGTGCAGCGTGTTTCAGCTGTAGGGGGGGATGTCAGCTACTGGGGTTCTGAGTGGTGGGATCAGCTACTGAGAATTTTTAGGTACTTAGGGTGACAGGTACTAGGGGTGAGGGGTGTCATCATTGGGGTTGTCAGCTTCTGCAGCTATTAGTTCTTACAATACAGTTTTATCATCGATTAGCTAATATCTCCGCTAGGTGGCAACACCAGTATCTGACAGCCCCTAAGCTGCCCTCCCCTCCTCCCCTCCTACCCCCCTCCCCCTGTAGCTGACACTTCACAGTAGCTGACACCTACCAGTATCTGACACACACAACATACACACTCTCATCTTCTGAGGCATATTACGTAAAATGTGTACAACGCGCTATGCGTAGCTTCACTGTAACATGGGAACACCTGTTACAGTTTCGCTGTAATATCGAGGAAGATTTGTTGGAGTTTCTCTGTAACTTGTATCACCTTGTAACAGTTCTTCTGTAACTTTGGTCATCTTGCTGCAAATTATTTTGTCGAAAACTGACATTTCGAGATTGTTGTGGTGTAGAAAATACAGGTTGATTCTTACAATGAAGAAAACAGCAGCCAGCTAGTTAGTAATGCTGTTTGTTCACACAAATAGCGCCATTACCGGTAGGTTCATCTTGAAGCAGCTGTTCAAGTATAGTCTCACATGTGCGTTTGTTGACATTATGTTTTGGTTCTATATTTCCCCATGGGGTGAACGTTCTTAGAGCTGGTGAAACTTAAAAGAAAAATAAACGATTTCAGAAATGGCCTAATACTTAATAAAGATTGGACATGTGGTAGATTCACCAACTGGATGCGGAGAACGTACTGACAGTAAAGACGACACGTTTGTGAGACAATAATACTTTTCGTCTTTAGAAACTTTCACGATGACATGCTTCAATAAAATCTTCTTGATTTATAAGCGGCGTCACTTCTCATAAAACACTCGAGGTTTCTAGAGCTGTCTGTGCTATAGTCATCAGGTGTTAAATTAGTAACTACCGGGGCTGGCTCGGTGTTCTGCTTACACAGATAGTCTGAAACCTTCCAGAGAGGGCCACAGTGACGCATGTGCAGAAGACAGTTTGAGTAGCTCTTAGCAGCTCCGTCTCGCTGCGGGATCAACTGATGTCACATGGGCTGAGGGGGTGGCGTCACAACTTTCGTGTCTTTACTGAGACCACAGCTACCTTACTGTGGAGTAAAATGTCAAAAGTGTGGGTGTTTTATAACATTGAAAGGGCCTGAGTAGGCTGGACGAATTGTGTCATCCCACAGCATTACAGATTCGCTGTTACACAGTGCTTTGCCACACCTTTGCTTTCGCCAAATGTCCAATACCTGCCCCATACCCTGCTATGTGTGTACCCCTGGTCTCTGTTAAAATTGTTGCTATTTATTCAAATGTCTATCGCTTTTTGATAATGTAGTTCCAGTTTGATGATATATGAGCAAAAACTCGTGTCTTTTCCAACTGTATTTTATGCCCTTTTTCTAGGGAGTCTTCAGTCACGGCCGACTTCTCAAGTTCCCTTTGTTTGATATGTTGTAAATGTTCTGCACAATTCTCAGCAACAGTGGGAGTGGTTTGACTTCCCTAAACGCCACCATATTCGTAGGGGACACCGTACAAGCCTGGAACTCGAAGATCTGTGTTGTCTTCAACAGGGCATAACGTATCTCTTATCATGGAGGTGGACCGGAACATTAGTCTCATTCCATGTCCCTTCAACAAGTGTCCTATCTTGCTAGCAGTTGCTCCACAGTATGGAGCGAATGCAGCTGGGTTGACTTCTTCCACCTATTCACGAGGCGTTTTCGTCGGTGGCACTTGGAAGCTTTTGCGTGTTCTCCTTTGCTGTAACCATTTTCCCTGAACACATGCTCCAAATGCTGATATTCAGACTCTAGATGGTCGTCGTCAGAAATAATCTTCAGACAACTGTGCGCTCCTTATATAGACAATCAGATACATCGATACTTGTGTATCTGGAACCATCAATATCTGGATTCCATGAATTCGTTATCGGAGTGTTTACTTCGAAGGCTTGACTACTCGAGTCGTCGTGCGTGTCACACGCAGCTGTGAGTTCTCGAAGAATCCACGTAAATTAAAGACGATTTACTGAGACCACTACTACCTTACGGTTGAGTGAAATGTCAAAACTGTGGGTGTTTTATAACACTGAAAGTGCCTTAGTACGTTGGGGGAATTGTGTCATCCCACAGCATTACAGATTCACCGTTACACAGTGCTTTGTGAACGAAAACTTTCGGTCAGCTATTTGGGGTAGGTGGTTTCATCCATTTATTACTTATGTGACTGTTGATCCGTTCCAGCAGCACCGATAAGTCTGCTGGTTCAAGTGGGTAGATCGACAAAACAAATTCTGCCGAACGAGCTAGATTCTGTTGTACTGGGTGCAAGGAACGTGCCGATAGGAAAGATGACACACTGGTGAGATGATAATAGTTCACTAGTATACCACGTCACAAATACACCCGCGCAGCCACAGGTTCTAAACCGAACTTCCCATTCTCTCGTCCCACAGAGATATCTCACTCCGTCATGTGAGTTCTCTGGTCACAAACGTTGCCGCTGCAGGTGTCCCAACAGACACAATGTAAAGCAATCTTGAAGATAGAGCAGTTTTAGTTTTAGATTACTTATGTGGAAAATTGCACACCATTACGTTGAAATGATTATTGCTTGTGTTCACAAAATTGTATGGAGTATATTAAGCATTTTTTTACACTACTAGCCATTAAAATTGCTACACCACGAAGATGATGTGCTACAGACGTGAAATTTAACCGACAGGAAAAAGATGCTGTGATATGCAAATCATTAGATTTTCAGAGCATTCACACAAGGTTGGTGGCGGTGGCGACACATAGAACGTGCTGACATGAGGAAAGTTTCCAACCGATTTCTCATACACAAACAACAGTTGACCGCCGTTGCCTGGTAAAACGTTGTTGTGATGCCTCGTGTAAGGAGGATAAATACGAACCATCACGTTTCCGACTTTGATAAAGGTCTAGCCTATCACGATTGCGGTTTATCGTATCGCGACATTGCTGCTCGCGTTGGTCGAGATCCAATGACTGTTAGCAGAATATGGAATCCGTGGGTTCAGGAGGATAATACGGAACGCCGTGCTGGATCCCAACGACCTCGTATCACTAGCAGTCGAGATGACAGGCATCTTATCCGCATGGCTGTAGCCACGTCTCGATCCCTGAATCAACAGATGGGGACGTTTGTAAGACATCAACCATCTGCACGAACAGTTCTACGACGTTTGCAGCAGCATGGACTATCAGCTCGGAGAGCATGGCTGCGGCTACTCTTGGCGCTGCATCACAGACAGGAGCGCCTGCGATTGTGTAGGCAACAACGAACCTGGGTGCACGAATGGCAAAACGTTATTTTCTCGGATGAATCCAGGTTCTGCTTACAACACCATGATGGTCGCATCCGTGTTTGGCGACGTCGCGGTGAACGCACATTGGAAGCGTGTATTCGTCATCGCCAGACTGGTGTATCACCCGGTGTGATGGTATGGGGTGCCATTGGTTACACGTCTCGGTCACGTCTTGTTCGCATTGACGGCACTTTGAACAGTCGACGTTACATTTCAGATGTGTTACGACCCGTGGCTCTACCCTTCATTCGATCCCTGAGAAACCCTACATTTCAGCAGGATAATGCACGACCGCATGTTGCAGGTCCTGTACGGGCCTTTCTGGATACAGAAAAAGTTCGACTGCTGCCCTGGCCAGCACATTCTCCAGATGTGTCGCCAATTGAAAACGTCTGGTCAATGGTGGCCGAGCAACTGGCTCATCACAATACGCCAGTCACTACTTTTGATGAACTGTGGTATCGTGTTGCAGCTGCATGGGTAGCTGTACTTGTACACGCCATCCAAGCTCTGTTTGACTCAATGCCCAGGCGTATCAAGGCCGTTATTACGGCCAGAGGTGGTTGTTCTGGGTACTGATTTCTCAGTATCTATGCACCCAAATTGCGTGAAAATGTAATCACATGTCAGTTCTAATATAATATATTTGTCCAATGAATACCCGTTTATCATCTGCATTTCTTCTTGGTGTAGCAATTTTAATGGACAGTAGTGTATGTGTCTGGTGTGTTAGCTTTGGATGTCTCTTGTAGTGGAAACCAAGTGGTACGTCATATTTTTTGTGGGCTAACACCTGACAGTAGCTAAATAGCAGGATTTAGTAGTCTCTCCACAACTCTAGCCCAATTGGATGAGGTACGTCATGGGCACACGAAAGCGTCTTATACGCAGCGGATGGCCCTTGCCTCGCGCTGTGCTGACCAGGCGTATGCTTTTCTTACGCTGTGTGAAGCCCAATAAAATCCAGTCACAATTATGTCGGTGCAAGCTGTAACAAGCTTTAATGTGTGCAGTACCAACTATGAGCAGAATTTCATTTAATAAGAATGCGGTCCTCTCATTATGTTCTGCGACAGTCGCCCATCGCATCGACAAGGACAGCGTGAGAAAAAATACTGGATTAATCCGATATTAAGTGAGAGGTCAACGAATGGAAAGTTTGTACTTCTACACAGAGACCTGAAGGCAGTCCTTGACAAGTTTTTCGAATGCTACAGAACGTCAGTTAAGTCATTTGACCTGGTTTTTAGCGTGGTCGTAGAAATAATTTCTGAAGGAAACACACCCTTGAATGCATGTATCAATGTAGAAGGAAAACACGCTGTATCTTTAAGAGGACCTGGACATGAATAGATAGCATTTTCACTCCCGTACTCCGAGAATACATTATTCTTCATCAGTAACGCCTAGGAAGTTGCAGTTTCTTGTCAATATTGCATAACCTTACGTAAATCAGTGTTTGAAATCATATTTACTTATCTCTGGAAGTTTTATTATTACAGCAGTTTGCTTAGGAGGTTAATTTTTAATTCACATTTAGTTTTGGTACAGTTATTTAGGCTGTAATGTAATTAATACGTAATTCTCTCTGTCGTAGGCTTCTTTCAGCTACCTTAGAAAAATGTTGTGCCTCGCGCTGCAGAAAAATGAGGAAGTAAGAATAGTTAATTAATCATAATATATTTTAAGAATTACACTCCTGGAAATTGAAATAAGAACACCGTGAATTCATTGTCCCAGGAAGGGGAAACTTTATTGACACATTCCTGGGGTCAGATACATCACATGATCACACTGACAGAACCACAGGCACATAGACACAGGCAACAGAGCATGCACAATGTCGGCACTAGTACAGTGTATATCCACCTTTCGCAGCAATGCAGGCTGCTATTCTCCCATGGAGACGATCGTAGAGATGCTGGATGTACTCCTGTGGAACGGCTTGCCATGCCATTTCCACCTGGCGCCTCAGTTGGACCAACGTTCGTGCTGGACGTGCAGACCGCGTGAGACGACGCTTCATCCAGTCCCAAACATGCTCAATGGGGGACAGATCCGGAGATCTTGCTGGCCAGGGTAGTTGACTTACACCTTCTAGAGCACCTTGGGTGGCACGGGATACATGCGGACGTGCATTGTCCTGTTGGAACAGCAAGTTGCCTTGCCGGTCTAGGAATGGTAGAACGATGGGTTCGATGACGGTTTGGATGTACCGTGCACTATTCAGTGTCCCCTCGACGATCACCAGTGGTGTACGGCCAGTGTAGGAGATCGCTCCCCACACCATGATGCCGGGTGTTGGCCCTGTGTGCCTCGGTCGTATGCAGTCCTGATTGTGGCGCTCACCTGCACGGCGCCAAACACGCATACGACCATCATTGGCACCAAGGCAGAAGCGACTCTCATCGCTGAAGACGACACGTCTCCATTCGTACCTCCATTCACGCCTGTCGCGACACCACTGGAGGCGGGCTGCACGATGTTGGGGCGTGAGCGGAAGACGGCCTAACGGTGTGCGGGACCGTAGCCCAGCTTCATGGAGACGGTTGCGAATGGTCCTCGCCGATACCCCAGGAGCAACAGTGTCCCTAATTTGCTGGGAAGTGGCGGTGCGGTCCCCTACGGCACTGCGTAGGATCCTATGGTCTTGGCGTGCATCCGTGCGTCGCTGCGGTCCGGTCCCAGGTCGACGGGCACGTGCACCTTCCGCCGACCACTGGCGACAACATCGATGTACTGTGGAGACCTCACGCCCCACGTGTTGAGCAATTCGGCGGTACGTCCACCCGGCCTCCCGCATGCCCACTATACGCCCTCGCTCAAAGTCCGTCAACTGCACATACGGTTCACGTCCACGCTGTCGCGGCATGCTACCAGTGTTAAAGACTGCGATGGAGCTCCGTATGCCACGGCAAACTGGCTGACACTGACGGCGGCGGTGCACAAATGCTGCGCAGCTAGCGCCATTCGACGGCCAACACCGCGGTTCCTGGTGTGTCCGCTGTGCCGTGCGTGTGATCATTGCTTGTACAGCCCTCTCGCAGTGTCCGGAGCAAGTATGGTGGGTTTGACACACCGGTGTCAATGTGTTCTTCTTTCCATTTCCAGGAGTGTATTTTCGACTATGTTATGTAGGATACTGTAACTACAAGTCTGTAGGCGTGACATATTTCTATGTATGTTAAGAGAAACACTACATGCATGATGCTCTAGATAAAAGTACCGAAAGCTAAACTTGCGCTCAAAATTCATCTCCTAGGAACACTTGTGGTAATTAAACTACTATAGATAAATAAAGAGCTATATGACACAAATAGCAAACCAGAAACTCTTGAACTTGAATCACACAACAGTGTAAGTGATGAAGAGAAAGGACCGACCATCATAATGGAAGAAGTAAAGTCTGCCATTGCTGCAATGAAAAATGGCAAAGCATTAGGTACAGATACAATACCGGGAGAAATACTAAAATGCTTGAACCACAATGGAATAAGAGAAATATTGAGGTTATGTAATAAAATATATGACAGTGGTGAATGGCCTGAGGACTTTTTGACAACAGTAATGATTCCATTACCGAAAAAACAAGGAACCAAGAAATGCAGCGAGCACAGGACAATCAGCCTCATTTCACATGCAGCTAAAGTGATGTTAAGAATAATTAATAAAATACTTGAAAAAGTAATACAGGAGAATCTCGGCGAGGAGCAGTTTGGCTTTAGACGGAATACGGGCACCAGAGATGCAATAGGGCTCCTACGAATCTTGGGAGAAAGGTTTATTGAAAAAGGAAGAGACCTATATATGTGCTTCATCGATTTAGAAAAAGGCATTTGACAATGTGGTTTGGGACAAGCTGGCGACTATTATGAGGGAAAATAGAGTGGACTGGAAAACCAGAAGACTTATAAACTCATTATACCTTAATCAAAAAGTTTCAGTTAAAGTGAGAGGAGAAAGTACAAACTGGATCAGACTAGGGAAAGGAGTAAGACAAGGATGCTGTTTATCACCTACTCTTTTCAACCTATACTTGGAAAATATGATTGACCAATGCTCATTAGATGACAAAGGAGTAGAAATTGGAGGAAGAAGAGTAGGGTGTTTGAGATTTGCTGATGACATGGTCCTTCTAGCCACAGGGGAAAAATAATTACAGGATTTGGTGGACACCATTGCAACTAACGGAAAAAAATATGGAATGAAAATTAACACAAATAAAACAAAAGTATTGGCAACAGGAGGAAATAAGGAAATAAAATTTGTGCTGAATGGAGAAACACTAGAACAGGTGCAAAATTTTAAGTATCTTGGAAGCAGGATAGACACCGACTGGAAGTGCACCACAGAAATTAAAACAAGGATAGCAATGGCAAAAGAGGCGTTTTATAAGAAAAGGAGAATCTTCTGCAGCGGTCTGGACAGAGAACTCAGAAAGAGACTCATAAAATGTCTTGTATGGAGTGTTCTTCTATATGGCGCTGAAACATGGACTGTGAGGAAAAAAGAGAAAGGCTGGAGGCTTTTGGGATCTGGACATGGCGGAAGATGGAAAGAATAAGTTGGATCGACCGAGTAAGAAATGAAGAGCTACTGAGAAGAGTGGGAGAGAAAAGACAGTTACTAGATGTAATAAAGAGAAGAAAAAGAAATTGGATTGGGCATATACACTCCTGGAAATGGAAAAAAGAACACATTGACACCGGTGTGTCAGACCCACCATACTTGCTCCGGACACTGCGAGAGGGCTGTACAAGCAATGATCACACGCACGGCACAGCGGACACACCAGGAACCGCGGTGTTGGCCGTCGAATGGCGCTAGCTGCGCAGCATTTGTGCACCGCCGCCGTCAGTGTCAGCCAGTTTGCAGTGGCATACGGAGCTCCATCGCAGTCTTTAACACTGGTAGCATGCCGCGACAGCGTGGACGTGAACCGTATGTGCAGTTGACGGACTTTGAGCGAGGGCGTATAGTGGGCATGCGGGAGGCCGGGTGGACGTACCGCCGAATTGCTCAACACGTGGGGCGTGAGGTCTCCACAGTACATCGATGTTGTCGCCAGTGGTCGGCGGAAGGTGCACGTGCCCGTCGACCTGGGACCGGACCGCAGCGACGCACGGATGCACGCCAAGACCGTAGGATCCTACGCAGTGCCGTAGGGGACCGCACCGCCACTTCCCAGCAAATTAGGGACACTGTTGCTCCTGGGGTATCGGCGAGGACCATTCGCAACCGTCTCCATGAAGCTGGGCTACGGTCCCGCACACCGTTAGGCCGTCTTCCGCTCACGCCCCAACATCGTGCAGCCCGCCTCCAGTGGTGTCGCGACAGGCGTGAATGGAGGGACGAATGGAGACGTGTCGTCTTCAGCGATGAGAGTCGCTTCTGCCTTGGTGCCAATGATGGTCGTATGCGTGTTTGGCGCCGTGCAGGTGAGCGCCACACTCAGGACTGCATACGACCGAGGCACACAGGGCCAACACCCGGCATCATGGTGTGGGGAGCGATCTCCTACACTGGCCGTACACCACTGGTGATCGTCGAGGGGACACTGAATAGTGCACGGTACATCCAAACCGTCATCGAACCCATCGTTCTACCATTCCTAGACCGGCAAGGGAACTTGCTGTTCCAACAGGACAATGCACGTCCGCATGTATCCCGTGCCACCCAACGTGCTCTAGAAGGTGTAAGTCAACTACCCTGGCCAGCGAGATCTCCGGATCTGTCCCCCATTGAGCATGTTTGGGACTGGATGAAGCGTCGTCTCACGCGGTCTGCACGTCCAGCACGAACGTTGGTCCAACTGAGGCGCCAGGTGGAAATAGCATGGCAAGCCGTTCCACAGGACTACATCCAGCATCTCTACGATCGTCTCCATGGGAGAATAGCAGCCTGCATTGCTGCGAAAGGTGGATATACACTGTACTAGTGCCGACATTGTGCATGCTCTGTTGCCTGTGTCTATGTGCCTGTGGTTCTGTCAGTGTGATCATGTGATGTATCTGACCCCAGGAATGTGTCAATAAAGTTTCCCCTTCCTGGGACAATGAATTCACGGTGTTCTTATTCCAATTTCCAGGAGTGTATTAAGAAACAATGACGGACTGATAAAAATAGTTTTAGAAGGTTAAGTAGAAGGGAAAAGGAAGCGAGGAAGGAAGAGATTCCAGATACTGGATGACATTATGGACGGTACAACATACAGCAGCCTTAAGAAGGAAGCAATGGATCGCAGAAAATGGAGAGGCAAAGGACCTGCTAATATAGCAGATAACTGGTGATGATGATGAGTACTGTTTTACCTAATGTTACACAGTGCTGACATTAAACTGGAACGTCCTTAGTGTTATTGATCAGGAGTATGGTACTCTCAAAGTAACTCCGCTCCTAGGCAGGCAATAGTTTCTTAAACACGCTGTAGAGCGTCCTCAGTTTACACATAGATCATAAAAACGCAGTACGTTTCACCGCATATGTGGCCAGTGCCACGTGGTCAGCAGCGAAAAGAAAATGCAGAACGAATGCAGACAACTCCTTTAAACAAACAGTGATCTACATAGTGTATCCCAGTTCAGTTAGGATTATGGCAATGAAAGATAAAAGTAATAGATTATTTTCACAAAATTAATGTATTTGTTCAAAGTAGTCTCCCCATAAATTAATACACAGCTGGAATCATTTTAAAAGTCTTTTGAAACAGTCACTGCAGTCCTTTGATTTGCTTTAGTACTGCAGTACAAATTTCTTGGATGTTCTTATATGCATCGTAATGACGTTCTCTCATTACCACCTTCAATTAGGGGAACAACCAGAAGTCGGCTGGGCCAAATCCGTGGAATACGGATGATGATCCAGAACTGTGATCTGTCTGCTGGCCAAAAATTCTCCCACAGTCTTCTCTTCACGGGCTGGGGTGTTGTGGAGGAACGATCAGAAACCTGCCTCTCGGTATGCGGATCGAATTCGACGAATTGTCGCTAAACTCGATGTTGCCCCGCTGTTCGCTGTTTTCCGACGAGAGTCAGACACGAATTGCGACATTCGCCGCCAGGACGCTGCTGCAGCGATAATAGCGCTTTGACCTGCTACACAGTTGTTGTTCAGACTTTAAGGATCGCTACCCCACAACGCACCACGAGATAGCATTGCACTTTGGGATTTGACAATCCTGGGATTACAACTTGATAATTAATTCAGTTGGGAGGAGCACACCACAGAACTGCAGAAACGCCTTAACAAATATGTATTTGCAATTCGGGTGTTAACAGACATAGGCGACATAAAAATGAAAAAGCTTGCATACTTTGCCTACTTTCATTCCATAATGTCATATGGTATAATATTTTGGGGTAACTTTTCAAGTCAAACAAAAGTTTTCAGAGTCCAAAAGAGTGTAATACGTATTGTTTGTGGAGTAAATCCACGGACGTCATGTAGAAACCTCTTCAAAGAACTGGGTATACTAACCACTGCCTCTCAGTATATTTACTCCTTAATGAAATTTGTCCTAAATAATATATCTCTTTTTCCAACAAACAGCCCAGTTCATACATACAATACCAGGAACAAAAATGATCTGCACAAAGACTTAAAAGCACTTACTTTAGTTCAAAAAGGGGTCCACTACTCAGGAACACTCATCTTCAATAATTTGCCAGCAAACATAAAAAATTAAGTTACAAATAAAGATTAATTTAAAAGGAGCCTGAAAGACTTACTAGTGGCCAACTCCTTCTACTCCATTGACGAATTTTTTAATAGAAACAAATGATGTATTGTGTATATTCATACTATTAGTATTGTTATTTCAGCTAAAAAAAATTGACATGTTCCACATCCACGAGGATCTCCTCAGCATGGATCTATGGAACGAAAAACTAATCTAATCTAATCAAATATATGTCCCACGGAAATAGGACAGACTATGTGTATTGTCGGTGTGAATTCCGGAGCAAACGTGAGGGGGAGAAACGCTTGTGTGGCTGTAGACATAGTTCGCGAAATTTAGTCTCTTTAATTGGTGGATTCGGAACAGGGTAGGCTTGTCACAATGAAAGTAGAGGGAAACTTTTCGACAGAGGAAGGAAGGACAGAATTGTCAGTTAACAAGGTTACAAAGAGAAAGCCTACCAAAAAATAGCTTCTTGGGTCTGTGGGGAAGCAGGGCATGAAAAGTGGAAATTTGTGGTATGAAAAGGGCTGAATGCTACAGTTTTGACACTTAAGGATCAGGAATGCTACATTAATAACAGCCATTAAAGAAAAACGAAACAACACCTTTGCCATTTGCTTCTGCTTCATTACATAAAGAGCCAGTATGCAGATTGCTTGACTTGGGCACTACTGTGCCTGCAGTCGATTACAAATGGTTTGTTGCTAATCCGGGAGTTTGTAAATGGGGATAGTTAAAGTTTGATACCAGACAGTATACAGCCACAAATAAATCAGACTTAAATGTAAAGGGGGCTTTCACATCATGGTGAAGTTTTGTATAAGGCGGTAGAGAATTTACCAATCAGTTGTATTTTGGAGCTGGTTTTATAGCCAAGGTTGGTTTGATTCTGGATTGGGCTGGGAAAAATATTAAATTTAGAAGGAAAGGTCACTGGTCTTACCAACAGACTGGGGGCTCTCCACTTAAGTAGTTCGGATCTTCTAGTGAGTTTTGATGTAGTTTCCCTTTTCACAAAAGTACCTCTTGCGGATTCCTAAGTAGTTCGGATCTTCTAGTGAGTTTTGATGTAGTTTCCCTTTTCACAAAAGTACCTCTTGCGGATTCCTTGACGCTAATTGATCAACAGTTTGAATCGGACATCACTGCTTTGTTTCGACATGCTCTTTCCTCAATCTATTTTATGTTTAACTAGGAATATTTTGAAGAGCCTGACGGTGTCGCCATGGGCAGCCCTCTGTCTTCTCTGGTGGCTAACTTTTTTTTGAGGAAAGAGCACTTGAATCAGCGGTTTGTAAAACAACTGTTTTTTGGAGATACGTCGACGATACTTTCATAGTGTGGCCTCACGGAGAAGAAAAGTTGTGGCATTTTTTCATCTTCTTAACTCCATCCATGAGAATATTGGGATTTACTTTGGAACTAGAGATAGATGGTTGCCTTCCATTCTTGGATGTTTTGGTTAAACGGAAGACTGACGGCTCGGTGGGACATTCTGTTTATCGTAAACTCACTCACGCTGATTTGTATCTGCATTCTTCAAGTTGCCGTCACCCATCCCAAACCGTGTGCTTAAAACCCTTGTGCACAGGGCACATACGGTGTCGGATGCAGAGAATTTGCCTAAGGAACTTGCACATTTAAGGACGGCGTTCAGAGACAATGGATACTCGATCGGGCAAATTAACAGGGATTTCTCAACTAAAGCCAGGAACCGGGAAGTGGATAAAGAGGAGAACGCACCAACCAAGCCCCTGGCTTTTCTTCCTTTCGTTGGAAATATCTCCTTCAAAATATCGAGAATTCTTAACAATTTTCATGTTGAAGTGGTTTCTCGTACACCTTCTAAGATTTCGGATTTTCTGGGACCGGTGAAGGATGATTTGTTACTGCGGAAGGCGGGAATTTATAAAATACCGTGTCAACGTGGTATGGCCGATATACGACAGACAACGCGTACAGTGGAAGAGCGTTGTACGGAACATCAACGTTGCACTCGCCTACTTCAACCCAGAAGTCTGCAGTTGCGGAACATTGTATTTCCAACGGACATGCAATGGAATATTACAAAACTTCGATTTTGGCCATAGCAACAACCTTTTGGGACTCCATTGTCAAAGAATCCGTTGAAATACGCATTGCGGAAAATCTAATGGGCCGTGACAGTGGTTACCAACTGAATAACGCGTGGATTCCCGTCATATCCGAAATTTGCTCTAGACGAAGACGTCAGAAGGCTTCGATAGCTGCGCGAGCGACAATACCGACCGCAGCTGAGTCTTGCAGTTCCACCAACGAGGGCGCTTCCTCTGGGCGGTGTGGTCCATCTGTCCGCAATTTCAACGCATGCGCGGCAGTACCATCAGCGCACTGTATAAGACGGAGTGGAGAACGTCTTCGTCATTCCTCATTCAGCTCACCTGAAGATGGCTGGCAGTTGTCCATCCGAAATATCGTGTATTGTAGTTTACGACGACTGGCTGCAAGCCAGAAATCTCCTTGAACAGTTGATTCGCTGAGAAAATTTTAAATTTTACATTACACATGTGCTCATGCGTAACGGAACCAGGTGGATCTTAAATAACAGCCAAGTCTGAGCAAGACTGGAATCCAAAACGAGAACCTTCGATATTCCTTACCAAAGGGGATCTACCTTCCTGAAAAGTTTGACTGCGTAGACTGTGTCGTTTGTCAGCTTCCTTAATCACTTCGAAGTTCAGTAGTAGCTATTGGTTTTACCAACTGTAACATTTGGCTTACAAGCATGATTTTCACAGCTGAAAAACTGCCTTTCAACTTTAAAGAGGTCGAGTTAAAATTGTTGTAAACTTCGTTTTTACAATTTTTTTATGCCTTTAATCTTGTTTTTGTCTGTTAGTCGCTTAAGCTGAAGTGAAATTTTTAGTTTGTGATTTGGAATACATTACAAAGGTTTTTTTAATTAAACGAATCAATTACTGTAACGTTTAACTCAATCAATCGGTCCCAGCCTTTGTCGTGCATATCTAGTACTTCCACAAGCTCGAAGTTGGCTTCAGTTATTCAATAATTAAAAACAATTCACATCCATTGGGGCCGTGGTCTGCAAATTCGAAAGAGCGAAAATATCGTTTCTTCGACTTTGTTGCTTGGCAAGTAAAACCTGAGCAGGTGAGCAGGTATTCTTATACCACAGAACTATGCTATTCCACATAATTATGCTGCTAACTGAATCACTGCAAAACATAAGGAATCAAATTACAAAATAATTACTTTGCTAAAGTAGTTGAAAGTGCCACACCAGGAATCTCAAAGTTTCTGCATGCCAATAAGAATGTTGCTCTTTATGCTACTGTACTGGCAGCTTCTGCCACCAAATGTATCAGGATGACCAAATGTAGCGGGAAGAGGTAGAAGGCGCCATATTAAGGCTCGTCCGAGCATTCCAAGTGATTTATTGTTTCCAGTTACAGTGCCCCCATTCCTGTTGGTCTGCACCACTGGGTCCTGCAATGCTGAGGACACCCCTTCACTGTCTGCAAAACGGCTTGACGTGGAATGGCTGCCTCAGTGACTAGTGGACGCACTGTTGTGAGTCGGCCTTGTACAGCAGCAGAGTTGCAGCATCGATGCCGGCAGTCGACTCAGCGGTCTGCATCCCTGCCGACTCAGCGCCACTCGGTGTGAGCCGCAGGAGGCCAGCTGCATGCTTCTCGCCGGCGTGGTTGTGATCTGGTGACAACAAGCTCCTGCGATCTGGCGTCCAAATCTGCGGTCCTCGCCTCGGGATGCCTCCAGCATGTGTTGGAAGCCAGGACGCCTGCCCGCAGTAGCGATCCATGGAGTGCCACACTGCTGGCTGGCTACAGACCCCGCGTTGGCCTCAGAGGGTCGAACCAGTGCCCCGCCGTGGACTGGAACACTGGCGCCCCATCTGCTGCTGTGTGTAGCTGGTGGTGTGACAGTCCCCGCCGTCCAGAAGAGTTGCCACACTTGGAGGAATCTCGTTTTAGAAGGACGCACCAATTTATACGCATCTCTGCGCCACTGTTTTGTCATACGCGCCACTTCGCATCATGTACTCATAACATGCTAGGTTGGCCAGTGGGCCCCTCCTGCCTGTGATTTGCGACATGCAAAACCGCTATGTATACTCTTTCAGCAATTTGACGTCCCTGTGGCCTCTATTCCACTTCGCGACTATTGGTATGCATAACTTACTGCAATCCGGCCCGTACCTGGCTGTAACTTGTGCTCAGAATATTGCACAAAACTAACTTTCCTTAACCAAAACGGTGGTGCTGCTACACTATTTAATTACACAAATGACGCTATTATGGATTTTGAAACGAAAGATTCACCTTCAGAAAGTTGCTAAAGTTTGTATTACATTTCTTGTTGTTAGCTGCTAAAAAAGACAACAATTAATTCAAACAACAACAAAATAATATAAATTTGAACAGCTGTCTGAAGATGAACCTACGTATCTGAGAGTGGTAATGGTGGTATTTGTGTAAATAAATGCTATTTTTATAGTTGCTGGTTGTTGTTTTTTTATTTACAAGAAATAACTTGTGTTTTGTACACAGCTACTATGTCAAAAACATCAGTTTCCGATAAAATAGCACGAAGAAAGTTTTATTCCAACTGTCATTGATACTGTGGTACTACGTTTTATTTGTTATAATACAAGTACAGAAATGCTGCTTTAGGTTTTTAGCTAGTAGAACTGTAGTCAGCAGAAACCACTTATCACATCTTTTACAGTTTGGAAATCGAGAGAGAAACACAGCTGGTCACGAAGACCATATGCCTTTTACTAACGTATGTCTGAAACACTTTCTCCAGTGTTTGGCATCAGGACCCACTCTAGGGACATATAACAGACTACCAAGAACAGAATTACAACGAAAACGCGTTTTTTGAAAAATTTCACTTAGAACGTTTCCACTCATACTCTGCACTTGTAAACCACACTAGACAAGAATGGTAAGATTCTCCACCTCCTGCTCGTCCTTAGGGTTGGAAATTCACTGATTTGTTGCTTTACGGACAATTTAGAGGTGGAAAGATCGTTTGGAAACTTGCTCAAATGGGTACAAAGATCTTAGTCGGATTTTTGCGTGTAAGTAATATTAACAAATTTGATAAATAGTACTCACAATCTAGTCGTGGAAAGAACATTGTGAATATTGATTTGAAGGTCCATTGTGCCTTGCGCTGAGAAGAGTTCAAATTAAAGTGCGAGAAGAGCAAAATGTAAGGGACTGCGTGGGTTCTGTGAATGCACATTGATCATACTTCCACTCTCCTCGCCGCCCCGTCCCTTTATGTAGACAACATGAGCGCGTGATGCCACGAGGTCGATTCTAAAGGACGGTACTCCACTAACCTCATAATTTATGGACCAGATATGCGCATCTAAAGAGAGTATCTCTTAAATAAGGTAGGGTTTTTAAACTCTATTTCTTATATTCTGGTGTATGGAATGTAAAGGAGCTCGTCAGACTGGGAATGTCAGACCCTTAGCCAGTCACGATGGTCATGGAAAGATGTCGTTTTGGCGTCAGAACAAAGAAAAATAAAGAGAGGTGGGTGATAGTTCACGTCAATACTAGCTGAGAGCCGGAATCAGAGCATCCACATTTGAGCCGATGCTTCCTTTACAACCTGAAGCCGACACGTGGTTTCTCTTCTACACTCCTCAGACGTTGTTCAAAAGCGACTTGCAGAGGAATGTTGGCCAGCAGAAAAAATCACTACTGAAGCAGCAACCTTATCTGATACGTAGCTAGTTGTATGTTGATGATTTGTTAATGGCGATCCACACATGGAAAGCGCTTGTAGGTTTGTTAGGAAAGTCATTACACAGGGATTACAGCAAACTGCAAAAGTCGAAATTTGTGAGGGAGAAAATTAAGTTACTTAACCACATAATTTCATCTACAGGAATAACACCAGACACCAGGGTCGAAAGACTATATACCATTTTAATCCGAGCTCTTCGTTCTTGGTCTTCCACTCTTAATGTTCCGTCTTCATTTTTTACATGTTGAATATTGGACCTCTTTCTCTATACCTTATCACTATGTTTCTCAGGATTTCGACCATCCTGCACCATTTTACATAGTCGAAAGCTTTTTTCCAGTCGATAAATCCCACGAACGTTTCTTGTTTGTCTTCAGTCTTGCTTCGATCATGAGCCGAAACGTCAGATCTGCCTCTTGGTGCCTTTACCTTTTCTAAAGCCAAACTTATCATCACCTAACAGATCCTCAATTTTCTTTTCCGTTCTTCTGTATATTATCCTCGTCAGCGACTTAGATGTATGAATTGTTAAGCTGATTGTGCGATAATTCTCACACATGTCGGTTTTTACAATCTTGACGGATGATGTTCTTCCGAAACTCTGATGGTATATCGCCAGTCTCATATATTCTACACACCAATGCGAATAATCCTTTTGTTGCCACTTCTACTAATGATTTTAGAAATTCCGATGGAATATTGTCTAACCATTCTTCCTTATCTGATTTCAATTCTTAACAACTCTTCAAGTTTCTGTTTCTAGTACTAGTTCGGCTTCCTCTTTCCTATCGACAACTCTTACTTCTTCTATGACGCCATCAGGTAAGTTTTCACCCCCACATAAGGGCCTGCAATGTACTTTTTCTACCATCCGCTCTCTTCTTTGCATTTAACAGTGGAAGTACCACTGCAATCTTAATGTTACCGCCCTTGCTTTTAATTTTATTGTAGGTTATTTTGCTTTTATATATGCTGCGTCAGCCTTACTGACAATAATTTATTTTTAGATTTCTTCACATTTTTCACGTAGCCATTTCGCCTTAACTTTCATGCACTTTCATTCCTAAGTGACTCGTATTTCTGTATTTCTGAATTTCACTAAACATTTTTGCTCTTCCATCTTCCGATGACCAGCTGAAGCATTTGTTCTGTTACCCACGGTTTTCTCACAGTTACCTTACTTGTACCTAAGTTTTTCTCTCCAACTCTTTACTTATCCCAGCATAAAAAAGGAGTCTTTTTTGGCTTGTGTTCATTTTTTCGACCGTTTGTGCCAAACCAACTTTCAAACTTTGTTAATCTATTGAAGGAGAAGACGCCGTTCAAAATCAACTGCAAAAGAATTTTGATGCAATAAAAGATAATTCTGGTTTTTATTTCATTGAGATATAAAGAAAGATTTATTCCTATTGACTGATGCTTCATTTATTGGCTTACGAGCTCTGTATTTCCAGTCAGAGAAGGAAATCGTAAGCAAGGTATTCATGTTGTTATTTTTGTTGGCCGTAGATTGTCAGAGTGTGAACATGCCTATATTACTACCGAGTTGCAAATTCTAGCGGTATTGTTGACCATTAAATAGTTCAATAATTATTTTATTTATGAAAAATTAATATCTTCTGTAATCAGCAGGCTTTAAGCTTTCTTAATATCATGCAAACTAGTACACCTGCACTTAGCGCGTTGTCACTGTTTTTACAGGAGTACTATTTTGCGGCAATCCACATCTTGGAATATCTAGCATAGCGGCAGACGCTCTGCCACGATTACAAGGAGGTATAACAGCACATGCAGGACTTGTAGAACAAATCACTGATTACTTTGCCACCAATGTTACTTAGGTAAGCGTAGAAATATGGCGATTTGAAGAATGTTGATCAGCGCCGGTATGAAGTTAAAAACACTAAGTTCACAAAATCCTATAAGATAGCTAAAATAATTACAAAATATAGAATGATGCGCTCTTCTGCAGACGCGATACACGATCTGACGCATGATGTGTTTACATTCTATTCCATGTGGACATGCATTGTCATGGTACACACTTAATGTGTTGGATCATTATGGTGCATTTAAGTGTATCAGAAAGATCAATTTGTATTGTTATTGCTGAGAAGATGGATGCAACAGCTAATTAAAACACATCTTATACGTCAAAAATCAAAACTCGTAAACAAATGATGTCGTGCAAAGTTAGATAATATCATACCAAGAAAGCCACTACAGGCCGCCCCAATTTATGTTGCACGACCTTTGTCCACAGCTGAAGACAGAGTTATGTATGTAGTAGCACTGTGATATTTTCTCAATGTATGGTAAATTGTATGGTGGGTGTCTCCTGGAGCAGGTACATTCATTAAAATATTAGTTTAGAGCTATGTACCAACACTTGGCAAGCCTGCTGCCATGCTGTCAGATAACGCATTTAACTTCACTTATGAAGCATGAATATGGCGTTAAACAGATTCTTCATCTTCAGGGGCATCCCACTGAACATATCTTTCGAGCATGTAACGATTTCATCAAAATCCGTCTATACAGTAATTAAACAAAATGAATATAATATTTAAAGCTTTTTGAACTGACAGTGGACAGATTGACACTGTATAACACACGTTTTATCCGGCTGAACTCATAAGTAACACGAAAAAAGGGAATGAACAGACATATCCGCTTCCACGTCTACGCAGAGTGGAGTATTCCTGGGAAGAAGGTAAAAAAGGCCTTTGTCTCACTGGGCAAGGAGGCACGCTTGAGAAAGCTCAGTTACGATGAAAGATTTCGACAAATGCAAAAATATGAGAAAAGAGAATGGATTCTGTTAGAAACTTATCTGAATTCTTCCCTTCTTTGAAAAACCATTTGTAAATCGTAACTTTTGTACACAAATCCTCATGAAATAGCGAGAATTCCACACAAAGAAAGTTATGTCGTGGCCTATGATAAAACTAATTTATGGACTGTGTGTCTACCGGAATCTTAAGAAATACTTGCGTAAATAATTGGTCTCGTTTACATACTGTAATATGTGACGTTTTATACATTTCAGTGTGACTATTAACTGTAATCTGCAATTGGCTTAACAGGCTTTGTCAGAAGAAACATTAGAGCCACATATAAGAAAAATATATATGTGGACTGATGGAATACCATGAGATTAATACTATCAATACTTCGGCACTCATTATGACGAGAAAGTTTAAGATGTAGTAGCTAGATGATGTTGACTCTTACTTACTGATTATATACGTTGAATGAATTAGTTCTTAGGCTCTGTACTGTCTAGGCCATACCAACAACTGTTGACGGATGATAAGTATGTAGATAGTAGGTATAAGATGAGTAAACCAAAATACACTGCAGCATTAGTTTCAACAGTGCATGAACATTAATTTCAAACAGAGAATCTAACTGCTGTGATGA